>NC_058133.1:164078469-164128904 GCF_016433145.1 Gracilinanus agilis | reverse complement strand
AGAGAAACAGAGAGAGAGGAGAGAGAGAGAGAGAGAGAGAGAGAGAGAGAGAGAGAGAGAGAGAGGGAGACAGAGAGACAGAGAGACAGAGAGACAGAGAGACAGAGAGAGAGAGGTATAACCACTGATCGGAACCTCTAGAAACTTTGCTGAATGCTTTGGTGTACTGGAAGAGGCCTAGCTCTGGGGAGATTGTCTGGTCCTGTGAGAGGAGAATCAGTGGTTTTTGTGATTACGGTTTTATTATACAAATTCAATTTTCATAAGATCATAGGATATTAGACTTAAAATTAGAAAAGAACCCAGTGATCAACTCCCTCATTTTAGAGGTGGAGAAACTAAAGCCCAGAGAGTTTAAGTCATGCAAATAGTGTCAGAAGTGGAATCTCAATTTATTTCCTCTGACTCCAGTAACTATTTCTTTCCTTTAGAACCAGAAGGTATCTTGGAGATCATCTAGTCCAATGGTCTCATTGTCACAAGGAAAATGAGGTTGAGAAGAGGTGAAGCAATATTCCTATGGCCACACTGGTGAAAGGATTGTCATGTAAGCCCAGGTGTTCTGATTCTAAGCCTAGGGGTCTTCCATTACATGTTGTCATTCTATGTTTATGTCTATAATATCCAAAAAGCTCTGTTTGGCATTTTGATTTAGTTGTTTATGTATAGCATGAATTGGTTGTTTGAGCAATTAAACCTGGGTCAGTTTTGATCTACAATTTCCTGAATTAATGGAACACTCTAAATTCTAAAATTGATTGGTTGTTTCTGAAAAGAAGAAGAACAACAACAAAATAAGAATCCTAACCACTACATCAAGCCCTGGAGAACTGGAGGATCCCTCAGAATCCCAATCTGGGAGAGGACCCATAATCCTGGATATAGTCAATGAATGTGGAGATGATGTTGTTGAGTTGTTTTAGTTAGGTTCAATTCTTCACAACCCCCATTTGGGATTTTCTTGGCAAAGATATTGGAGTGGTTTGCCATTTCCTTCTCCAGCTCATTTTATAGATGAGAAACTGAGGTAAACAGTGTTAAGTAACTTGCACAGAGTCACACAACTAGTAAGTGTCTGAGGCCAGATTTGAACTGCTAAAAATGAATCTTCCTGACTTCAGGACCTGAACTCTATCTACAGTGGCACTTACTGGCCCTAATGTGAAGATAACCTTGATGTAAAAAATGTTCTGGTTTCTAAGCAACGTTTACACCAATGAGTCAGCCAATGCCCAGGGAAAGTTAAGGGAAGTTCTTGGTGTTGGGTTTAAGGAAGTGTCTCTCATGAAAGAGGAGGATTTAGTAGCCTTTATTTACATTTACAGTTCTTACATATAGTCTCAGGTACTAGCCTGGCAGATGGAAGGGTTCTCAAAACTCAAATGACTTATCCACCTGAGTGATGGGGAAACACTACCCAGGCTCTAAGCTGAGAAAAAGTATTGAAAATACTTTGAAGCAGAACATAAACGATAATGATTATAGACTCTTTCTTGCTTGTGCCTATCTCTCCTGTTTTCTCCCCCATTAGAATATAAGCCCCTTAAGACAGGTGCACTTTTTTATGTTCTTTGGATCTCCTAAACTCAGCACAATTATTAATACAGAACACATATAATTAATGCTTGTGGAATGACTTATTGACTGGAAAATGTCCTGCATACTCTAAACTCTGACATAAATGTTAGTGGTGGTGGCAATAATGATGATGAAAATAATAATACTTGGCTTCTGTCTCATTCCATTTTGTTCTGGAGAGCTTGGCATATAGTAAGTACTTAATAAATGTTTCTTCATTGACTTCCATTTTATTCAAATTAAACTAAATCTGGCAAACATTCTTATAGGGTCAAAGAATCTCAGGATTAGAAAGTACTTCAGCAGCCATTTATTCCAGATTCTACGTGAATAAGGGACTGTTACATGCTGAGATAGATATAATAAAAATAATGTATAATTTTTTAAAATGCCTCTCTCCCTGTCCTTGAAGAGATTATGATTCAACAGAATGAGGGATCGATTATCCTGAAGGAAACAGAGACAGAAGATAACCCCCAGATGGCTCTGGGGAACATGGAACTCATGGTTTACCACAACAGGAGGGGAGGAAGGGAGATAGAAGCTCCAAAAGGCAAGACTTGTTTCCTAGGATATAGCCCTAACATCCTATAATATTTCTTTTTTTTAAACATTTATTAATATTTATATTTTAGAAAAGTTAACATGGTTACATGATTATGCTCTTACTTTCCCCTTCACCCCCTGACCTTCCCCCCTCCCCTGGCCAATATGCATTTCCACTGGTTTTAACATGTGTCATTAATCAAGACCTATTTCCAAATTGTTGATAGTTGCATTGGTGTGGTAGTTTCGATCCCCAATCATGTCCTCATCAACCCATGTATTCAAGCAGTTTATTTTCTTGTGTTTCCTTTCCTGCATTTCTTCCTCTGAATGTGGGTAGCGTTCTTTACCATAAGTCCCTCAGAATAGTCCTGGGACATTGCATTGCTGCTAGTACAGAAGTCCATTACATTCTATTTTACCACAATATATCAGTCTCTGGGTACAATGTTCTTCTGGCTCTGCTCCTTTCGCTCTGCATCAGTTCCTGGAGGTCTCTCCAGTTCGCCTGGAACTTCTCCAGTTTATTATTCCTTTTAGCACAATAGTATTCCATCACCAGTATATACCACAATTTGTTCAGCCATTCCCCAATTGAAGGGCATGCCCTCATTTTCCAGTTTTTTGCCACCACAAAAAGCGTGGCTATAAATATTTTTGTGCAAGTCTGTTTATCTATGATCTCTTTGGGGTACAAACCCAACAATGGTATGGCTGGATCAAAGGGCAGGCAGTCTTTTATAGCCCTTTGAGCATAGTTCCAAATTGCCATCCAGAATGGTTGGATCAGTTCACAACTCCACCAGCAATGCATTAATGTTCCAATTTGGCCACATCCCCGCCAACATTCATTACTCTCCCCTTCTTTCATTTTAGCCATTCTGCTAGGTGTGAGGTGATACCTCAGAGTTGTTTTGATTTGCATTTCTCTAATTATTAGAGATTTAGAACACTTTCTCATGTGCTTATTGATACTTTTGATTTCTTTATCTGAAAGTTGCCTATTCATGTCTCTTGCCCATTTATCAATTGGGGAATGGCTTGATTTTTTTATACAATTGGTTTAATTCCTTATATAATTGAGTAATTAGACCCCCGTCAGAGTTTTTTGTTATAAATATTTTTTCCCAATTTGTTTCCCTTCTGATTTTGGCTACATTGTTTTTGTTTGTACAAAAGCTTTTTAGTTTGATATAATCAAAATCATTTATTTTACATTTTGTAATTTTCTCTAACTCTTGCTTGGTTTTAAAATCTTTCCTTTCCCAAAGATCTGACAAGTATACTATTCTGTGTTCACTTAACTTATTTATAGTTTCCCTCCTTATATTCAAGTCATTCACCCATTCTGAATTTATCTTGGTGTAGGGTGTGAGATGTTGATCTAAACCTAATCTCTCCCATATTGTTTTCCAAATTTCCCAGCAGTTTTTGTTAAATAGTGGATTTTTGTCCCCAAAATTGGGCTCTTTGGGTTTATCATATATTGTCTTGCTGATGTCACTTACCCCAAGTCTACTCCACTGATCCTCCCTTCTGTCTCTTAGCCAGTACCATACTGTTTTGATGACTGCTGCTTTATAGTATAGTTTAATATCTGGTACTGCTAGGCCACCTTCCTTCACATTTTTTTCATTATTTCCCTTGATATTCTTGATCTTTTGTTATTCCAAATGAACTTTGTTAGTTTTTCCTAATTCAGTGAAAAAGTTTTTTGGTAGTTTGATAGGTATGGCGCTAAATAGGTAAATTAATTTGGGTAGAATGGTCATTTTTATTATGTTAGCTCATCCTACCCATGAGCAATCAATGTTTTTCCAATTGTTTAGATCTAGTTTTAATTGTTTGGAAAGTGTTTTGTAGTTGTTTTTGTATAATTCCTGTGTTTGTTTTGGTAGATAGATTCCTAAGTATTTTATGTTGTCTAAGGTGGTTTTAAATGGTGTTTCTCTTTCTACCTCTTGCTGCTGTGATGTGTTGGAAATATATAGAAACGCTGATGATTTATGTGCATTTATTTTATATCCTGCAACTTTGCTAAAGTTGTTGATTATTTCTACAAGCGTCCTAGTTGATTCTCTAGAATTTTTTAAGTAGACCATCATATCATCTGCAAAGAGTGATAGCTTAGTCTCCTCATTGCCTATTTTAATACCCTCAATTTCTTTTTCTTTTCTAATTGCTACTGCTAGTGTTTCTAGTACAATGTTAAATAATAGAGGAGATAATGGGTATCCTTGTTTCACTCCTTATCTTATTGGAAAGGCTTCTAATTTATCCCCATTGCATATGATGCTTGTTGATGGTTTTAGGTATATACTGTTTATTGTTTTTAGGAAAGGTCCTTCTATTCCTATACTTTTCAATGTTTTCAATAGGAATGGGTGCTGTATTTTGTCAAAGGCTTTTTCAGCATCTATTGAGATAATCTTGTGATTTTTGTTTGTGAGATTGTTGATATGGTCAATAATGTGGATGGTTTTCCTAATGTTGAACCATCCTTGCATTCCTGGTATAAATCCCACTTGCTGATCATGGTGGATGAGCCTCTTGATCACTTGCTGGAGTCTCTTTGCTAGTATTCTATTTAAGATTTTTGCATCTATGTTCATTAGGGAGATTGGACTGTAGTTTTCTTTCTCTGTTTTTGATCTACCTGGCTTTGGAATCAGTACCATATTTGTGTCATAAAAGGAATTTAGTAGGACTCCTTCTTTGCTTATTATATCAAATAATTTGTGTAGTATTGGGATTAGTTGTTCTTTGAATGTCTGATAGGATTCACTTGTGAATCCATCAGGCCCTGGCGATTTTTCCTTAGGGAGTTCTTTGATGGCTTGTTCAATTTCTTTTTCTGATATGGGATTATTTAGGTATTCTATTTCTTCTGCTGTTAATCTAGGCAATTTATATTTTTGAAAATATTCATCCATATCTCTCAGATTGCTATCTTTATTGCCATATAATTGGGCAAAATAGTTTTTAATGATTGCCTTAATTTCCCCTTCATTAGAGGTGAGGTCTCCCCTTTCATCTTTGATACTGTCAATTTGGTTTTCTTCTTTCCTTTTTTTTATTAGACTGACCAGTACTTTGTCTCTTTTATCTGTTTTTTCAAAATACCAGTTTCTAGTTTTATTTATTAATTCAATAGTTCTTTTACTTTCGATTTTATCAATTTCTCCCTTGATTTTTAGTATTTCTAATTTAGTTTTCATCTGGGGATTTTTAATTTGCTCACTTTCTAATTTTTTAAGTTTCATTCCCAATCCTATAATATTTCTGCTGCTGAAAATAAAATATACCATTTGTGCATGGGATTTAGAGTTGTCAGATAAGAGTTCAGCAATCACTTGCTTCAGCTTTCTCATTTTGTATGTGAGAACACTAAGGTCTCAAGAAGTAACTTGGTAAAGTTCATGCTAATAAGTAACATCTGTGATTTGAATTCAGGATCCATTGACCCCTGACCCAGTGCCCATACCACTGCATCCCAGAATTACAAAATCACAGAATATGGGAGTTGAAAGGGACTTTAGCAGCCACCAAGTTTAATCAGTGCCTAGAGGGAATCCTCACTGTGGTCATCAATAAGGACTTGGAAGGACCTTGGAGGCCATCTGGTCCATCCCCCCCTTTTTATATAGGACAATATAAAATGAAATGAATATAATTGAATATGGCTGTTCTATTAGAAATGACAAATTTGGTGAATTTCTAGAAGCATAGACAAGTCTTCATGAACTGATGCAGAATGAAAAAAAACAGAGCCAAGAAAATAATATACACAATGACTATAGCAGTATAAATGGAAAGAAGAACCACACACCAAAAAATCAGAAGTGATCAGAAGAATTAGAAAGACCAAGCATGACTCAAAGAAAGAAATAGGAGAGGATGTTCCCAAGGATGTGGTAGGCCTACAGGTGTTGTACATTGGAAGTGTTTTTAGACTTTTTTCAATATATTGATTGTGTTGATTTTTCCTCTTTTGCTTTTCTTTTATCTTAAAAAATATTATTTGTTATATAGGATGTTTCTCTGGGAGGAATAGTAGGAGGAATACTGGGGAAAACTATGATGATGCAAAAAAAGAGAGACATTAATAAAAACATATTTAAAAAAAAGAATGAGAGATGTTGCAGAGATAGAATGATCAGTTTTTGTATCTGACATGATGTGATGATGACCAGGGGAAGTTTGATATAGTTGAGAGAACATTTAGTTGGCACAAAAATTGTAGGCTTAGGGATAGGAGGCATGAAATATATTTCCAATGCTGTCACTTAGTTGTTTTATTTTGGACAAGACTTTTAACATTTATGTGCCTCAGTTTCCTCATCCACAAAATGGGTATGCTGATAATTGCATTACTTACCTTGTAGACCAATTGTGAGGAGCATTTTTCATATGTAAAGTATTTTATATGTGTAAAGGACTATACAAATGTGGATTATTATTATGGTGTTGTTCATGTCCTCTGGGTTCTCAGGGCCCTTAGGAGTGAGACCACTTGTGAGAAAATGGTTGCTATTTTTTCATGAGAAACTTGGTTGATAATTAACCCCTGTGAAACATCTCCGCATCAGTAACTCCAGTGCTAGGAGACCAATAAACTTAACTCTCAATATTAAGAATGCTAGCGTGTGGTCATTGACAACTTGAAGGCGCACTTCTGTGGCCAGAGAGGAAGAAGTGTACAATGGAGGGAGGAGCTTCACTGTCCTGATAAGTCAAAATCTCTGACCCATCCCAAAACATTGCCTCATTGCTTCCCATGGGCACAGGTTCATTTTCTTTTCTTCTTCTTCATCACTTCTTATTCACCTTTTATGGCTGGTACCTGGCTTGCTAGTTACTTTTGACTGACAACACAGTGACATATTTGGGAGGAAGAAGCTAGGCAGTTGGAGCATCTCTCACTTTCAAACCCCAAGTCTCCTTTGATCTAAACAACAAAGGATAAAGTATATAGGGTGGGTTTGATTAAACTCATTTGGCAGATACTGGAGAAAGTTGCTACTAGGAGTAGGTAAGTACCTTTTCTGAAAGAATGACTAATTTATAGCAAGAATCCCAAAATTGAAACCCAGCTTTATTGACTCCCAGTTCAATGCTTTCCTCACATGTTACACTATATAGCTGTATAAAAAGAGCCATAAGATATTCCCTGTCCCTCTGCCCTCCACTTTGGTACTTTCTTTATCCAAAGTGACCTCTTGAATTCAATTTGAATTCGAAATTTGAATTGAATTTGGATAAAATTCAATTCAGATAAAAGGTGTTTTTTTTCTGACTCAGCCTGCTGTGATCATGCTCAGTACTTTCCAACAGTTCAGATTTCATATATTGTTTTGGATCATGAGGAAATCAGATAAAGTGTTTGGGGAAAGAGCAGAAGGGGGACCTCTATGAAGGCTCTGACCCTTTGCCCATCTGTTTTCTCCCTTTAAAACCCACTTCCAAAGGAACCTGAAGCTTCCCTCTATCCCCTTACCCCTTTCTTTCCCCCATGGTAGGATCTTTTTTTTTTTAAACCCTTGTACTTTGGTGTATTGTCTCATAGGTGGAAGATTGGTAAGGGTGGGCAATGGGGGTCAAGTGACTTGCCCTGGGTCACACAGCTGGGAAGTGGCTGAGGCCGGGTTTGAACCTAGGACCTCCTGTCTCTAGGCCTGACTCTCACTCCACTGAGCTACCCAGCTGCCCCCCATGGTAGGATCTTAATGATGCCACAACCCAGGAGGGCTTACTTCCTTCTGAGAAACTGGGGCTGCCTCCTTCATGGTAGCAAAGAAGGATTTCTTTTTAAGACTAGGGACCCAGTAGAACTGAGAAGAGTCCCATAGGCTCCAGGTGGAGGGGCAGTTCACAAGTAACAGAATCACAGAATTGTTATGTTAGATAAGAACATAAAAGTAATCTAGTACAAACACTTGTCTGATGCATGAATCTCTTCCACATCATCCCCCCAAAATGGCCATTCAAATATTTTTTGAACCTTTCCAGTAAGAGAGGACTCATTATCTCCAGAGCAAACTTATTTCACTTTTAGGTATTTCTAATTATATAAAGTCCTCATGTCAAATTAAAATATACATTCTACCTACTTGTTCTAGTTCTGATCTTTGGGGCTCTACAGAACAATCCCATTTGTAAAGCACTTTAAGGTTTACAAGGCACTTGCTTCACCACTTGTTTTTTAAGGTAAGTCATATAACTATTATTCTCATGTTATAGGTAAAAAAATTGAGCCTCAGAAAGAACTTTTGCTTTGTCCATAGTCACATATCTAGCTTATATCATAAAGTGAGATTGTCTACTACTTTTTCAAGGGTCATTCAATTCCTTTGGGTAGCACATACTGTGAATTTTTAAAAAAAGAACCCCTTTATCCTAATTGACCTTTTACTTAGGCCAAATCCATTGGACAATTACTCAATCTCCCATTTGCTTTCAGTTGTGGATACAGGTAATGCTCTTGAGACCCCGAAAGATGTGTTGATGAAGTAATTGTACTATTTAGCTAATTGGATTTCTGTACCTGCCATAGGCTGGACCTTGTATGCTGTCAGGCTCTTAATGACAATTTACAAGATTACTCTACAGGGAGACTCAGTGGCCAAGAAGATGTCATTAGAGTTTAGGTATTAGGAAATCCAGGATTCATTGAGCTAGAATTATGACTCAGAATTCAGGAAACAGGAACAGCTATGGGTCAGCATGGAGTTAGACTGTAATATTGATCTGATGATCTTACAACTGAGCTTAACTGACCAACCTCGAGGTCTTACGATGAGTTCAGAGAGCCTGGATAGCTCAGGAAGCAGGACATGAAGACTAGAAGATTTGTATTCCTTCCTATTAAGAACCTACCTAGAATATTATATTCAGTTCCAGGTGCTAAAGTTTCTTTTTCATTAGTTTTGCACTGCATACTTTATGAACCTAAGTAAGTCACTTAACTTTTTTGGGTCTCAATTTCCTCATCTGTATAATGAAAGTGTTGAACTTGATGACCTCTCCGGTCTTTTCCAGATCTAAATTTGTGATCACATAGATTTTCACTCACTTATTCATCCACTCATTAGCAACAATGTTCAGAGGAGGGCAGAGTGGTGAAGTTCATTGAGTCTATGCTCTATGAAGACAGATGGAAAGAATTAGGGTTATTTAGCTTGGAGGAAAAAAAAGATTCAGGGATGGAAGGCAGGAGGGTCCTTAAATATCTTGAAAGGTTTCAGATATAAGATGGATTAGACTTGTCAGTAAGTCAGTCAATAATACTTATTTTGCCTTTCTTTTTATTACTAGCACTTTGCACAGTTCCTGACATATACTAGGCACTTAATAACTATTTATTAACTGTGCTTAAGCCCCAATTTTGTCACAGTCACTGAGCTAAACTCAGGGGACACAAAGGAAGATGAAAGACAGTCCCTGCACTCAGGGAGTTCACAGTCTAATGTTAGAACTCAGTCAAATGGACTTGTTCGGTTTCAGAATCAAAAGCTGTTATGGAAAGAGATAAATTTAGTCCTGATGTAAAGAAAGAACTTCCTAACAATTAGAATTATTACAAAGTGGAAGGGCTGCTTCAAAGGAAGCGCATATTCCCCTTTATTAGAAATGTTCAAGAAGAGAATAGATGACAATTTGTGGAATATATTGTGATTACATCCTGTTTCTGATTTGGGTTGATTTATATGACCGCTAAGGTTCATTCTAATTCTAAAATCCTGTGATGTGGAGATATTTCAAGTTCAGAAAAGAGAGCTAAGGCAAGAGTTTGGCTCATGGGCTAGGCTGATCCTGACAGTATTTAAATGAACAAGAAAAATTAGGCAAAATAAATTGAATTTTTAATTTGGGTTAGCATCCACTTCAGATTCTTAATAAGACCAAATGATCTGAGTAATTACTGAATTACCATTTCCCTTGATACCGCATTGGTATGAGATTGAGGCAGATGGATATATTATAATAGTTCCTTACATCTTAATACAACATTATAATTTTCAAACCACTTTCACGTACATTTGATCATAATATTTCTGAGGTGTTAAATTTAGTTGGAACAGAATTTAGGCAAATCATCCATCTTAACCGCACCTCCAACAAGTGGTCATCTAGTCTCTCTCTGAATACCTCTAATAATATAGAGTTTGCTCTCTTTACCTATCATTTATCCTAAGGTAATCTATTTGACCTTTTGTATCAAGTTTTAGGGTTTCCAAAGCACTTCATAAATATCTCATTTTGTTATCATTTCTGACAGTTAGATTCTTGGGAAGCTTTTCCTGAGTTTAACATAGAATCTGCCTCTCAATTGGTCCAGTTTTGCCTTGTGACTAAGTAGCACAAGCCTAATACCTCTTTCATATGTTAGACATTAAATTAGTTTAATATGCTACTGCACCTAAGACTTCAGGAAAATAAACAGAAATTATTATTCCCAATTTTCAGATACAATCTCAGGATTGTCTTGATTTGTATTACTAATTACTAATTTGGAGAACTTTTTCATATGGTAACTGATAGTTTACATTTCTTTTTTTGACCACTCCATTATCTGAAATGAGGGTCAGAAAAGATGAGACAGTAAATGATAGTGCTAGGACTGGAACCTAGTTCTTCTGATTTCTTTCTGAGTGTTTTTTAAAATTTTATTTTTACACTATTGTATAGCATCTATGCATAGTTTACTTAGAGGATAGTGAGAGGATGGATCTTATGAGAAAAATCAGTGAAGGAGGAATAGGAACAAGAATATCACTTGAAGATCTTATCAAATTAATGAGCCAATGTTAAACCCTTTAAGTGTCATCTGTATGGGAGGAGAAATGATTCCTTCTTAGGCTGCTATTGATGCTATTTGTTCCACTGGAGACTTGGACTATGATATGGTAAAAAGGAAAACATCCTCTTAGATATGATATTTTAATGAAATGGCACTCAATTACTTCACTCAATTGTTCTTAAAATTTTATTATGGTAACAAAAGTAAGACATTTATTTAGATATTTTGTTGTAGCTCAGTTATTTCAGTAGTGCTATATGTCCAGCAGACATTGCTGGGTCAAAATATATGAGTCAGTACCTTTTCTCACATACTTCCAAATTGTTTTTGGAAATAGTTGAACTAATCTATAATTCCAGCAGCCCTAGATTAATGCTCTTGTCCTTTGCTGATCTTTCTACCTTTGAGGATTATGTGTGTGAAGTGAAATCTCAGGATTGTTTTGATTTGTATTACTAATTACTAATTTGGAGAACTTTTCATATGGTAACTGATAGTTTACATTTCTTCTTTTGACCACTTGATTATTGAAAAATTGTTCCTATTTGTGTTGATTCTTGATATGCTTTAGAGTTTAGATTTCAATAAAGTATGATTAGCACAATCTTCTCTTTTGACAACTTCCTTATATCAGTTTCATTGATTTTGGTCACATGAATACTTTTACGATTGAAACAATTAAAACAGTCTTCTTTGTCTTTTTGTGATAACCTCCTTCCCATGTTTGGTTAATGATTCCTCCCATAGCTCTAGTAGTTAACAGCCTTTCTTTTGATTTTTAAAAAATATTAATCATATAACATTTTACATTGAGATTGCTTATCTATTTTGAATTAATAAGAGTATTAATTATAAGTTGGCAAACAATTTATTTTTGATCAAACTGCTTTCCATTTTTCCAGTAGTTCTTTTTGAAAAGGGAATTCTTGTTCAAGGAAGTTGTGTTCTTTGGCTTACTGAATACTGAAAAAGTGTTCAGTAGCTTCCAAGCCTTGTTTTGTTGTTTCCTCTTTTCCATTTATAATGGTCAATTTAGTTAGCATCTTTGTTTTTATCATATTGGCATGACAACCATTCATTTTCTTATTTACTTCAATCAGGTTTTCCTTTATGTTTATAATGTTTTTAGTTGTATTTATATAAATTCCAAGTATGGTGTGGAATGTGCTAACTCCTAGACATTTTACACATTTTGTAGTTGCTTTGGATGGGATTTTATTTGTATGAATTATGCCAGGCTTTTGTTAATATTACCTAGAAATTCTAATGATTTTGATGTTCTATTTTATATCCTATTACTTTACATGGTTTATATTTTAAGCACAAGGGTCTTACCTTGTGCTTAAAATATAAAAAGACAAAATTTTCAGGTGATTCTGCTTAACACTGGTACATGGAATGTGTGCAAGCTTATGGACAATATGAAATTCAATAGACCCAAGAGAAAAAACAGAGAATTCAGCAGGTACTACATCCAATAGCTCTTAGTGAAACAAGGCTGGCAAATAAAGGTCAGTTTACAGAAACTGGAGTTAGATACATTTTTTTGGAATGGCCACCATGGTGAAGAGCACCATAAAGCAGACACAGTTTTAAAATCAGATCCAATCTAGTTAATTAGATTCTCTGCTTCCAAAAGGAATGAATGATAGACTCATGACATTAAAATTGCCATTTGCAGGAAAAGACCATTCTGCTCTCATCGGTGTGTAGGGCCACACCATGATGAACTTGATGAAGTCAAAGAAAAATTCTATGAAGACTTGGAGACCCTAAACTTTAATGTGCCAAAAGAGGACAAGCTTATAATTCTGGGTGATTTTAACACCAGAATAGCACAGATTAGCAGACATAGCAGGGAATCCATGGGAGGAATGGAGTAAGCAATAGCAATAATGATGGTCACTGACTACTGAGGACTTGTGCATCTCATTCTCATTACCAGTGTTGTCTTCTGCCTGGCATTTAATAGGCTACATCATTGTCAGGAGAAAAGACAGGCAGGATGTGGCAATGACAAAGATGATGTGTGATACAGAGTGCTAAACCAATCAAAAATTTATCTTCTTCAAGCCAAATATTGGAATTCAACCAAAAAAACTCCCCAAAGGCCTAAGGCAAATTGACTTTCAGGAGAACAAGCTAGAGCATTTCTCTGTGCATGAACAATTTATTGCTGACCTGCAGGGGAACATAAAAGGAATTTAATATTTTGCTTTTTTCCCCCCTCCTCTTGTTGAGAAAAATTATAGTAGTATAGATATTGCATTTTAAACTCTGATATAATTTACTAGAAAATCCATCCAGAATAGGGATTTTATTCTTTTGTTAGTCCACATATGGCATGATAAGTATCTTTTAGGGCAATTTATTCATTTAAATATTTCTTATTTTATTAATTTGGATATATTAGATTTTTATAGCTGATATCTCATTTTCTTAAAATTCTCAATTTTGCTAGCATATTTGAAGGTTTCTGATAATTAGTTACTTTATTATTCATTTTATTGTTCTTTTAAATCTGATAATTAATCTTTAAATTATTTTATTATATTTCATAGTATTTTATTATCATTTATTATTAATTAATTTAATTTGATAATTCCCTTATGTTTTGAAAAAATCAAGTTAGCTTCTAACTTAGTTTTTTAGTCTTTAAAAATCAAGTTTTTGTCTTGCTAATCAGTCTTGATTTCATTATGAATTTTTCAAAATTTGTCATTTTGTTCTTTTTTGTTATTGAAACAAGTTTTAGTTTTATTTTTAAAAGTGTACTTTTCTAGTTCCTTTAATTTTGTGCTTAGTTCATTTTTCATTTTGTTAAGTGAATAATTTCAGTGACATAATTTTCTTTCTGAGTTATACTTTACCTGAATTCTCCAAAATTTGACATTTTGTTTCTTTGTTCTTGTTCTCTCTAGCCAAGTTATTTATTTTTTATGATTTTTTTTTCTTGGACCTATTCATGAAAAGGATGCCTCTTAGACTCTATTCAAATATATACCTTCTGTTCTTTACCACCCCTCCCCCCACTAATTATTCTAAACATTTTATGGTCTACAAATGTTGTAATGAATATTTATTTATGCCCTTTCATATTTTTCATGACTTCTTTATTAAACTTTATACCATATTAATGATATAAGAATACATCGTTAATTTCAATAAATATGCTAGAGGACCAGAAATAAGTATTTTCTTTGATATTTGCACTCAGAAGTCTCTTGGGTCTTTGAAATAAAAAAAAATACAACTCTATATTCAGCTTTATGTTTTCCTTCTTTTTAAAAAAATTCCATTGGCCATCCTGCTCTGAAATAAGCATATCAAAGCAGCATGTTGCAACAGAAAGAACACTGGATTTTGAGCCAGATGTTCATAGTTCAAATTAAACCTCTCATGGCTATGGTTTTTGTCCCAAAAGTTGGGCTCTTTGGGTTTATCATACAGTTACCTCCTCCCCCTCCATTTTCCTTTCTCTTCCCATCTTTAGTCTTTTAGTTTCTGAACAAAGACATTGTTGAGAAATCTTTTCTCCTTTCCCTACCCCCATAGGCAGTCTTAGAACAATATTCCTTTGCTGCTCCATTTCCCCAAAAGTAGCAATTAGATTCATTCCCTTTCTAGATGTAAATCCCAGTAATGAGCTTTGTGCTACATGTTCTTTCTTTGCTTTCTTTGTGTAATCTTCATATAAAGTAGAGTTTTTGGAAGGCAAAGGACTTTCCACATCTGCTTCCCACCATGTATGCTGTACTAGTGTATGTCCCAATCTTTTCCCTACTATAATTTCCTTAAAAATATTTTTATGAAGAATTTTCTCTAAGCAGCCTTAATCCCAGAAATATTTATTCATAAAGAAGGTAGTATGGGGTGTAGAAGGGTGGTAGAAGGCACTCTATATTCTATTTGAAGGACTCAGTCCTACCTTTTGCCTTTTCATTCTTCATTTTCCCATTTTTATGCAAGTTGATCAGATCTTTGGACTCTTGTTCCCCTTTTCACCTGTTTTTTACACCAAATGCTCCTGGGAGTCCAGATATTTCAAACCTTGGGATGGTAACTGATCCTGAGAGCTATAATGCCTGACCAGACATATGGGTTTTCAACAGTTGTTCCTTCTGCGAATCAAATAATTTTATGGCCCCTTTCACATGCCTAGGGAAATATGTCATGAAGACCCAGGTGCAGACTCCCTCCATAGACAGCATTTATTCTTCTTCCCTATCCTAGATCTATGTTCTATCTCCAGTACTATTTACCTGTTCTTCTAAGACAAATTTTCCCCTCCAGAAAAATGAGACTAAAAAATGAACAATCCTTTTTGCCTCAGGTAGGAGTTCATATCTGAATTCTGCCTTTTCCTCCCTCGCTTCCCACACAAGCAATTTTCCTTTGTACTTTCTCACATCTCCAGTAATTAATTCTCTTATAAGAGAATTTGATTTTTAATCTAATACTTAATAATTTAATTCTTTTTCTCTCCTTCCTCCTGATTCTTTTAACCCCGTAAGATGCTTTGTCCTTTAGATTTTTTCCCCCTGGAAAAGGTTTCTTTTTGTTATTTCAATGACCTCTAAGTGATGTTTTAAACAATGTTTGTTTAGTATTGGAATCATTACAGGAATGATTTCATTGTTTTACTTTTTTTGCTCCCTCCCGATTATGCTCATATACCTTCCTTGTGCTTATTTTGATTGATATGCTACGTACCAAATTTCCTGCTTATCACTAGTTTCTTTTGGGGGAAATGTTTAAACTATTCCTCTTTGTTGAAAGTTTATCTTTTTTATTTTTTAAATATTTTATATTTATTTCATGAAATATTTCTCAATTCCATATAAATTTTTAATACTCATTAAATTTTTTTTCATTTCCAAATTTACTCCCTTCCCTCATGACCTTTCCCCTCCTTGAAAAGGCAAGTGATTTTATTTTTTCTTCATCTTATTTCCTGTAACAAATTTACATGTTTTCCAAGGTTACATGATGCATGTTGTCTCTATCCTCTCTTTCATCCCCCACTCCCAGAATCAATAAACAATTCCACTAGCTTACACATGTATTATCACTCAAAACCTGTTTTCATATTATTCATTTTTGTAAGAGAGTAATCTTATAAGACCAAAATCTCAAATCTTATACCCAGATAAATAAGTGATAATCATGTTTTCTTTTTCATTTCTACTCCAACAATTCTTTCTCTGGAGGTGGATAGCATTCTTCTCATAAGTCCCTCAGAATTGTCCTGGATCATTGTATTGCTGTTAGTATCAAAGTTGGTCACATTTGATCATCCCACAATATTTCACTTACTGGGCAAAATGTTCTCCTGGTTCTGCTTATTTCACTCTGCATCAGTTCGTGTAGGTCTTTCCTGTTCTTAAGGAAATTATCTGGTTTATCATTTCTTATAGCAAAATATTCCATCACCATCACAAGTAAATTGATTTTGCTTATTTTTCAATGATGATTATGTGCAGTTTTGCAGATTTTATTTACTAGTAGTGCAAATTGATTTTTCCTTTTAAGAACATCATATTCCATTTATCTCCTTGATTTCTTGTTAATAAGGAACTAACTTGAAAGATTTATACTGATTTTCTAAAACCTGGAGGAGTCTATTTTGGATACCTGAAAGATGTGTTGATTGATATTTATGCTCATACATTTTCCTGCTATATTTCTTGATGAGTTAAATTTTGGGTTATCCTTTTTTAGTGTCTCATGGATTAGTTAATTGAATTGCAGTAACCACTCTGTTTCAAAAATTTTTTTTCTTTCTTTCCTTTTTTTTTTCCTAGGGAGATGAATGTTATTCTTAGAATTATTCCCAGATTTATTTTTTCATCATGTTTTTCTGGGAGACTTACGATTCTTAAACTCTGAATTTTGTCATCCAAGTCAAAAAGCCTAACTTGAAAAAATGTCATTAGTTCTTCCAAAGCTGAATTCCTAAAAGTTTTTTCTGCCTATTTCTTTTTATTTCTACATTTTCAAGCTTCTTATCTTCTAATCCTCTTTAATTCTCCATTGGAAATGATTTTGTCACATTTTCCAAATACTTATACTCTTGATTTAAAAAAGTTTTTGGAGAGTTCTGATTCTGATCTTGATTTCCATCTTATTCATACTTTTAATTTTTAAATTGGTCTTTTGATCTATTCTAGAGTTTTTTTGCAGTTATTCCATTATACTTTTGTGGGTCCCCTATAATTTATTGCCCTGGTAGGGGATTTTCAAATAGTTTTACTTCTTTCTGTAGCATTTACTTGTTGTATTGTGCCCCTTTCCAGATCATTTGCTCATTTCACTGTATTTTCTTATTTGTCAATGATGCTCTCTTTGTGATAACCTTTCATAGCCTCTATTTTTATATTTGTTATTATTCCTTTATTCGATTTGGCACTTCTTTAAAATAAAAGATAGGAGCTGGGCTTAGTTGTGTCTTTTTCACTTGGTCATATTGCCTGAAATAATGCTTCATTGTCTTACTTAACTTCTTGTTTTTTTGTTTTTTGCTTTTTTGTATTTTATTGGTTGAAATTTGGCTGTTTGTCTTAGGGCTGGTCTTTTAAGCTACTTCTCTTGCTATCTCCTTGTTGGGTACCATTTCTTTTTCTTTTCCAGAGTGCTGGATCAAACATTATTCTTTTGGATTTATCTCTTATCCATGGTTGCAGTCTTGTCTTCTTTCCAGATTACTAAAAGTTTGCTCACATCAATCACATCGTCTGTTAAGGAATGACGTGGTGCTATTGCATCACTGCTGAAGGGAGTCTCCAAAGGGTAATAAGAGTGTCTACTATTGGTGGACCTATCTTCAAACTCTCATTTGACTTTATTTCTGGAAGACTTCTTTCTTCTGTTCTTCACTACGTTGGATAAAACATCACACTTCAAGTTATCTTCCATTCATAGGCTCCACTTTCTCTTCTTCGGAGCACTGGAGCTGAGTGAGTTAAATAATCTTTTCATGGTATGTGTATGTGTGTGTGGGGTGGGGAGATGTTCGTCTAAGTCACTGATTAAAGGAGACATTAAAGGAGATTAAAGGAGAGACATGCCATAGCAGCCATTTGACATTCTGTAAGTAGATCTGGGGAGGCAGGCAAGGAGCAGTGGATGTTGAATTAAAACCGGATGTGATGGGCCAATAATATACACTTATGGTTCCTCATCCTCATCTCACCCCTAATGGGAATAACCTTGGGGAAAATGTCTACTTTTTTCAATTCTTGCTATTTTTATTACTTCACTCAACACATTTCTTGCTAGTTTGGGGTAATGAGGGCTGGAACTAGGCTTAGATATAAACTCTTCCTATCTCTTAATCCTTCCTTAGTAGGCTGGCTATAGAAAGGTGCTATTGAATTCAGTTTCTAATTGATGGATTGGCCTGAAGATGATTTGACTTTTATGACTTTTCTACCTCTTTTTAGGTGATAGCTCAGAGGTCATATCTACAGCAGTCACTATACTAAATAAATGTATCTTTTTTGTGTGTGTGTCATTCAGATAGTTATAGTTTTTTACCCATTATTTTACAGATTTCCAAGGAATCACAGGAAGAGGGACAGCAAACAAAAAATAAGATTCCAGAAAAACTGAAAGAAAATGGTGAAATATCACTACATCCTCTGCCAGAAATTCCCAGAAAAGGCTCCATAATATCCTTATTATATATGTAGAAGAGATACAGCTAGGTCACAATTAATGTGAATAATAAATTACCCTAAAGTACTCATGTTATTTGCATTCTTGCTGCCTATTTACATTAAACTGGAACCAATGTATCTCCTGGTAAATAAGAGCTCATATTTGCACACATCTGCAAGGTTTATAAAACATTTTCCTGGCTACAACTCTGTACTGTTGCTAATAAGCATTAGAATTTTATTTCCATTTTTCAGATGAGGAGATGAAGGCTTACAGAAGTTAGTTAAAGTATTCAGGTACATATTGTAAATATCTGAGGCAGGACTTCATCTTTTGAATCTGTTTGTTATTCTTAACACTCTTAACTGTACTTGCCAGGGCAAGCATTAGTATTCCACATGATTCTAGGATTTAGAAATGGAAAAGAGCTTATGAATCATCTAGTTCATTTCCTAGATGAGGAATTGTGCAGTAATGAGTTGTCAAATTTAAACTGATAGTAAAGATTAAAACAGAGATTTGAAACTTGATCTTTTAAATATTAACTGTCTCCTTCCTTCCTTCCTTCCTTCCTTCCTTCCTTCCTTCCTTCCTTCCTTCCTTCCTTTCCAGCCAAGGAGCTATTTGTGTGGAGCAGACCAACTGGGAAAAAGTGGTCCTATCTGTAGGAGATGGGGTCAGAGCTGAGTCTTGAAGGAAGCCAGAGAAGTTAAAAGTAATAAGAGTCAAAATATTTCAGTCACGGGAATACAGCCAGTACAAAAGCACAGGGTTTGAAGATGGACTCTCATGTTGATTTATCATTGGGTTCAGTAAAGTGCAAGAATATTGGATAGATAGGAAGAGACCATTATATGAAGCTCTTTACATGATAAACAACCTGGGGATAAGAGGGAGCTACTGGAGTTTGTTAAGCAAGGTGGTGATATAAGTACAAGACACCTTATATAAGGAAAGTGTAAGACATAATCCTAGTTGACAATCTTGAAGCCTAACAGGAAAGACAATAACAAACCACTTGAAGAATCCACTAATATACAGCACAGTAGAAGCAACTAGGTGGCTCAGTGGATTGAGAGCCAGACCTGGAGACAGGAGATCCTGGGTTTAAATACATACAATTTCTAGTTGTGTGACCTTGGGCAAGTCACTTAACCCCAAATTGCCTAGCCCTTATTGCTTTTTTGTCTTGGAACTAATATTTAGTATCAATTCCAAGACAGAAGGAAAGGGTTAAAACAAGATATAACATAACCTAATAGAAAAATCACTAGCTTTAGAGTCAGAGTATCTAGATTCAAGTCCTGTAGGCAAGTAACTTAACTTCAATAGAACTCTTTTTCTTATCTGTAAAATGAAGTGTTTTGAACTACGTAGTCTCAGAGGTCTCTTCTAGTTCTAATCTACAATTCTATAATTTCACTAGTGTAGGTTCTTCTTTTACTGAGTTCAGTAAATCATTTGGGGGCAGGTAGGTGGCTCAGTGGATAGAGAGCCAGGCCTGGAGACAGGAGATCTTGAGTTCAAATTTGGCCTCAGATACTTCTTAGCTGTGTGATCCTGGGGAAGGAACTTAACCCCAATTGCCTAACCTTACTGGTCTTCTGCCTTGGAATTAATTCTCAGTATAGGTTCTTAGATAGGAGGTAAAGGTTTTAAAAAAAAGAAGAGTTGAAGAGGTGGGAAAAGCTTAAGGAGGAAGAAAGATTTTCTCACAGTCTAATGAAACCAGTTGAAGAGGTGGGAAAAGCTTAAGGAGGAAGAAAGATTTTTCTCACAGTCTAATGAAACCAGAACAGATCACTAGAATGGCAGGATTCATTCAACAAAATAGTTAATAAATACTTACTAAATAAATGCCTACTGTTTACAAAACACCTTGGCAGGTGCTGGGATTTACAAATATATCTAGAACACAAACCTAGTTCTCAAGGAGTTAAAATCCATCCAATAAGGGAAGAGATATGTATAAATAACTGACATAAAGGAGAGTAAATTAAGAGCATAGGAGATATTGAGGTAAATGCTATGAAATATTCACAGAAGAGACCATTTTCACCTAGATATGTTGGGATGTGGGTAATAGAAGAGATGATAATAAGTGAATTAGACTGTTAGGGAAGAGACCTCAATAGATAGAAAAAAGTGGGTAGTGAAGTTCATTCCAGGGTTGGGTTTAATGGGAATAATTTCAAGGTGATGGAAGAGAATTACACAAGGATGAAATGCATAATCTAGTTTGGATCACCAAGTCATTGAGACCAAGGACATTATTTTTATAGCCCTCAGAAATATCCAGCACTGTGTTCTGCATATAGTAACTGAAAGAATGAATGGACAAATGACTGAAGGATGAAGCAGAATAAATTTATATAAGATTAAAGATGATATAAAAACCATAGGATGTAGAAGGAGAGAATGAGAGCAGTGGGCTTTTAAAACAGAGCTGAGAAGTAGTTGTGGGAGCTTGAAGATTATGATATAAACAGAAAGAATACCAATAGGTAGAGTGTATGAGTGGTGAATCAGGATCTTGTGAGGAGGAAACATATAGGAGACAAATGCAAATGAGAAAGAATTAATTAGTCACAGGAACAAGGGATGAAGTGAATGAGAAGTCAAGGAAACAGCAAAGGTTAAACAGCTGGTGAGAAAAAATGTTCATCTTTAGGCTCTTTCCCAGTTTCGTGAACAGAATATTAAAGAGGGGAGGAGAAGCTCAATATTTTGGATTGTTTTCTGGGGATAAATTAAGTCTCTAACCCTTCGATGGTCTGTTTTTTCCTTTATTCACCTTGAAGATCTTTCCTTAATGGAGAGGACCAATGAGACAGCAGTGAGTGAATTTGTCTTTCTTGGCTTTTCATCACTGGCCGGGTTTCAGCAACTGCTGTTTGTGTTGTTTCTTCTCCTCTACTTGTTCACTCTGGGTACAAATGCTGTGATCCTATCCACCATCCTGCTGGAGAGAGCCCTCCATACACCAATGTATTTCTTTCTTGGAATATTATCTTGTTTTGAGACCTGTTACACCTTTGTCATTGTGCCCAAGATGCTGGTAGATCTCCTATCCCAGAAGAAGACCATCTCCTTTTGGGGTTGTGTTGTTCAGATGCTCACCTTCCTCTTTCTTGGCTGTTCTCACTCCTTTCTGCTAGCAGCCATGGGCTATGACCGCTATGTGGCCATCTGTAACCCACTTCGCTACACAGTGTTGATGAGCCACAGGACCTGTCTGGGATTGGTAGCTGCAGCCTGTCTCTGTGGATTTACTGTTGCTTTGATCATCACTACTTTGGTGTTTCACTTGCCCTTCCATTCCTCTAACCAACTCCATCACTTCTTCTGTGATATCTCCCCTGTTCTCAAGCTGGCTTCCCACCATACTAGTCTTAGTCAGATGATTATTTTTTTGCTTAGTGTGTTGGTCCTAGTCATCCCTCTGCTTTTAATCCTGATCTCCTATATCTATATCATCTCTGCCATCCTAAAAATTCCCTCCACTGTGGGAAGGTACAAAGCCTTCTCTACCTGTGCCTCACATCTTATTGTTGTCACTGTCCACTATGGCTGTGCCTCCTTTATCTATTTGAGGCCCAAGACCAACTATACTTCGAGTCAAGATGCTCTGATATCTGTGTCCTATACCATTCTAACTCCATTATTCAATCCTATGATTTACAGTTTGAGAAACAAAGAGTTCAAAACAGCTCTTTGGCGAGCAATGGGCCAAAACTTATGTCCTAAACTTGTCGGGACTACACCTCTTGCTTAATTCATTGGAATAAGTCATTGGAAGACAAGTTATCAAAGAAATCAAATTGAATTCATTGGACTGTCTCAATAGGCAGTTATTAAATGAATGAAGATACTTTGAGCAGTGGATCCTCTTTAAATGTGAGGATGAAATCAGCTTAGAAATGAATTTTGTTCTCTAGACAAAAATAAAATGAACTAAACATAACACTAAATTCTTAAACTCTCTTCTTTAATTTTGCATTGTAGAATCTCTGTTCTACTCTTTTATAGTTCACTCTCAATACTTCTTGGGGGCAAAAGGTGAGAATTTGTGCCACTGTGGTCCCTCCCTAAAGTCCAGGGTTCTGCCCAGTATCTGGAGACTTAGAGATTATTACAAGAAAGTTGGAAGAGATGCTTCCACGTAATACATTCAAACTTTCATTTTTGTAGAAGAGAAAACTGAGGCCTAGAAGAGGTGAAAGCTTGATTGTTACCCTAAGTCACAAAACTTGTTTATAGTCAATTTAGGAATCCAGTTCAGATATCCTAATTCCTAGTCCAGTTTTTATTCATTTATATCATGCTAATTCTCCTTATTCTATCATTTCCAGGTTCTGGGCTATCTGGAGGGGTCAATTTTGAGTGTGACTCTAGGACTAGGCTCAGCTATCTAGTTTAATCTGCATCATTTGGGACCATCTTGTGAGATTAAAATTATTTTGATAATTTTCTAGTACAGACTAGCTTTAAATGACAATTTGGTAATAAATTCATTTTCCTTCATAATGAATACTAATAATTTGCATTTGTATAAAGTTTTATATTTTAAAAAGATTTTTGATCAATTGTAGCTTGTGCAAAAGGAGTGGAATTTGAGATATATTCAAAGAAGTGATTAACAGTAAAAGGGAAGTGGTCCAGTAATCTGATGAGAATAAATGATTAAAAATATATAACTAAATTATTCACTAGTACCTTTAGAATGTTAAACAATGAAGAGCAGGGTTAACCTTAGATCCAAGATCATCTAAGGAGTTTATGGATGGATGTCAAATTATATCTTTATTTTTACTAACCTTTAACTAAAACTTAACATTTCTTTCAAATTTTAAAACTTTCTTCTGAAAAAGAGTCTCTAGGCTTCACCAGATGGCCAAAGGCAGTGGTAGACTTGAAGTATCTCATACTGCTCATAAAAGCTGATTATTAAGTTTCCAGTGTGAGCATTTGCACAACAAAAATCAGGACTGGATTGTTTTTTAATTGCCTAAGGGAAAGAGATGTGTTAATAATGCAAATTAAACTTAAAAGTACATAGAAAGGTGGAGACAAGATGGCAGAGTAAAGGCATGAACTTGTCTGAGCTCTCCCAAATTCCACTTCAAACACTTTTAAAATAATGCCTCAAAATGAATTCTGGAGTGGCACAACTAACAAAAGAAAGTCATGAAACAATTTTCCAGCCAAAGACAACTTTGAACATTATCAGGAAAGGAATGTCTCACTGTGGTGAAAGTGGAGCACAGTAAAGAATAGGCCCTGCTCCCCAGCAAACCAACAGCAATGCTCCAATCCCAAGCACAAGCCAACACTGAGGCCCTGAAATCCAGTGCATATAACCAGTAGTGGGCCTTGGGGTCAACTGAATCAGGGAACAGCAGTTTCCAGAGCTCAAACCTACAGAGGCTAAGGGGCTAGAAAACTGGCCAGAAAGAGATTATAGAGTACCTGGCATTGGATGTAGGATTCTGTTGAATTGTCTAAACTCAGTTCTGGGTTTCAGTCCCAGGGCAAGGAGGAGAACTAGTACAATAAAACAGGGGTAAGGGAGGGGATTAGAGAGCCTGGCCACAGTCTAGGGCATAAAAATGTGCTTGTGGTCACTGACATACCAGAGCACAGATGAGGAGAAGAGTGACTTCTATTTAGATTTTACCACCTTGAAAGAATTGAAAAGTTATAGACCCTTAGAACTTGAAAATTGGGACAGTGACCCCTTCACTTGGGAGAAGAGCCAAATTTTAACATAAAACTAAAAGTCAGGAAAAATACATTGAAAAAATAAGCAAATACCAAAAAAGAACCTAATCATATAAGTTGCTATGGAGAGAGAGAAAAGCAAAACACAAACTTAGAAGAAGATAGCAATGTGAAGATAGCTTCATGGAAAAATTTTGAATTGGTCTTAGGCCCCAAAAGAATTCCTGGAAGAACTAAAAAATTATTTTATAAATCAAATAAAAGAAGTATAGGAGTAATCAGGAAAAGAAATGAAGGCAATGCAAGAAAATCATGCAAAAAGTCAACAGCTAAGTAAAGGATGCACAAAAAATACTTAAGAAAATAATACCTCATAAAACAAAATAGGTCAAATGGTAAAAGAGGCACAAGAATCCACTGATGAGAACAATTTTTAAAAAGAAAAATCAGCCAAATGGAAAAGGAAGTCCAAAATTTCACTAAAGAAAACAATTCTGTAAAAATTAGAATTAGGCAAATGAAAACTAATGACTTCATGAGAGATCAAGAAAAAAATAAAACACAATCAAAAGAATGAAAAAATAGGAAAAAACATGAAATATCTCAATGGAAAAACACCTGACTTGGAAAATCAATCGAGAGAGAATTTAAGAATTATTGAACTACCTGAAAGCCATGATTAAAAAAAAAGTCTAAACATCATTTTCCAAAGAATTATTAAGGAAAACTGTTGAAATCCTAAAAAGTAAAATAGAAATGGAAAGAATCCCCTCACTGATCACCTCCTGAAAGAGATCTCAATATGATAACTCTCAGGAGTATTATAGCCAAATTTCAGAGCTCCCAGGTCAAGGAGAAAATAATTTAAGTAGCCAAAAAGAAACAGTTCAAATACCAAGGAGCCACAGTCAGGATCACACAAGATTCATCAACTTCACTTTAAAGGATTAGAAGGCCCAGAATATTATTTTCCAAAGGGCACAGGAGTTAAGATTTTACAAGCAAAAATTATTTATCCATCAAAACTGAGTATAATCCTTTAGGAGAAAAAAATGGATATTTAATAAAATGGAAAACTTTCAAGCATTATGGATGAAAAGGAATAGGAAATTTGTCTTTCAAATACAAGACAAGAAATGTATAAAATAGTAAACAGGAAAGGGAATTCATAAAGATGTCAGCAAACTTTAACTGTTTACATTGCTAGATCAGAAGACAATACTTGTAACCCCTAAGATTTGTATTGTTATTAGGGCAGTTAGAAGGAGTCCATGCAGTTGTAGGGCATAGGTATGAATTGCCAGTGATGGGATTTTCTGATCTAAAGGAAGACCTCTAGGACACTGAGTAGATTTTCTATGGAGAATTAATGGGGAAACATGAACAAGATCTTATACAATATAAGAAAATATAGAGAGACTGCTATCTTCCTCAGTGTAGGATGTGCCTATATAGATGAGATTCACAATTCACAGACTTTTTGCAGCATGAAAGTTTGTTTTCATTTGATATAGCGAGGCAATAGAGACAATAAGAAAGAACACTATATTTGGCAGGTAAGGACCTCTTCCAAATCCCAACTCTGTCTTCTTTTACCTTGGTGGACTTGGACAAGTCCTGGCTTCTGTGGGTTTTGGTTTCTTCATATGTAAATTGAGGGGATTGTGTCAGATTAGATAATCGTTCCTGAGATTAATTGTTGGCTCTCTCACATTCTTTTCAGCTATCCCATCTGCCTTCTCACACTCCAGACACATCCAGTCCTTTAATTTCTGTTTCCTCTAATTGGTGAATTCCTCCTCTGAACCTCTTACTGAAGAAGACCCATGTCAGTCATATTTACCTCCAACCAGACAGCTCCTGACACTACAGACTACATCCATCCATATTGCTTCCCTGTTTTTCAGGTCTTTTAAAAATTATCTCAAAAACCTTACTTTCTGTCTTAGTAACAACTCTAAGACAACACAATAAGGGCTGGCAAAGAGACTTGAGTCATATGGCTAGGAAGTGTTTGAGGTCAAATTTAAATCCAGGGTCTCCCAACTCCAGACCTGATGCTTTATCCACTAAGCCACATAACTGTCCCCCTCACTTCCTTTCTTCTATCTTCTTTATTAGAATGTGGGCTCTTTGAGAGCAGGGGGTTTCTTTATGCTTATGTTTGTGTTCCCTGAATTTATTTCCAGAGCTTGACACATAGTAAGTGTTAAATAAATAAATAAGCAGTGGGTGGCTCAGTAGATTGAAAGCCAGGCTTAGACATGGGAGGTCTTGGGTTCAAATCTGGCCTGTGTGGGCAAGTCACTCAACCCTCATTGCTTATCCCTTATTCCTCTTCTACCTTGGAACCAATACATAGTATTGCTTTCAGGATAGAGGGTAAGGGTTATTAATTTTTTTTTTTTTGCTTCAGATTTTTCCTACCTATATGACCCTGGATAAGTAACTTAATTTCCATTGTTTTGCTCTTACCCCTCTTCTATCTAGGAATCAATGCACATTATTGATTCTAAGATGGAAGATAAGAGTTTTTTTTTAATGTCATTTAATCTACTGAACTTTAAAGTCTCTTTCAGCTATAAATCTATAATTCCTCAATCCTTACACACCAATCCTGTGAGACTAAAAGGCTAGGTAGTACTATCCATACTTTACAGGGGAGGAAAATTAAACTTAGAGAGCTATGTGGCTTGTTTAAAGCCATTAGTGATAGAGATAAGGTAAGATTTTTCCCATTGCATAGTTAGTGCCTATGCAGCAAGTCTCTTGGGTCTTTTCTTAGATTTTTTTATTTTCATTTGATGCATTGGCTGCTGATGTTCAAAGCCCCTCGTCCCCAGGCCCTCAGGACCAAGCCCATTTATGAATAACTGGTGACTATTTTCCATGTGAAACATGACTTAATTACCCCCTGTGAAACCTCTTCACAGCAGCAGCTTCATTGTCAGGAGATTAATAAATACTCTTCCATAAATAAAGAACCATATTTCATGCTTGGTCACTCTAATTGCCAAGACTTGTTCATGGCTGGAGTGACTGAATGGTCTTGTGGAGGGAAGAGACAGGTTACACTGAGGTTATTTGGGGTCAAAGACTCTAGATCTCTGTGTCATTTTTTTCATGAGCAGAGGAAAGTTCCCTTTGGTTTTTTCTTATTTCTTTATGTTCGTCTTTTTGGTCTGGATCTTGTTTTTCAGAAATACATTTCTGAACAGATCACTGCCTGGTTCAAAGTAATAAGGAGAAAAATGGTAGGAAAGCTGGACAAGAAGACAAAACCTTGGTTTGTGTTGAGTTCATCATGGTGGCCAGAATGTTACCCATGGACAGTAGAAGAGGACTATCTTTTTCAAATAATAATTGGGTGTCAGTAACTCTCAGGTAAGAAAATGGATTTGTGGGCATGTATGTGGAGATGGGGACTATGTTTACAATGTATTATGCAAAGAATGATTCATACAGGGATCCAACTTACTCACTGGATATCAGTTTATGGCCAAATCTGCTCTTTCTACCTGAGTGGAATTTCCTCCTCTCATTTAGCTATTGCCTCTTTAGATAACCAAAACCAACTAAATATTTGACCTACTTCTGCTTCTGCCTTGTAAATAAAGACCTTATCTAATTTTTCATTTCAATAATGATCACATTTTAATAAAGAAACTTTATAATTTATAAAGAAGCAATTGAGGTTTGCTTAAGAAATTTCCGTCTAAGAGCCCAAAACATAGGGGAAGACAATCTTCTTTATCATCTGTGGCTGCATCTATATATTTGCAACATTTAAGTTGATTCCTTCCTTCCTTCTTTCATTCCTTCCTTCCTTCCTTCTTTCCTCACCATCTAAGTACAGATTATGGGAAATGCAGAAAGAGAATTTGGGGAATGAGAGGTACTGGACCTTAAGGTATCTTAGTTTATGGTCCATCTAAGGCTTGTAGGTCACAGAGTGTTAGAGGTATCCTGAGATCCCATTGTCCAACTGCCCATGTTTTTCAGGGTGGTTATCCATTCTCCACTTGAAAACCTTAAATGGCTAAGAACTTCCTGCTCCATAAGGTGGTTTGAAGATTTAATTTTAAAGAGGAGGAAAGTAAAGACTAAAGAAATTAAGTGGTATCCAAAGCCTTGCTAGGATTTCTGGTTTATCAGTCCAGATGACCTTCCCCTACACTCTGGATCTCTTTGATTAATGATTTCATAGCAATTTTTCTTCTTTAATTAGTCTTTACAAGGAATACAGATCTTTCCTTCTTTGTCACCTATACCAAAGCCCCTAGAGATTCTGAGAACATTTCTAAAAATGGCCAACTTCTGAATAAATCAATTGAATTTGGGACAGTCTTCCTGTTTATTATCATTAGCCTGGTTGTGGAGGCTTTGGTTTTGGGATCTCCTTTACTAAACCAAAATCCTCTTTTCTTTCAGGATCGAGAATGGCCCCACTGTACAAATTGACCAGTGAATTCCAGTCTTGAGAGGAGATTTCCAGATGAAACCTTATGATTGCCAATAACTTGGTCTTGTACTCTACCTTACATCATCATTAAACTTCCCTTCAGACTCTCTGAAGGAGGCATGCAGGAGTTGGTATCAAACACTTGAGAACCTCTGTCACCTTCACCCTTAGCTCCATTTCTCAATGCCCTTTCTGAATTCCTTGCTATTGCCCTACTTCTGGCTCTTTTTTTCCAATCTTCTAAGCACTCTTTCTCTATGGAGTGGAGCAATGAGACAGCAGTGAGTGAATTTATCTTCCTTGGCTTCTCATCCCTGGC
This sequence comes from Gracilinanus agilis, assembly GCF_016433145.1. NCBI lineage: Eukaryota > Metazoa > Chordata > Mammalia > Didelphimorphia > Didelphidae > Gracilinanus > Gracilinanus agilis. The sequence continues at coordinate 164,099,819 of NC_058133.1, read as the reverse complement.
TGAATTCCAGTGGCTGCTGTTTGTGGTGTTTCTTCTCCTCTACCTGTTCACTCTGGGCACTAACGCTGTGATCCTGTCCACCATCCTGCTGGAACGAGCCCTTCATACTCCCATGTACTTCTTCCTTGGCATTTTGTCCTCATTTGAGACATGCTACACCTTTGTCATAGTGCCCAAGATGCTAGTGGATTTGCTGGCCCAGGAGAAGACCATCTCTTTTGTGGGCTGTGCTATCCAAATGCTCATCTTCCTCTTCCTTGGCTGTTCTCATTCCTTCCTGCTGGCAGCCATGGGCTATGACCGCTACATGGCCATCTGCAATCCTCTTCGTTACACAGTGCTGATGGGTTATGGGACATGTCTGGGACTTGTAGCTGCAGCCTGTGCCTGTGGTTTCACAGTTGCCTTGGTTACAACATCCCTTGTATTTCACTTGCCCTTCCATTCTTCCAACCAGCTTCATCACTTCTTTTGTGACATCTCCCCTGTCCTTAAGCTGGCTTCCCACCATACTCGCCTTAGTCAGATGGTCATCTTCATGCTGGGTGTATTTGTCTTAGTCATCCCTTTGCTGTTAATTCTGGCCTCATATATCCGTATCATCTCTGCCATCCTAAAGATCCCTTCCACGGTGGGGAGGTACAAAGCCTTCTCTACTTGTGCTTCCCATCTCATAGTTGTCACTGTCCACTATGGCTGTGCTTCCTTCATCTATTTGAGGCCCAAGACCAACTATACTTCGAGCCAAGATGCTCTGATATCTGTGTCCTATACCATTCTAACCCCATTATTCAATCCCATGATTTATAGTCTCAGAAATAAGGAGTTCAAGGCAGCTCTTTGGCGAGCAGTGGGTCAGAACTTGTGTCCCAAACATTAAAGAACTTATTCTTCTACTTGACTTTCCTTGACTCTGGGTCTCTAATTGTGGTGGTGGTGGGAATTGACTAACTTCAGGAAAAAAAAGGAATGTGATTTAAAATCAGGAGAAAACTGAATTTGTATTATTACTTGGATAAATTGTATGACCACGAGGGAAAACTCTTATGCTCTTTAAGCTTTGATTTTTCATCTCAAATGTCCAAAGCTGTCTTTATGTGAAAAGATCATATGCTGCATTTGTGAACATTCAGATGATAGCATCTCTATTATTCCATAAGGCTTTTGGAAGGATCCAATATGATAATCTACATAAAAGATTTTTTTGGTAAATGATTAAAGGAATCCATCATGGCATAATTGATAGAAAACTAGTCTCACGGTCAAGAAGACTTGAGTTCACAACTCAACTCTGATGTATACTAGCTATGTGACCTTGGAAAAGTCACTTATTGCTTCAGTTCTCTAGGATACATTCTAAGACTGTCAGTTTCGGAGCAAGTGATGATCTACATTGATAGATGGAGTTTTTCTATTGAGAATACTTATAATAGTGAACTTCACAGATCTGGTCTTAAAAAATAGTTTCAATGTCAGCTATTAAGTCTCTGACCATTAATGTCAGAAATACAATCCTGACAAGGATAATAAACCTCAAGTTTTTATGTTCTGGAAGCAATTTTGCCATTCTCCTATTCTTTCATTGTTTGCTCGACTCCACTGAGGTTTTTGCTCAGCACTAGAGAGTGGGCTGAGAAGATGGCCAGTATCTATGATCCTATAGTAGCTCAGTTCAATTGCCATAAACTGTATTTTTATCTCTCTCCTGGCACCGTACAAATAAACATCTCCTGGTTTCAGTGGGGACAAGGTGAGAAGATGGGAATGCATAATCATGAATTTACCTGACTGCAGGAATACAACTCAAAACACATCCCTAATGCTAATGGGTCACTAGCATCACCTGTGAAATAAGAATGGATTTATTAATATTAATAAACTAAGTTAATTAGCAGATGGCATAGAGCCCAATGATTTTTTCATTGAATTTGATTTTGTTTCCACAGCTTGTTGGGAAAAGATAATCAAGGTGCCTTATAACTTAGTGGTCAAATGGACCAAAACATCATAGAAGTACTATTAATAACTGGTAATAGAGTTCTGAAAAACAAAAGAAAAAAATACCAAAATCTCTTGTCCTTCCTTAGTGGAAGAGTCCATATCTTTTTCCTCATGTGGGTGTAATCATTGTTTGGCATACATAAATGCCTCCTCCCCTGTATAAAAAAGTCCAATTTCCACTCTCCTACAATAGTCTTACATAGTGAGGACTCACCCTGGCAACCTGGAAAATGAAAAAAAAACCAATACAAATGTTAAATGTTAATACCATTTCATTGTTGCAGAGTTTTTTATAATTCTTTTGGCCCCTTGACACTGGGACATAGTCACTTAGCCCTTTTTTGCTTCTAGGATAAATTTAGTCTTTGCAGTGCCATTACTGAATTGGATAATCTTGTCACTTTTAGGAAATCTGGAGAACTCATTATCATTATCAATTACTTGTATTACTTATACAGTTAGATGTGGTTTTAAATCCATAAGCTTTCTTTAAATGATTTTTTATTAGAACCTAAGGAAACAGAATATATTGTCTCTTTAAGGTTTATTGTGGACTTGTCTGCTCTGATTCCTATGAAAAACAATTCCTGAAGTAGTTATTCTCAGTTTTACCCTTCTGAAATAGTTTTTGAGCCGTGAAGGAGATAAGTTATATAGAACTGAGCAATTATGGATATCAACAGTGTTTGATATTTTGGGGAGGATTAATGTTACTTATCAGATTATGTATAGAATATGAGATTTTGCTTACAAATCATGATCTAAGATGAAACATTTGTGAAGAGGATCCTGGAACTGAAACTTGAAAGAGAAGAGAATGAAGTGAAAGGACAGATTTCAGAACTGCACCAGCTAAGTTGGAAGTTGGAAGCGATATACATCACAGCTATTGATGATTAAGACAAGTTGATTACAGGGACAGTTTGGTAACAGAGACTTGAGAAGTTACTTCAGAGATCAACTAGTTAGGCTTAGATGTGTTTAATCAGGTGTTGGTACAACATGGCTTACATCAACTCAGTAATGAAAATATCTGTTCAATGCAGAAACTACATTCATCAAAGAACTTTCATAGATAGTTTTTCAGAAAAAAAGACCCCAAAGTTTATGATTCCAAAGGTGTGGGTTACCCTGAGCACTTGGATTTTTTTCACTCATATGCTTTGTTGCTGAGTTTCTGTACGTGGGCCCACTCTCTCCCACTGATACCAAGTCCATTGTTAGAAGAGAGTGACCCAGTTTTTGTGTAGACTATGGTATATTTAGTACTCATTTGACTCCTTTGGTACCTGAATTCCTTTGATATTATTTTTTTTGCTTTATTCTTAGTAAATGGCTATATTTAAGATGCTAAATTGTCATTGTTATGAATGGCTGCTTATATAAAGAGGAACACATCTTGGGGAGTTCAAGAGCTAGAGTGGTGAGTAAGAGGAATATATTTTCTTTCAGCAGGGTTATCCCTAGAACCCTGAGAGATTTTAGAGTAGCCATATAGTTGATTCTTCTCTGAGAATTTACAACCTAGCATGAGGGCAAGTTGGAATGAGCTATCTTTCCAAGAGAATGTGTCCATATGTCTAGGTAAGAGATGAAAGGTGCTATTTTGGATAATATATATACATACATTACATTAAGAAGAAAATCCTGAATAAAAAGGACATCAGATACAATTTCATATGACTCGTTTTGTTTTGAACTACATGGGGATCTCCATTCTTTTCTCCTCAGTCTTTCCCTCACTCCTTCTTCAATCTATCCATCCCCTCCTTCTTTCCTGCATCAGCTCTCTAATTTCCTAGTTCTTGGAGTTAAAAGATCTTCAAAATTTGGAGGCTGAAGGTTGATGAAGATCTAGTGAGAATTCTATGTTGCTTTTACATGACTCCACAATCTATTCCCAGAACTTTGTGTGTATCTTTCCTTTGGTAGCTCACTCTTGGCATTGAGGGATAATATTGTGTAATGGAGAAGTAGGTGAAGAAAATCCAGAAGTGATCAATGTGGAAAAAATGCTGAAAAATTTCTATAGATCACTTCTTTTGAAATAAATGAGAGAGTTTTTAGTATATGTCAAAGTGACTGTGTGTCAACAGTGTGATATGCCAGCAGAAAAACTAATGAGAACTTTACCTCTGTTTAGAAGCATTGTCTCCAGAACTATCAAAAGAGATTCAATTCTCCCCCAAAATGTCAGATTATACAAATTCACCTTTAAAATCCAGCAGTTAATTTGTTTTGACAGTTAACAAGGTGCACAATTCACAATTCTTTTTGTTCCCTCTTCCAATAAGCCAGATAATAATAGACAAGCTGTCCCAGAGAGGGAGATTACTTGATAACCTGCCATATGAATGAAGTTAGTGTTTTTCTCCCCAGACCTTAAGGGTAAAAGAAAGAGTAATGGTTGAAGCTATAAAGGTTCAGATTTATGATAGATGTCAAGAAATCTTTTTCTCTTTTTGTTATTATTATGAAGATATTTTATTTTGCCAATTATATGAATTTTCACATAAGTTTTCTCAGGTTATATGATCCAAATTGTCTCCCTCTCTCCCTTTTCTTCCTTTTCTCCCCCTTCCTGGAACTGGCAGGCAATTTGATCTGGGTTATATATGTAGTATTATGTAAAATATATTTCCATATTGATCATTTTTATTAGAGAATAATCATATAAAACCCAGACCCCAAGACAAAAACCCAAATAAACTAAAGTGAAAAATTGCATATGTTGATTTCCATTCCAACTCCAACAGTTCTTTTTCTGGAGGTGGATAGCTTTCTTTATCATAAGTCCCTCAGAATTGCCCTGGATCATTGTATTGCTAAGAATAGCTAAGTCTATCAGAGTTGATCATTCCACAATATTGCTGTTATTGTGTAAAACATTCTCCTAGTTTTGCATGTTTTGCTCTGCATCAGTTCATGTAGGCCTTTCCAGCTCTTTTTGAGACCATCCTGCTCATTGTTTCTTATAGCACAATACTATTCCATCACTATCCTATACCACAATGTGTTCAGTCATTCCCCAGTTGATGGACATCCCTTCAATTTCCAAATCTTTGCCACCACAAAAGTGCAGCTATAACTGTTTTTGTATAAGCAGGTCATTTCTCCCCCTTTTTAAAAAATCTCTTTGGGATATAGACATAGTAGTGGTATTACTGGATCAAAGGGTATACATTATGTTATATCCCTTTGGGCACAGTTCCAAACTGTTCTCCAGAACAAGTTAATTTTTTTTAATAAGTAGGTACATTCACATCTATAATGACCTGCCTTGGGAAGGTCCCCCTTACCAAAAATCTTCAAATAGAGGCTACTAGATGAATACTTATTTTGTGGATAATATAAAGAATATTTGTATAGGTACAGGTTAAATTAGGTGAACTTTGAGGTCTGTGAATGAGTGATTGAACAAGTAAATGAATGGAAAAGTTAATGCTATCTTTTACTTCTCTTAGTTAATTAGTCTTCATGTACCACTTAGTAACATAAAAAATATTTCCTCACTCTTCCACCTAAAGTCACAGCCTGGAGGAGTGGTATCAAGAGACACAGATTAAACTTGGATGCTTAGTATTTAGACCTAAAAGAGTAAGAGAAAGGACTCAAAGGAAAAAAGGCCAGGGGATTGGGTAGTGGTTGCTGTAGATATATGTGTTTCAGTTATGGTACCCAGCAGACTCTGATTCTCTAATTAGCCTTTAAGACTCTTGAGTAAATTCTTCTGTTTTACTTATTTGGCCAGTGAATTTTGAGGATGGCTATATTTTTCCCCACTGGAGCCTACTCACTAATTGGAGAAAGGAAGGACCTGTATCAAACCTAGTGTAGTAATGACTCCCTAGGGCCAGTGATAACACAGTTACAGATCAGATTATTAGTACTATAGTTGATAGAGACAAAAAAAAGATTGTTGAAGATGCTCATTGTTGAAGAAGGCAGTTTAGAAGAAGGCATGTGGGGAAACTGTTTAAGGGAGTGAGGTAGGGACAGGGAAATAAAGGATCAGCTAAAAGAAACTGGTTTCTCTTTAACCAGGCCACAGGACTCAGGAATATTCCATTCAAATTTGATCTAATGCAACAAAAACTTATCATGCAAGTCTACCCCATGCAAGGTACTACCCTAGGCATGGGAGTAGGAAAGGGCTCTATGAGCAGATGGCAAATAGAGATGGTAGTGGAAAATCAAACTTCAGAACTTCTTGTGCAGAAACAGAAGTGATTAGCACATGGGACATCAGGCTAGCACTGAGCCCAACACTCACGCTTAGTAGGGGAAGAAAAAGAAAGATTTGAAGTTGTTTATGTGGGAAAAGAGGAGATGACATTGATTTACCAAGGAATATGAGCTCTTAATTCCTGTTAGAACCTTTTGGGCATTGGTATGAGGAGAACAGGTATTCACTGGTGTTTCATTTATTTCATGGATGACCCAGGTAGGACTCCATGGAGCTCTGGTCAGCCCTTGTATAATCATTTTGGGAAAAGAAGGACAAAAAGGACAACAAAGAGGCTTATAACATGGAGATAATTGGAGATAAGGAGAGATGAGGAGAGGAGGAAGACTGGCAGAAAAGAGGGGTGTTACTCATTCATTCATTTCATTCACTAACAAGCATTATTTAAATGCCTGTAGGGTGGAGAGTACTATGTGACTTGCTATCAAAATAAAATTTAGAGAAGAAACAGTTCTAATCTTCATGGAGGTCATAATCTAAAAGAGAGATAAGATAGAATAAAATGTTAAACAAGTGAATATTATTGTTCAGACATATCTGATTCTGTGACCTCATTTGAAGTTTTCTTAGTAAAGATATTGGAGCAGTTCATCATTTCCTTTTCCAAATCATTTGGCTGATGAGGAAACAGAGGCAAACAGGATAAAGTGACTTGCCCAGGATTTCATAGCTAGTAAGTATCAGAAACTGGATTTGAATTCAATTCTCCCTGACTCCTGGCCTATTGCTTTATTCACTGTGCCATCTAGCTGCCCCACACATGTGAATGAAAAAGTTGTAAAATAAAGCACTACATAGAATCTGAGGTGGGAAGAAAGGGAGAGAACCTTTACTGTCTGGAAGTATCAGAAATAGCATAATGGAGGAAGTGGCATTTGTTTTGGAATAAAAAGAGGCATAATAATTCAACCTTCAAAGAGGGGGTGGAAGGACAATCCAAACAAAAGAAATTATATGGACAAAGGAAGAAGATTATAGTGCATATTTGATGGGAATGGAATAGACCAGTGCAGTTGGAGCATAGTGTCTAAAAGAGAGGGATATGATACAATGCTGAAAAAGTAGACTAGGGTTAGATTATGGAAGAACTTAAATTCCAAGCAGAGGAGTTTAAACTTTGCTAAGCAAAAGGGAGTCACTAAAGATTTTTGGGAAGAGGAATGGTATGATGAGTTCTATTCATCATAGATAATTCTGGTAATGAACAGCATGCTGGTTTTAAAGAGGTAAAGAATAGAAATGGGAAGATATGTTATAAGACTTTTTTTTATTATCTAGCCTAGATAGTGTTAGGGAATATAGAGAAGATAGATATGGAATGGAAAAGCAGAAAGTAAATTGAAAAAACAATCTTTAAAGCTAGGTAACTAACAAAATAAAAGAGGTTCAACGTGAGAAGAGTCAAAGATTACTCCAAGACACTGAACATGGAAGAATAGGGGACTAATGATGCTATAGGCAGATATGATGAAGTTTGAAGTAGGAAGAAGTGGTTCTAGGGGAGAGAAATGTTCAGTTTGGCACATATGGAACTTGAGATGCTGGCACCATTTCCATATAAGATTTGTCCGAAGTCAGTTGGAGATATGGTCCTGGTGCCCAACAGAGTGTTCAGAATCAATACTGAGATGCTTCTAGTGAAGACTTATTGTTTCATTTGGCATCTGTGCAGGTGTAGGGAAATAGCACCTCTAAAACCATCCTCACTTTTTCTTAATTCTGATCCTCCAGAAACATCCACTGACTCATGTGCTTCATTGTCCTTTGTCCCTCTTTCCTTCCATTTTAGCCACCTATTTGGTCCTTCAGGAAAGTGCCTCATTTTTTGCCTTGTGTTTATCCCAGCTTATTCATCTCCAACTCTTTTTCCAACTCAGGCATGTACTGCCCACCTTTCCAGGACCAGGATATTATTTATCTATCATAAATTGGCTTCTGAAAATTCTCCTTCTTCAGGCAGTTTTGGTTTTATGTGAATATATTTGATAATAGTTTCTTCCATCTTAACCTGGAATTTCATATTTAAATTTCCCACATTCACAAAATACTCTTAGCTGTGAGCTTGTTGTGGATCAATTATTCAAATCTCTTTACTATATATCTATGTCTGTCTATCTATCTATCTATCTATCTATCTATCTATCTATCTATCTATCTATCTATCTATCTATATATATATATCCTGTCTTATATTGTATGTTCACATCACAGTGGTCTTTTACTGTAAGCCACATGAGATCAAGGATATTGTCTGATGTCCAATACAAAGTCACAGTAATCTTAGGGACTCAATGCAAATGATCAAAGTTGGAGAATCAATGAGGATCATGGGTAAATAGGCTTATAATAGGACCTCCTTCCTTTCAGGAATCCTGGCTCTTCTTGAATTCTATAATCCTAATATACTCTGGAAAAAGTCTGGCACAAAGCTAATATTAGGGGATGAGGATCAAAAGGACTAAAGAGGTAAAGATTTCCATACTTATCTGTGGCCTTTTAACAAATGGGACTATATCATAAGTAAGTAGTAAGCAAAATTCTTGACTGATAGTAAAATATCAGTGGAAAGTTGGATGGAAGCCAGATTAGAAAAGTTTCTACATTTCAAATAGAAAAGCATGTATTTATTCTATTAGAAATAGGCAATTTCTGATGTTTTTAGAGTAAGAGAATGACATGGTCAGATTTTTGGTTTAGAATGATCACTTTGGCAATTCTGTGGAGAGTTGGAGATAGAGAGATCAATTAGGAGGTTATTGCTATAGTCAAAGAAAGAAGTAATAAAAGCCTGAACTATGATAGCAGTTGTGTGCATACAAAGAAGATGATGGATATGAGCTATATTATGGAGGTAGAATTGACAAGATTTAACACCAGAAGAGGGAAGAGTTGAGAATGACAACAAGGATACAAATCTGGGTGATTGGAAAAATGGCAATGCTCTCAATAGAAAAAAAAATGAAATTCGTATAAAATATTCCTTATCTGCTGAAACACATCTTTGCCTCTAGAAAACTTCACTTTAGTTGGGAGCATATTTAATACTTTGTCCATTAAGGCATCTGCTTGTTAGTTGATGAGGATCATGAAAACTTTACTAGGTTGGTGGAAATAGGAGTATAAAGGAGACAATAATTGCACAATGGCACTTCCTATAGCCACTGCTTCCTCATTCCCTCCCTCCATCTTTTATTCATTCATTCAGCTAATCAATGGATGCTGTGCATTGACTTTGTAGATAAACTTAACTGAAGGGACCATGGGCAATGAGTAAATAGGAGACATGTTTAAAAACCTCAGATACCTTATAATCTAGTTAAAGATACAAAATAAACACTTGAAGTGACAAAAAATATGTCCTGACCGGGGGCAGCTGGGTAGCTCAGTGGAGTGAGAGTCAGGCCTAGAGACAGGAGGTCCTAGGTTCAAAACCTGACCTCAGCCACTTCCCAGCTGTGTGACCCTGGGCAAGTCACTTGACCCCCATTGCCCACCCTTACCAATCTTCCACCTATGAGACAATACACCGAAGTACAAGGGTTTAAAAAAAAATTAAAAAAATATGTCCTGACCAATATATTAAATAATGGGAAAATATATGGCTAAAATGAATAAGAATAATAAACAATAAGGTACACTAGATAAATTATGGAAGATTTCTTGGAGGAGGTGGTATTTTTAGCAATATTTTCAATGTTTGGATCATGGTTGGTAGAGAACATAAGAAGCTATTCAAAAGCTGAATGTCATGCAGGTGGTTTGGAGATATATAGACTGGAGATATAGGAAGCATAGCATTGTCTTATTTGGAATCAGAGGACATGGATTCAAATCCCAACCTTACCATTTACTATTTCTGTGATCCTGAGCAAGTCAGCAATAATCCAGAATAAGTTCAATGACTACATAATCCAGAATGAAAACCTCCAGATCTTTAGAGCCATAGAATTGAGCATTCTTCCTCCTCCATTTTCTTTAGGACATTCCCAGAGAAATGTTTCCTTCAGCCAATCTTACGGTGGTTACCGAGTTCTTGTTGCTGGGTTTCTCCAATCTCCAAGAAAAGCAGCTTGTGCTTTTCCCAGTGTTCCTCTGCCTTTATCTATTCATTCTGACTGGGAACATCATGATAGTAACTGTCATCCGCCTTGAACGCAGTCTCCACACCCCAATGTATTACTTCCTGAGTGTCCTTTCTGTCTCTGAAACCTTCTATACTTTTGTCATCCTGCCCAAGATGCTCGTCAACCTTTTTTCTGTGCTCAGGACGATCTCTTTCACCAGCTGTGCTGTCCAGATGTTCTTCTTCCTTGGCTTTGCCGTCACCAACTGTCTGTTGCTTGGGGTGATGGGTTATGACCGCTATGCTGCTATTTGCCACCCTCTGCGCTACCCAATCCTCATGAGCTGGCGTGTGTGTGGGCAGCTGACAGTCTCTTGTGGCATTGGAGGTCTCTTGGTCTCACTAACAACAGTCAACTTGGTCTTTAGTCTCCCCTTTTGCAATTCCAACAAAGTCAACCACTACTTCTGTGACATCTCACCTGTCATTCGGCTTGCCTGCACAGACTCAGATTCTCATGAATTTGTCATCTTCATCTGTGGAGTCCTTGTGCTCGTGGTCCCCTTCTTCTTCATTTGCATTTCTTATCTCCACATCCTGAGAACTATCCTGAAAATTCCATCAACAGAGGGGAAGAAGAAAGCTTTCTCTACCTGTGCTTCTCATCTTACCGTGGTCATCATCCATTATGGCTGTGCCTCCTTCATCTACCTGAGACCCACAGCCAGCTACATCTCCAACAAGGACCGCCTGGTCACAGTAACATACACAATCATTACACCTCTGTTGAATCCAATAGTGTACAGTCTAAGGAATAAGGATGTACAACTGGCCATCAGGAAAGTGTTGGGCAAGAAGTTTTACCTAAAATGACTTAATCGGATAGGTCCTTTTAGTAATTTAGCTTTGGGGCTGAATATTTTTCCAAATTATACATGTACTTTTACAAATATTAACTAAATGATATATATTTTTCTAAATGTGAATATATGAATACGCTTTTCTATTGGGTACTTAGAAATCTGAGTAACATGAAAAAAGTAAGGAGTTACAGACATATTGGAGTCAGAGAAATTGGTCTTGGCAGGGGCAGTGGGCCAATATAAAGTCACAAGAAAGATGTTCTGGAATAGTGAAGTAAGGCATTTGCCAAGAGACTTGGTTCAGGAAGGATGATGAATTAAATCTGAGATTAAATAGAATATTAGATGAGGTTCAAATGTGTTTCTGTCAGTGACACCATCATTCTCCCAATCACCTAGTTTCAGAGGTATACTTACTTCTATCTGTTTCACTGCCTCATTTCAATGTCACCCAGATTTATTTTTTCACAATGTCTTTTGAAGGAATCCTTCATTTCCAAAATTATTGTTACTATTCTAATGATTTAACTCTCTTAATGACAGTGGAACAATTACAAAAGTTTTTAGACTTTTCATTCTCTTTCATATATAATCAATTCTACACATGATTATCAGATTAATTTTACTAAAATATCATTGTTATCACATCATTTGCTTTAAAAATCCACTCATTCTCTATGGTTTATAGACCTGACACATAGTAGGTAGTTAATAAATGTTTATATTCTTTTCTTCATCCCTCCCCTGACCCATCCTAAGAGGACTCCACCATGGGACCATACCTCTAGGCATTTAATAACCTATTTTAACTTTCCTGAATGAATAACACTCTCACAACCAGTCACAGCCTCCTAATCCCAGTGATTTTGAAATCTTTGTCATTATCTAAACATTGTTCTTCTCCTCACTATCCACACCTTTATTCTTATCTCTTTCAACCTTCCCATTCACTCTAAGCTCCCTTTTCTCCCCTCATCTCATATCACCCAGATTCCTCTCACAATGATCATCACCTTTACTCATCTCACACAAAGATTTGATCCTTCTCTTTGCTAAGAAAAACCAATATTTCTGAAAGTGGCAATTCTAACTTTCCTTCTGCAGTAGATTTACCATTCTTTATATCCCCAGGGTTTAACAGAATGCCTGGAAAATAGATTGTTGTTATTCTTTTATTTCAGTAGAGTCCAACTTTTCATGATCCTATTTGGGGTTCATTGGCAGTCTCTACTCTGTTATCTTCAGTCTCTTCATCCCCACATATTTCTTCCTAACTGCCTATAAATATGACCAAGCCTCCTCTATCCTCAAAAATAGTCATTTGATTCATCCATATCTACTAGCTTTCACTCTTAATCTCAACTCCCTTTTATAGCTAAACTCTTTGAAAAAGCTTCCTCCAGTAACTGCCTCTATTTCTTTCCTCCTGTTTTCTTCCTAACTGTCTACATTCTGACTTCTGATGTATCATCCTTAAACTGAAATTGGGCTCTACCAAGTAAGTCAATTATTTAATCTTGGAAGTGATAGATACTCACTGGAATTTACTGAATAGGGTGAGGTGGGTCATGGTCAGACCCATACTTTAGAAAGGTTGCTCTGATAGCCCCCAAGGGGGTGGGTGGCTTTGGGGAGATGATTGTGACAAGGAGGCAGCTTTTTCAGTATCCAGGGATGAGGTGATAAAGGCCTGAACTGGAGTCACAGCTGTGTAACAGGAGAAAATGATATATATTTGATATATATTGCAAAAGTAAAATGGACAGGCTTTAGCAACAGATTGGGTTGGCAGAGGGGTGTGGCATTAGAAAGCGTGAGAAATCAAGGATTTCTTCATCACTAAATTCAATGATCTTTGGTCACACAGGATCACACAGCTATGAGGCCAGATCTGAACCCAAGACTCCCATTTTTACACCTGGCTCTCAATCCACTGAGCCACTGAGCTGCTCTCTCTCTATCACATAAATTCTTTACTGAATACTCTTTATATGTTTCTTTATCACACTATGGTGAAAGTAGTTTATACAAGGAGGGCTCTTCTCTTTGCCTCCTTCTTATTTGTCTTCTCCATAGATTCTTCATTGCTAATTATGGATAATAGATAAAACATTTCCCTCTTCCCTGAATCCATGAAGATGGATTTTTGGAATTATATGTATATTTAGGAATACACACACAGCATAATTATGTATATGTATTACACACGTAGAAGTACATATAACAAATATGGTTATATGAATACATTTATTCCTATTCCTATATAGCCCTAGCCACAAATAGGTGGTTAGAGACATAAAATGGAGTAAAAAGAGTGTTTATTCATAGTCAGATGTACTATCTGATTATTTAGATATAATTTTGCTTTGTAATTGTATATATCATATATAATTTATATATGTACATATATATAAAAGGAATTATATATATTATATATATGTAATAAATTGCATGTTGTCCTTTACAATGTGGTTGTGGCTACTTTATGTCTTTTATCTATATTTTTCATGTGTGCATGTATATTATATACTACATCATGGCATGCATCTATTATTATATTATTTTTGTTGCTAATGATATGTATTTCTCTTTGCACACACTATTCTAATGTTTAAATGGATAATGTTCTATTCATATTTTAGATATTAAGTGATTAAAGCAGCCTTTCAATCAATGTTCTCTATTGTTCCATTGATTTTTTTTCTTATAAAAGTGAATGTGCTTCATTTTTATGTGAATAATATGTGATTATTTATGTGAAGTGAATAATGGATGATTATTTTTGAGGACTGAGAAATTTTGGCTGTGGGAAGAAAAACAATAACAGAGTATATTTCATGATTGTCACAGGAGCCAAGATGTAAACTAAGAAGGAAATGAATGACCCAGGAGCAGGGAGAAAGGGCTAAGGGTTCGTGTGCTTATCACTATTGCACACATAGCAAGCATATATGGGATGTTTGGTATCTCTTGTTTAAGCCTTTATAGCATGGCTCCAATTGGCAGGTGATTAGTACTATAATAGGACTACTCTAAGTAGAGTATAGAACTTCAGTGTTCATATGACATCTGGGCTTAAGAGAAGGGAGATCAGAATAAGAAGTGTCTCAGAGGTTAAAAATGCTTCATTTCCATTTCTACAGGGCTGTATAATTCATAAAATGTTTCCACATATTTCTCATTTTATACTTTAAATAACTTTGAGATAGGTAGGGTAGGTGGGGATTATTATCCTTATTTTGTAGAAGAGGAAATTGAAATTCAGAGACATCACTTTGCCATTTTGTTAGTGGAGGAGCTGGAACATGAGACTTGAATCCAAGGCTGCTGCATCATTTTAATGGAGATAATAATTTAAGGCTGCCACAGAGCATGACTTCTTGCCAGTGATCTGAGAGTGAAAAAGCATAGAGATGTTCTGTGTAGGAAGGAGGGACTAACTTGGGCTGTGAAGATTGCCCTAAGGTACACATAATTGACCATATCAATAACCAAATCAACAGAAATCACAAGATTATCTCAACAGATACAGAAAAAGCCTTTGACAAAATACAACACCCATTCCTGAATTCCATATTGAAAACACCAGAAAGTATAGGAATAGATGGGCCTTTCCTAAAAATTATAAACAGTATATATTTAAAAACATCAGCAAGTATCACAATGGGGACAAGTTAGAGACCTTCCCAATAAGATCAGGAGTGAAGCAAGGATGCCCATTATCCCCTCTATTATTTATTTAATACTGTACTAGAAATGCCAGGAGTAGCAATTAGAGAAGAAAAAGAAATTGAAGGGATTAAAATAGGCAATAAGGAAACTAAACTATTATTCTTTGCAGATGACATGATGGTCTACTTAAAGAATCCACTAAAAAGTTAGTGGAAATAATCAACAACTTTAGCAAAGTTGCAGGATACCAAATAAACCCACATAAATCATCAGCATTTCTATATATTTCCAACACAACTCAGCAGGAAGAGTTAGAAAGAGAAATGTTCTAAATCCCTCCTGATTAGAGACATACAAATTCAAAACAACTTTGAAGTATCACCTTATACCTAGCAGATTGGCCAATATGATAGTAAAGGAACATAATAAATGTTGGAGGGGTTGTGGCGAAATTGTGACATTAATGCATTGCTAGTGGAATTGTAAATTGATCCAAACCATTCTGGAAGGCAATTTGGAACTATGCCCAAAGGGCTTTAAAAGACTGCCTACCCTTTGATCCAGGCATACCACTGTTGGGTTTGTACCCGATAGAGATAATAATGAAAAATGAGTGTACAAAAATATTTATAGCTGTTCTTTTTATAGTAGCAAAAAATTGGAAAACGAGAGGAAGTTCTTTGATGGGGGAATGGCTGAACAAATTGTGGTAACTGATGGTGATGGAATATTATTGTGCTGAAAGGAGTAATAAACTGGAGGAATTCCATGTGAACTGGAAAGACCTCCAGGAATTGATGCAGAGCAAAAGGAGCAGAACCAGGAGAATGTTGTACACAGAGGCAGATACACTGTGGTACAATTGAATATAATAAATTTCTCTACTAGCAGCAATGCAATGATCCAGGACAATTCTGAGTGACTTATGATAAAGAACTCTATCCACATCCAGAGAAAGACCTGTGGTAATAGAAACACAGAAGAAAAACATTTGCTTGATCACCTGGTTTGATGGGGATATGATTGGGGATGTTGACTTTAAAAGATTACTCTTTACTTGTCAGATCTGGGAGGGGGAAGGAAAAGACATGAATCATGTAACCATGGAAAATATTCTAAATAAATAAATTTGTTTTTTTTTAAAAATAATCAATCTCACATATAAAAATTAGTAATTTAGTTATACAAAACTCTCACCATCATTCTGGGATATATTTAATATATGTATTACTACTCTCACTTGATAGCTGAAGAAATTGAAGTTCCAAAGCCTTGCCTAGGGTCATTTAATGTCTGAGAAATGAACTGTGACTTGAATTCTGATCTTTGGATTTAATGACCAATACTCTTTCTGCTGAACTATGGCATTCTAGTAGACTGCAGAGCTACCCTGAATCAGTGGGACAAATGGATATGATCTAATTTCTTTCACACTCTCTAAAATAGGACACACACATCGACCAAGGCCATACCTCTATAAGTACAGACATGAAAGCTGCAGTGAGGTATGGCTTTAGTTTATCACTTGCCGCTCTCTGTTATCAGGGTAATAGCTGTACTAATCATCCTTTTTCAAATGGAACTGAGGCTTTTGTTCCCAAAACCCATCTTTGCTTTTATTTTTTTTAATGACATATAACTTTTGGTTTTATCACTGGAGGAGTAGGAAGTCAATGGAACCTTTCCTGATCCCAGCAGGAAAACCCAACTGAGGTTTTTCCTGAAGCAAAATACTCCCTGATTACTGAACTCTTCACCTTGTTGAATCACAGAAGGCATTTATCGACACTTTCTGGGGTTTCTCTGTCAGATTCTACTGGATCTGGTTATAATTCTTTTCCCTTCTTTTTGGTCTTACACATCATTTCTCTAAATGTAGACTTGATTCCATCTCTGCAAGTCTGAGTTGTCTCTCTGATCTCTAATAATTCAATCTTCTTTGAGGGCAGATTGGTAATGGGGCGAGGTGGGAGGGTGACCAACCCAATCACCTCTATATTTATTATTGATCATAAGAAACCAAGGATTTAGAAGTAAAGAAATATAAGTTAGGGGATTTGTTTTTTTCACTGAAAGTCTCCACCAGATGCCAAACTCTTAATGAGCCCACAGGGAACTATATAGAAAGGAGACCAAAATTTTCTCCATGAATTAGCTGATTTCAACTTGAGCATCAAGCTTCAAAGTCATTGTCTCAGATTTGGTGAGCCTCATTGGACTTACTTATGCAATTTGGATGGTAGGATCTGTGTCAAATTTATTGTAGTAATGACCCTCCAGGATTATGGTAAACTTACTAATATTGGCTTTAGTAGCAGAGCAGAGAGAAAAGTCCATTAATAACACTCTCTGGGACAAGAGTTTGGAGGAATGCCTCTGGAAAGGAGACTAAAGGAACCTCACACAAGGAAGCAAGGTGAGGAGAGTAGAGAATGTAGGTCCATCTGAAATGATCTGGGTCTTCTTCACTGAGAACATATGACTTGGGGTATATGGAGGCACTTCAAGAGCATACAGAAAGTGGCAATTTTTATGGAGAGTTAGGGATATTTGGAATAGATCAAGCAGAAACCAAGATAGGACACTAATGCCAATGATCCCCAACTCTTATATTTGAAGTGAGACCTGAGACATGGTCTTGGAGTTCTTTACTTGGGATAGAAGATAAAGACATTTTTAAGGACATGGAACATAACTGGAAACCATGGGGAATAGGACAGTAAAACTCATACCTGAATACTGGTTTTTTTTAAATTTTACTTAAGATCTTCTCTGAGCAATAATCTGCTCTTCCGGTCATTGGGCAAATAAAGGAAAGAAATTATGTGGTTATCAGGAGAGAGGCATAAAGTTCTTAAAAGGAAGCTAAACGATTTGAGGAGCCTGGCTGATAATGGGGTAAAGAATGGTGACAGTGGTAAAATAGGGGGTAAGGATCAGAAGAAATGTACAGAGAAATCAGGGACTATGCCAATCCCAATTTTGTGTCATTCTTAGAATTTCTTCTGTATTCAGCAGATACTATGTACTTTTTCTATCCTCCATCTCAGAACTCTTTCTATCTTTCAGCCAAATTGCCTTATTAACCTATTTTTTCTTTGTTTTCTTTTTAAAAAACCATTACCTTCCATATTAGAATCAATTCTGGGTATTGGTTCCAAGGCAGAGGAGTGGTAAGGGCTAGGCAATGGAAGTTAAGTGAATTATCTAGGACCACACAGCTAGGAAGTGTATGTGCTTAAATTTGAACCCAGGACTTCCCATTTCTGGGTCTGGTTCTCAATAAATGAGCAACCTAGCTGCCTCCATTAAACTCTTTTTTCCAACAGTATCTTCTTTTCTTTCCCTCTTTCTTCCAAACTGCTTGCATGCCTACTTTGCTTCATTTCTGTATACAAAACAACCTGTCATTCTCTGTCATCCTTCTCTATTTTCTCCCTGTCATAATAAAAATCTACATTTTTCTTTTAGTCAGTGGCTTTGTCTGAGCCTTTGATCTGAAGGGTATTTGATCCATTAATTGCATCCTTCTTCCCCTACTTATCCCAATTGAATATTGCATTCAATATCCATAATGAGGAAAGTACAGAATCCCAAGATATATGAAAAAATTGAAAGAGACAATGAAGATGATGGAGAAGTGGATTTACATCATAACTATGTTTCCAATGAGAAAGTCTTGCTCTCCTTGGACCTCACTTCCCTATCTCATTTAGGCAATGAGTCTGCCAGAGAAACAGTATCAAGGATGAAGAGCTAGGGCAGTGATGAAGAAAAGGAACCTAGTGGGCCAAAGAAGGTCATAGTAGCAACTTTAACATTAAGTCTGTCATTAACCAATTACTTAGTATTTTAGCCAGGAGCAGGATGGACTAACTTTCCCTGGGCACAGATCCTATGTTCATTAAATAAGTACCGGAGGTCCCTGGCTCTGTTGTGAGAACATGGCCCTGGGAGGGAGAAAACCCTGGTTTATATCCTCATTCCACCATTGACTAATAATCCAAGCCTTGGCAAATCACTGAAATTCTCTGGGTCTCCCTCAATATCTATATCTATAAACAAAGATCCTAGAATCATAGAAACAAAGAATTAAATAATTTTATAGTTGTGTGGTATCTCAGTAATCACTAAGTCTATTTCTGAGAAGTGGCCCAGAAGGGTTACTGAAAGTCTGAACATGTGCAGATTCAAAAAAAAGTAAGTTCTAGATGTCAAAAATTTGACTAAAAACTCAAAACGACAAGGTAAAAGAGCCTTCTGGCCAATCAACAGTGACCATATAATGATAGCTTCCATTTTTTTTTTATGGAGAAAGTGCTGCTGTAGTGGCTCGTTTCGAAGGGAGAGAGGGCTAGCTTTTGTGAGTAATCAGAGATATTGGAAATGAAGCAGAAAAAAAATTTGAGGAAGAGCTAATAGACCAATTTGGCTTAAATTCAGCATAATCAAAGTGAGATAATATTAACCAAGATTGTAACGGTCAATAGGAGAAAAATGGGAAAGGATTTTAAATTGGAGACTGAGGAATTTCTGGTTTATTCCATTGGTACTAGTGATCTACTCAAGATTCTTGAGGAGAGTAATAAATTCTCATTTGCTCATTAAGTGAATGTTTCGACAGTTATTTGAAGGATGGGTTGTAGAGGAGAGAGACTAGGAGCAAAGAGATCAATTAGGAGACTATTTTTAAAAAAATCTAGGCAACAGATAATGAATTTCAGAACCAGAATGAAACAATGAATTAATAATTTATTTGTCTTGACCCCACAAGATACTTTCAGATATTCCTTTTCCTCAATTGTTTTTTTTAGACCCTTAGCTTCCATCTTAGAATCAATACTAAATATTGGTTCCAAGGTAGAAGAGTAGTAAAGAGCTAGGAAATTGGAGTTAAGTGACTTGCTCAGGGCACACAACTAGGAAGTGTCTGGTGCCAGATTTGAACCCCAGACCTCCTGTCTCCATGTTTAGTTTTCTATCCACTGAGCCACCAAGTTGCCCCTCTTAATTTTTTAAAAGAATATTTTTATTTTAACTTAAATCCAATTTAAAAAATATGAACAAACTAAATAAGATGAAAATCTCATCTAAAATCATGCAATATAAATTAAAATTTGAAATTCATATTTTCTTATTATTTCTTATTATGCATCTTATATATTTAATTTGTTTTTATTATTTATTATTGTCATATTCAAATTTTAAAAGAAAACAATATCATCCTATTGTTATTTAATTGTTCTTGGTCCTTTTCTAGTTTCTTTTTTTTATTGTTTACTTGTAACATTAAAAAAAAGAAACCCATGGGTACAGTTAGGTGCCTTAGTGGATTGAGAACCAGACCTGGAGATGGAGCTACTGGGTTCAAATTTAGCCTCAAACACTTCTTGGCTCTGTGACTTTTGGCCACCCATGTAAACCATACTGCTTAGTTTTTACTGCTCTACCGCTCTGGAACCAATACATAGTATTGATTCTAAGATGGAAGGTAAGGGCTTAAAAAAATAAAACAACCCACAATAGTAAGTAGTCACAATAATCTTTCAAGGAACTCCAAATCAAACATCATCTAGGCGCGAAGCACACAAAAATTCCCTTTTCCAAGGCATTCTAACAGAGCAGACAGAAAGCAAACAAATATGTTAAAAAGAGACAGGATAAACTGATGTTAGGTTTAAAAGGAAGGCAGTAAGTTTAAGGAGGACTGGAAAAGGCTTCTAGCAGAAAGTGAGACTTTTGCTGAAACTTAATGGAAGTCAAAGAAAGCAGTCCTCCTCTTAAAAACGTATAGATTATATGGTTATGTAGTCCTTTTTGTAGGCGTCCCTCTCCCTCTATAACAGGGGTCAGCAACGTATGGCTCTTGAGCCATATCTGGCTCCACCTCCCAACTGGCCAGTCTGGGCAGAGCCCCAGGATGTGCCCGAGGGGGCCCTTTCAGCCCCTGTCCCATATTCCAGCGCCTTCCACCTCCATCCTCTTCCTTCTGCAGGTTCTCACGACCAAAAAGGTTGCCGACTGTTGCTCTATATAAAAACAGTAAAGATTAGATTGGCTAAGGGAGTTCTACACATGAATACTTTGAAAAGAGAAAGGTGGAATAATTGAGAAAAAATGAATCTAGGTGGATGCCAGATGGAAGCATGAGGTGTCAGTCCACTAGGCTCTGAGAAAGCAGCAATTGGAGTCATGTGGGATCAGTACAGGTTCCTGGAGAAAACCAGTTAGCACAAGGCTTGAGCAGAAAGCACAATATAACATTTCTTCCTCCCTGTCCTTTTCACTAAATTGTAGTGCTTCAGTATGTATTGTTTCTAGTTTTTCACTTCTACAAAATGAATGGATAATTTATGAAATAGGGTCAGGCATGCCCAGTTATTTGGGTACTTGCCAGGAAAGATCACAAGTGGGAATGAGAAATGGGGTGGCAATCACACTTTAATTAAACACAGAAGGTGTGGGGGCAAAAAGCCCAGAAAAGCAGAGATAAGAGGTGAAAAGT
>NC_058133.1:163978327-164074068 GCF_016433145.1 Gracilinanus agilis | reverse complement strand
CACTGAGCTACCCAGCTGCCCCCGAATTCTTTTTTTATATTTTTTTGCATCACTTTCATTTCATTCCTTTCTAATTAAGTATTTTAGTTTCCCAATTATATGTAACAATTTTCAAATGTATACATTTCCCCAAATTATAAAATCCAACTTGCCTCCTTACCTTCTTCCCTTCCTCCTCCCATAGATGTTAAGCAAATTGATCTGGGTTTTACATGCATTCATCCTGCAGCACATATTTCCATATTGGTCATTGTTGTAAGAGAATACTCATATAAAAACAAAATCTATCTATCTATCTATCTATCTATATATATATAAAGATATATATATATATATATATATATATATATATAAAACTTAATGAGATTAACTGCATAGCAGATCTGAATGATGATACTGAAACTGGCTGCCCATTTCAATTATGTTCCAAGAACTGCTGATTCAGGTGACAATAAGAATCACATTCTAGTCAGTTTATTTGTAGCTAGAATACATCTGTAACTTTTCTTTGCTTCTTCTCTCAAGCCCACCCTGCAAACAATTCAGGTTAGGCCCAATTACATAAATTATTTAGAATGAATATCCCCAGCTCCCTAGGTCCACAGAACTGAACATTCTTCCCTCTTTCTTTTTTTTTCAGAACATTCCCAACAAGATGATTTCTTCAGCCAACATTACTGAGGTTACTGAGTTCCTGTTGCTGGGCTTCTCCAACCTCCAGGAGAAACAGCTTATACTTTTCCCAGTGTTCCTCTGCCTTTATCTGCTCATTCTAAGTGGGAACATCACCACAGTGACTGCTATCCGCCTGGAACACAGGCTCCATACCCCAATGTATTACTTCCTGAGTGTCCTTTCTGTCTCTGAGACCTTCTATACCATTGTCATCTTGCCTAAGATGCTCCTCAACCTCCTCTCTGTGCTCAGGACCATCTCCTTCACCAATTGTGCTGTCCAGATGTTTTTCTTCCTTGGCTTCGCTATCACCAACTGCCTGCTGCTTGGGGTGATGGGTTATGACCGCTATGCTGCTATTTGCCACCCTCTCCGGTACCCAGTTCTCATGAGCTGGCGTGTATGTGGGCAGCTGTCAGTCTTTTGTGGCATTGCAGGTTTCATTCTCTCCCTAATTATGGTTAACTTGGTCTTTAGTCTTCCCTTTTGTAATTCCAACAAAGTCAACCACTACTTCTGTGACATCTCACCTGTCATACGGCTTGCCTGCACAGACTCAGATTCTCATGAATTTGTCATCTTCATCCTTGGAGCCCTTGTGCTTGTGGTCCCCTTTTCCTTCATCTGCATTTCCTATATTTCTATCTTGAGAACTATCCTGAAAATCCCCTCAACAGAGGGGAAGCAGAAAGCTTTCTCTACCTGTGCTTCTCATCTTACTGTGGTCATCATTCACTATGGTTGTGCCTCCTTCATCTACCTGAGACCCACAGCCAGCTACATCTCCAACAAAGACCGCCTGGTCACAGTAACATACACAATCATTACACCTCTATTGAATCCAATAGTGTATAGCCTAAGGAATAAGGATGTACAACTGGCCATCAGGAAAGTGTTGACCCAGAAATTTTGCCTAAATTGACACAATCTGACAAGTTCCTTTGATATTTCAGCTTTTATGATGAATATTTTCCCAAATTATACATATATTATAATTCTGCCTATTGCTAATATTGACAAATGTTAACTAAAAGCTTTTTCGTCTCTCTAAATATTTGGATATGTTTCTCAATTGGGTACCTAGAAGAATGGATAACGTGATAAAAAATAAGGCATTACAGGCATATTGGAGCTAGACAAATTAGTCTTGGCAGGGATTGTGAGGCCAGGTCAAAATTACTAGAAAGATGATTTGGAATAGTGAAGTAATGCACTTACCAAGGGACTTGGCTCAGAAAGGGTGATGAATTAAACCTGAGATTAAACAGAATATCAGATGAAGCTCAACTGTGTTTCTGTCAGTGTCATCATCATTCTCCCAGTATATAGTTTCAGAGGCATGCTTATTTCTATCTCTTTCTCTGCCTCATTTCAATAAGTCACTCAGATTTGTTTATTTTTTCACAATATCTTTTTAATGAATCCTACATTTCCAAAATTACTTTTACTATTCTAATGCTCTAACTCATATCATGACATAGTGGAACAATTAAAAAAGTCTCTAGATTGATCCCTGGGCTATCATTCTCTTTCACGATGAATCAATCCTACACATGGCTGTCAGATTAATTTTACTAAAATACCATTGTTACATATCATTTGCTAAAAAAAGTTTCCTATATTCTCTATGGTCTATAGCCCTGGTGCACAGTAGGCAGCTAATAGTTGCTTATTCTCTTTTCTTCCCACCTTGAGAGGACTCCACCCTGGAACCATAGCCCTAGGTATTTAATAACCTATTTGAACTCTCTTGAATGAATAACACACAAAATCAGTCATACCTCCCTATCCCAGTGATTTTGAACTCCTATTTTGTCATTATCCAAACTTTGTTCTTTTCCTCACTATTCACACTCTTATTCTTGTTTCTCTCAACGTTTCCATTTACTGTAAACTCCTTTTCTCCCCTCCTCCTCAGCTCATATCACTTAGATGACTCCTGCAATGATCATCAGCTTCACTCCTCTCAGATGAAGACTTGATCTTTCTCTTTGCCAAGACAAACCAACATACTTACTTATATGTGACTCAATTCCAATGTTCCTTTTGTAGTAGATTACTCCCACTATCATCCTTACTCTATCATCTTTTACCTCTTCTTCCCCACTTGCTTCTTCCTTGCTGTCTACAAATATGACCAAGTCTTCTCCATCCTCAAAAATAGTCATTTGATTCATACATCTCTCCTAGCTATCATTCTTAATTCCAACTCCCTTTTACAGCTAAACTGCTTGAAAAGGCTGCCTACAATAGATACCTCTATTTCTTTCTTAATATTCTTTTCTCAACTTCTGTTACATCAGTTATTACATCAACAGTGATGACCAAAAACTAGTTATCCATCCTGGATGGATATTATTTACTTATTCTATCTCCTGACCTCCCGTTTCATATCTCTGACTATTGAGCATTTCAAGTTATACATCATATAGAAATCCCAAGCTCAACAAATCCCATACCGAGCTTTTTAGCTTCCCCTGCCCCAAATTGATGCCTCCATCCTCTCAGTCACCCAGATTCACAACTTGTGTTATCATCAACTTTTCACTCTCTTTCAATCCCGCTGTTGCCAAGCCCTATTGATTTTACCTTTATAACATTGTGTGTTTATATATATATATATATATATATATATCTTTTTCTCTCTGAACTATTCATTCTATTTTCTTCAAATCTTTTCTCATTCCAATCTTTTCTTTCAGTAAGCTGTCAATTTAATCTTCATATAGCAAACATCTATTCATCATACTATTCAGAAAATTCCCTATTACCTCAAGGATTGAATATAAAGTTTTCTATTTCTTAGTCAAAAGCCTTCATAATCTTTCCCTTTCTACCTTTTCAATACTTTTTATACATTACATATGGTCCTTGCTATTACTTTCACAAGATACTCTACCTCCCAACTTAGTGAATTTTGACATGCTGTTCCCCACATATAGAATTATCCCTTGCATCATTTCTGCTTCTTGGATTCTGTGGCTTCCTTCATGTTTCATCTAAAACCTCACCTTTAAAAAAGTCGATTCTTGTATCTCTTAATAATATTGCCTTTCCTTTGTAAATTGTCTCCAATTTATCCTGCATTTATTTTGTTTGTACATAGTTATTTGTGTGTTATCTCTTCCATTAAGTTGTGAGCTCCCTCAGAGCAGGGGTTGTCTTTTGTTATTGAGTGATGAGTCACTGATCAACTGATCAAGCTTTTTTTTTTAATCTTTAACAAACTTGCAATATTATTCTCATTAATTAATTAGATTAAGCCCCCATACTAGTTCATTAAAAGCCAATCTTTTAATTAACTAGAGAAGCTTCCTTCCTAATAGTACATCCTTTTATTTCTTTAGAATTCTATAATTAACAAATATAATTGATTACAAATCTGAATGTATATATTTATTATGTTTTGACTTTGACAAAAATCACCAAGAGAGATACTTCAAATCCCCATCCTTATATTAAGTGACTTCTATTCATTTGTTTGGAAACATTGTTTCACACAATTCAGTTATCTCTAAATATTAATTCAAGTCTTTAAAAATATTCTTTATATTTTCCCACAAACTCATCATTTGGCTTCTTAGGAAATAAACTAGATTTGTCTTTTTCTTTAAATTCTCTTCAGTAATCACAAGGGAAAATAAATCTTTCCACCATATCTGACAGCTCTTCATAAATTTTTTGTTTTTTGAACCTTTACCTTCCATCTTAGATTCAATACTTTATACTGGTTCCAAGGCAGAAGATCAGTAAGGGCTAGAAAATGAGGGCTAAGGGACTTGCATAGGGTCACACAGCTAGGAAGTATCTGAGGCCAAATCTGAATCCAGGATATCCCATCTCTAGTTTTCCTCCCAATAAATTCTTTATTGTACACTTTTTACATTTCTTTATAACACCATAATGAAAATAGTTTTTACAAGAACTTACAAAAACAAGAACTATGCTCTCTTCGTACTTGTCTTCTCCATAGATTCTTCATAGCTCATCATGGATAATAGATAAAGCCTGCCCCTCTTCCCTGAATCCACAAAGAGAAGTACTTCATCATGTCATTTTTAATTGAATCCAAACTATCAGTATCAACAGCATTCCTCAATATTCCACTTGACTCTATGTTCTTAAAGAGACAATAACAGTTTCTTTTTTCTTTTTTAACCATTAACTTCTATATTGTTTCTAAGGCAGAAGATCAATAAGGGCTAGGCGATGAGGCTCAAGTAACTTGCCAAGGGTCATGCAGCCTGGCTTTCAATCCACTGAGTCATCTAACTGCTCCCAGACAATAACCGTTTCTATAGTCTCTGAAGGAGATGCTTTTTGGAATTACATGTATATTTATGCATGCACATGCATACACGCAATATATTTATACACATGTTCACATAAACACATACAAGCACACACACACACATATATGTGTGTGTGTGTGTGTGTGTGTGTGCACATAATTATTCCTATACCTATACATTCCTGGCCACAACACCACAACATGGATAGTTAGGGATATAAAATGAGATAATAAAATGAGGTAATAAGAGTATTTACTGAGATAGTAGGATGTACTATCTGTTGATTTAGATATAATTTTATTTTGTAATTTCAACAGATGTTATATTTTATATGTAATAGATAACATATAATATATTAGAGAGGCATATTTTTGTGTATATAGGAATATAATGAATTGCATGTTGTCCTATACAATGTGGATGTGGTTACTTTTTATATTTTTGGTATATGTCTTTTTCATGTGTGTTTGTATATATATATTGTATCACAGATTTATTATTATATTCTTTTTATTGCTAATGATACATTTTTCTCTTTGCCAATACAATTCTAAAGTGTATATGCATTTTGTTCTGTCTGTTTTAGTTATTGAGGCAGCTTTTCAGTGGTGTTCTCCACTGTGACATTGATTTTTTTTATCAATATGAATATACTATGAATGATAATTTTTGAGGACTGAGGAATTTAGGCTGTTGGAAGAAGAAAAGCAACAGCAGAGTACACTTCATGGTTGTCACAGAATCCAAGATGTGAATAAATAAGGAAATGATCCAGGAGAAGGTAGAGAGGGCTAAAGGTTGGTGTGGTTATCACTAATGCACACATAGAAAGCATATACCAGACCCCCTTTGCAGGGCATATGTGGGATGTTTGGTATCTCATATTTAAGCTTTTATGGCATGGCTCCACTTGACAGGTGAGTGAATCTCACTAGAACAGGGACTACTCTGAGTAGAGTATTGAAGGTCAGTCAGTGCTCATATGACATCTGGGCTCAAAGGAAGCAGGGAGATCAGAAAAAGAAATGTCAGAGGCTATAAATGTAGGCTTGCTTCTATCTCTCCTGGTCTGAATTGTATCTCTTTGATCTCTCATAATTCACTCCTCTTAGAGGGTGGAGATAGGTAAAGGGGGAAGGTGTGAGGGTGACAGGGACCAACCCAAGGATATCTATATTTATTCTTGAAAGTAAGAAAACACCGATTTAGGAATAAGAAAATATTAAGTAGGGGATTTGTTTGTTTGCTTGTTTTAAATTGAAGTTCCCCATGAACTACAAGCTTCTTAAAGAGCCCACACAGAACTATGGAAAAGAGACCAGAAAATTCTCTTCATGAATGATCTGATTTCTTTAACTTGGACATAGACCTTTGAAGTCCCTGTCCCAGATCTGGTCATCCTTGTTGGATTTTATTATACAATTTGGGTGGAAGGACCTATGTGAAACGTAGTGTAATATTGACCCTCTAAGGTCATGGCAACAAAATTACTGCTATAGGCTTTAGGACCAGAGTTGAGAGAAAAACAAGTTTATTAATAATGCTCTTTGGGACAAGAGTTTGGAGGAGTGCCTGTGGAGAGGAGACTAAAGGGAACCCACACAAGGAAGTAAGGTGAGGCTAGTAGAATGTAGGTTCATCTGAAACGATCAGGGTCTCATTCATTCAGACAATATGAACTGAGGTGTATGGAGGCACTACAAGAGCATATGGAAAGTGGAAATTCTAATTAGAATGTTAGTTGGGGATCTCTGGAATAGATTAAGCAGAAACTAAGATAGGACACTAATGCCAATGATCTCTAATTCTTGTATTTGAACTGAGACCTGAGGCATGGTTTTGGAGTTCTTTATTTGGAATAGAAGATGAAGACACTTTTAAGGGTGTGGAACGTAACTCCTGACCACGGGGAGTGGAATAGCAAAAGTCATACCTGAGTACTGGTAGGTTAATTTTATTTTAGATCTTCTCTGAGCAATAATCTGCTTTTCCAGAGTCACTGGGGAAAGACATTATATGGTAGCAAGTAGTGGAGAGGGACATCAAATTCTTAAAAGAAAGCTTGAGGATTAGAGAGGAGGCTTGCTGATCAATGGGGTCAAGAATGTAGACAGTCAGGAAGGGAAGAGATGTATAGGGAAATCAGGGACCATTCCAGTCCTTATTTTGTGTTCCTCTTAGAATCTCTTCTGTATCTAGAGGATATTTTGCCATTTTTCCTTCCTTCCATCTCAGACCTCTTTTCATCTTTCAGGCAAGTTGCCTTATTAACCTCTTTTTTTCAACTGTGCCTTCTCTTCCTGCCCCTTTTCTTCCAAACTGTCTATGTTGCCCTCATTTCTCTGTATAAAATCTCTCATTCTCTATCAAGTCCACACTCTCCTCTTCTACCCTTCTCCCACCCACCAATAAAAATCCATATCTTACTTTTAGGAGATGACTTTTTCATAGTCCCTGGTCTGAAATGCATTAGTCAATCATTTCATCCCTCTTGTCCACCTACCTTATGCTATCCAAATCCCACAATGAGGAAATCATAGAACCCCAGGGTACATTTTTTTAAAAAAGGAAAGAGACAATGAAGCTGATAGTGAAGTGAGTTTACATCATGTCACTTCCCTATCTCATTCAGGAAATGAGTCTGTCCACAGAGACAATATTAAGGATGAAGAGCCAGGGCAGTGATGAGGAAAGGGAACCTAGTGAGCCAAGGAAGGTCATAGTAGTGACTTTAACATTAAGTCTGTCAATAATCAATCGCTTAGTTATTCAGCCTGGAGCAGGATGGACTTAACTTTCCATGAGCACAGAACCTGTGAAGATTGTACTCACTAAATATGTACTTGTGGTCCATTGCTCTGTTGTGAGAAGATGGGACTGGGATTGGGAAAATCCTAGTTTATATCCTTGTTCCACCATTGACTAATGATCCAAGATTTGGCAAATCACTTAAATTCTCTTTGCCTCAATAACTTTATCTGTAAAATAGGGATCCTAGCATCATAAAAACAAGGAATAATTATTTTAAAGTTGTGTAGGATCGCAGGAACCAATAGTCTGTTTTGGGGAGGTGACCCAGAAGACTTACTGGAAGTCTGCATAAGTGCAGATTTAAAAAAAAAAAGTAAGTTCTAGCTGTCAAAAATTTGACTAAAAAATTTAAATGATGAGGTAAGAGCCTTCTGGCCAATCAATAGTGACCATATAATAATGATAGCTATCATTTATATAGTACTTAGAGGTTTTCAAATCATTTTGCATTTTGGCTCATTTGCTCTTCACAAAAATGTTGGAAAGTAGGTCCTGATATTAACTCCATTTATCAGATGAGGAAACTGAGGTTAATAGAGTTTAAGTAACTTGCCTATCTAGAAAGTATCCGAGGCTGAATTTGAGTTCAGATTTACCTGACTCCAGGTTCCAGCACTCTATTCACTGGCCCACCTTTTAAATTAAAAAATTTTTTTAAAATTTATTTTAAATTAAATTAAATTTTTTAGTTTTTTTCCATGATTACATGATTCTTGTCATCTCCCTCTCCTCTTTCCCCCTCCCAGAGTTGACAAGTAATTTTACTGGGTTATACATATATTATCACTCAAATCCCATTTCCATATTATTCATTTTTGTAATAGAGTAATCTTTTAAAACCAAACACCCAAATTATATACTCATATCAACAAGTGATAAATCATATATTTTCTTCTGGATTTCTACTCCCATAGTTCTTTCTCTAGCTGTGGTTAGCATCCTTTCTCATAAGTCCCTTGGAGTTATCCTGGATCATTGCATTGCTTTTTTAAAAACATTTATTAATATTTATTTTTAGAAAAGTTAACATGGTTATATAGTTCATACTCTTTCTCCTTTACCCCCTGAGCTCCCCCACTATGGCTGATGCGTATTTCTACTGGTTTTAATATGTGTCATCAATCAAGACCTATTTCCAAATTGTTGATAGTTGCATTGGTGTTTTTGAGTCTACAACCCCAATCATGTCTGCCTCAACCCATGTGTTCAAGTAGTTGTTTTTCTTCTGTGTTTCCACTGTTCTTCCTTTGAATGTGGGTAGCGTTCTTTTCCATAAATCCCTCAGAATTGTCCTGGGTCTTTGCATTGCTGCTAGTACAGAAGTCCATTACATTCTATTCATTGCATTGCTTTTAGTAGCAAAATTAATTACATTTGATCATCCTACAGTGATTCAGTTACTGTGTATAATGTCCTCCTAGTTCTGCTTATTTCATTCCACATCAGTTCATGGAGGTCTTTCCAGTTCATATAGAAATCAAGCAGTTCATCTTTCCTTATAGCACAATAGTATTCTATCACCAACAGATACCACACAATTTGTTCAGTCATTCCCCAATTGAGGGACACCCCCTCATTTTCTAATTTTTTGCCACCACAAAAAGCACAATTATAAACATTTTTGTACAAACAAAATCTTTCCCATTTAAAAAAAATCACTTTGGGATACAAACACAGTAGTGCTATTGCTGGATCAAAGGACATGCATTCTTTTAAAGCCCTTTGGGTCCACCTAGCTGTCATGAATGATGGACCAGGGATAGAAATAACAGCATAAGTTAATCAATCTCATATCATCTAATCAACTGTTCATCTATTCAATGAATCAATAAATATTTATTAAGTCTTTTCTAAGTGCCAGCCACAATAATAATCTCCATTGGGGATAACAAGAAAGACCAAAACATATACTTAAAAAAGTCACTGTCCTTGCAAACTTAAGGGGAAGACAGCATGTTAATAAAATTTAAAAATATATGTATATAATTATACATATATCCGTGCATATATGCATACACATATACACATTTCCATGTAACCATGCCTATATTCTTATGTTAGAATATACCTATACACACATATTCATACATATATGTTCATACACACATATTTACCCATCCACGATACAAGGAAGTTAAGCTTAGAGGGAAATGTTCATCTGCATGGGGCACTGAGAAAAGCCTTCTATAGAATTAGGCGATTGTATTGTAAAAAGAAGCCAGAGATGTCAAGAAATGGAAGTGAAGAGATCACTTCAGGCTTTGGGGAATAAGCAGTGTGATGGGACGGTGATGAGAGATGGAGAAGATCAGGTGAGCCATGTGTGAGAATACTGGAAAGGTAAGGAAGGGATTAGGTTGTGAAGAGCTTTGAATGTCTAAAAGGTGATAGACAGGAAGCCACCAGAGTTCATGGAATACTGGGACAAGGTGACCTGGGGAGACTTGTGTTCTAGCCATCATACTTTGGTGGTTGTATGCTAGATGGACTGAAGAGGGAAGACACTTGAGGGAGAAAGACCAGTTAGAAGGCTGTTGTAATAATCTAGGCATATAGTGCTGATGGCATGACAAGGGTGGTGGCTGTGTAAATATAGAGAAGTGCATAGAGAGGAGAGATGTAGAGAAAGAAATTATAAGATAAAGACAGATAAGAGTTATAAGTGCATAGTACAGAATGATGATGGATAAAATGTACATGTCCTACTTTGTGTAGGCACTGTGCTAGACACTTCACAGTGATTCTCTCATTTGATTTTTACTGCATGCAAAGCACAGCATTAGATGTGATAAATAAAAAGAAGAAAAACAACATTGCTCTGCTCTCAAAGAGCTTTCAGTCTACTAGGGATGAAATGATATGTGCATACACAGATATGATACAAGTTGTAATGAAATGAGTCACAGAAAAATACAAAATGCAAAAGGAAGGGAAAGGGAGAAAACTTCCAGTTTAAGGGATCTGGGAAAGTTTTATGGAGGAAGTGCTGCCCTAGATGCTAGTATTGAATTTAGAGAAGGCCAGCTTGGTGAGTGCACAAAAATGGAGAGAGGAAATGGAGGAAAAAAGAAAATTATGTAATCCTATGTTATTTATTTATTCGCTATTGTCTTATTCAAATTTTAAAAGAAAGCAATATTATCTTATTAAAATAATAACAATAATTTAATTGTTCTTGACCCTTTTCTATTTTCTTTTTTGATTATTTACTTATAACATTCTTTGATTGTTTACTTATAACAGGGTTCGGCAACGTATGGCTCTCGAGCCATATCTGTCTCTTTTGAGGGCCAGATATGGCTCTTTCTGCAGGATCCATAGAGTCAATTTTTTTTAGGCGCTGTTACAGGAGCGTGCATTGTGAGCACTGTATGGCTCTCACGAAATTACATTTTAAAAAATGTGGTGTTTATGGCTCTCACAGCCAAAAAGGTTGCCGACCCCTGACTTATAACATTAAAAAAGAAACCCATGGGTGCAGTTAGGTGCCTTAACGGGTTGAAAGCCAGATCTGGAGATGCGAGGTACTAGGCCCAAATTTGGCCTCAAACACTTCTTGGCTCTGTGACTCTTGGCCACCCACATAAACCACACTGCTTAGTTCTTACTGCTCTACCGCTCTGGAAGCAATACACAATATTGATTCTAAGATGGAAGGTAAGGGCTTAAAAAAATAAAACAACCCACAATAGTAATTAGTCACAATAATCTTTCAAGTAACTCCAAATCAAACATCCTCTAGGTGCAAAGCACACAGAAATTCTCTTCTCCAAGGCATTCTAACAGGGGGAACAGAAAGCAAACAAATATGTTAAAGAGACAGGATAAACTCATGTTAGGTTTAGAAGGAAGGCAGTAAGTTTAAGGAGGACTGGAAAAGGCTTCTAGCAGAAAGTAAAACTTTTGCTGGAACTTAATGGAAGTCAAAGAAAGCAGTCCTCCTCTTAAAAACATACAGATTATATTGTTATGTAGTCCTTTCTGTAAGCATCCTCTCCCTCTGTATAAAAACAGTAAAGAGAAGATTGGCTAAGGGAGTCCTTTGAAAAAAAAAAGGTAGAATAATTGGGGAAAAATGAATCTAGGTGGATGTCAGCTATGTTGTATTCAAACCCTGGGAAATGTTGGTCTCACCTTGATTGACAGGGGAGACAGTTGGAGACACTGGAATGTTCCCAGGTGCCGTGAGCCAGGGTGCAAAAGTCGGTTGGCCTGAGAGTATAAATACCTCAACAACCATCTGGGAGGGGTCCTTGACCTTTGATCTTTGGGTCTCTGACCATTGGTCATTTCTTCTCTCTGCATCTCCCTAGATCTTTAGGTATCTGAATCGTCATAGCTTTTAGGTCTCTGGGTGGTGAAAGGGAGGAAGGGAGGTCTGAGAAGAAGAGGGTGGTTTTGTTAAGGGTGGAACACTTTCTGAAGGCTGTCAAGGCTAATGTGTCACAAATTGATAATAAGAAAGCTGAGAGGAAGCATGAGTTGTCAGTCAACTAGGCTCTGAGAAAGGAGCAATTGGAGTTGTATGGGATCAGTACAGGTTCCTGGAGAAAACCAGTTAGCACAAGGCTTGAGCAGAAAGCAGAATATAACATTTCTTCCTCTCCTTTTCACTAAATTGTAGTGCTTCAGTATGTATTGTTTCTAGTTTTTCACTTCTATAAAATGAATGGATAATTTATGAAATAGGGTCAGGCATGCCCAGTTATTTGGGTACTTGCCAGGAAAGATCACAAGTGGGAATGAGAAATGGGGTGGCAATCACACTTTAATTAAACACAGAAGGTGTGGGGGCAAAAAGCCCAGAAAAGCAGAGATAAGAGGTGAAAAGTGAAGTAGAGGAAAAGGTGGCATGAAGACAGGGCATGGGATGATGAAGGAAGATAATATGTTGAAGAGGATAGGTGAGTTAGGAGAGGCAGAGAATATAATTCAGTAACCAAGGGTTAGAATTGTGATCACTAAGCAGCATGGATCTAATGGTCATGGAAGAGTGCTGGAGAGGGGTGGGCAGGAGATAGAGTTCTCATATTTATAGTGGTTTTTTTTTGGGGGGGAAATAAGCCAATTCCTATCTCTGCCACCTTGGGATCAGTTCATTAACATATCCACATTATCTCAAAGCTATCAGTAAAACTTTAAAGTCATTTAAAGTCATTCTCAAATAACTCAATTCTCAAACCTTTTTCGATATTCTGCTGGTTTGGAACTGTGAATGTCTGAACTGTGTCTGGAATTTACATATCATAGGACCAGAACTTAGACAAATAACACCTAGATGGTTTCCCCTGATTTGGCACACATTACCAGAAAGTACATTTTAATTTATTTGTGATATAATTTGTAAATTATGCTCCTTTGATCTTTGTGATAGTTTGTAGGTGACTTCCAGTTTCCTTTTTGCAGTTTTATTTTCTGCTATTGCTTCTTTATGTTGGCTATTTATAAGCTTCTAACAGAATAAGATAAACTTTTAACACAAATAAAATTTTATATATAAATGTTTTTTCTTTTTAATAACCACATCTATTAATACTTTCACTGAAATTCTCTGATGCCTTTTTTAGCATCAAAGCAACTCTGGGTTCTTGAAAGCTCTGCTAGAGAAATGTAAATTCAGATTATGGGCTCAGTGATGGATTGTATGTCTATCAGAAGTAGATCCTACTTAGCTTTTGAAAAACTCATCAATGTGGCCATTTTTAAGGTCATTTATCGTTATAATCTTTACCTGTTCGGGGAATGTTCACATTTAAAAAATTATTGATACTTGAAGTAGCTTCAACGTTTTAAAATCCTTTTGATGTAGTCCTGATCTTAGGACCACTACATCACAATATTTCATTACTTTTTAACTTATCATGTAAAAGGAAATCCTCAATAAATAAGGACTTCATTAGGAGCAAAAAGAATAATAAGGTGATAGCCTCTACTTATTGCCCTGGTCAGACCTCATCTGGACTACTATATTCAATTGTGGCACTACAATTAAGGAAAAACATTGATCAGTTGGAGAATATCCAGAGATGTACTAGTGGTGATGAAGGACATCGCAGTATTATGAAAGACCTTGAGTCCATGCCATAAGAAGATATTTGGCTGAAGGAACTATATGTTCTCTAGATCAGTAAAGACTCCCAGGGGAAATGATAATTATGATCAAATATCTGAAAAATGTCATGAAAAAGAGATTATATTTGTTTCATATGTCCCCACAAAGGCAAATTTAGGCTTGATGTCAAGAGCATTTTGTCAACAAATAGAGGTGGTTAAAAGCGAAATGGAGTGCTTTTGTGGATAGTGATTTTCTTCTCTTTGCAGACAGATCTTCAAACAGAAGCTAGAGGACTACATGATCAGGTATATTATGGGGGGGTTCCTTTTTCAGGTGGCTACTGAGTTCCCATTCAACTTTAAAACTCTATGGTTATATAAAATGATGTTACAAAGGGAAATAACAACCCCTTACTTATATAAAATGGTATTGGTCTTCCTACAGTCCTTTCAACACTGTGGTTTTTCCTTTGTAGCCCTTTTCTTTTGTAACTAAGGTAGATATGAGATTGTTTTCATTGTCAGTGATCACATTACTTTTTCTTTTTTCTCTTTTTATATCTTCAAAATTTCCATGTGTTTTGATTGTTCTTCATCATCTTTATTCTTGTTTTCTTTTTTCCCTTCCTTTAAAAATCAAATTGTCCCTTTAGTTATGGGCTTATATTTACTTAATTTATTTTCTCTCTTTTTTGCCTCTTCTTTCCAACCTCCATTGTTCTAAAATAATTGGCCCTGTTCTTGAGATAACAACTCACAGAATTTTGTTATTTATTGTAGAAAGATGTGGATTAGAATATTATTTGAATGATGGATAAGGCAAGATGTTTTAATTAATAAGCCATAGTCTCCCATATTAGAAAAAAGGTTTAACACATGAAAGAATTATTATTTATTATAAAATTCTTTAAAAATATTTTTGAGTTCCAAATTCTTTCACTCTCTCCAATTCTTCTCACATTCACAATATGAAATAATGTAAAACGTATTTCTATTTTATCCCATGAAGGATTTTACTCAGACTTTCTGGCTAAGTTATTCTTGGTCATAATCCTAGCTTCTTTGCCGGAATATCATATTTTATTTCCTATCCTCCTTTAATGTGGAAGTTGCTAAATACTGGGTAATCCTCATGTGGTTCTATAATATATTTGAATTGATTCTGGTTCCTTGCACTATTTTCTCCTTGATCTGGGAGCTCTGAATTTTGGCTATAATGTTCATGGAAATTTTTATTTCAGGATCTTTCCAGAGACAATCTATAGATCCTATCAATTTCTATTTTACTCTCTGGTTTTAAGATACTGGGAGCAGTTTTCATTAACAATTTATTGAAATATGATGTCTAGGTTCTTTCTTTGAAAAAAGATTGACTTCTGCCTTAGAACTGATATTATTATATCACTTCCAAGGCAGAAGAATAGTAAGGGCTAGGCAATTGGTGTTGAGTGACTTGTTAAAGTTGACACTGTTAGGAAGTATCTGAGGCTAGATTTGAACACCAAACTTCCTATTTCTAAGCCTAACTTTCTAGCTACTGAGCAATCTAGCTTTTCCTAGGCTCTTTCTTTCATCATGTTGAGACAGTCCAGTAATTCTTAGATTATCACATTTCAAACTATTTTCCAGGTCAGTTGTTTTTTTGATGAGATATTTCATATTTTTTTTTCATTCTTTTGACTTTGTTTTATTGTTTTTTGAAATCTCATGGAATCATTAGTTCTATTTGCCCAATTCAAATTCTTATGTAATTATTTTCTTTAAACACTTTTATGTCTTCCTAACTGATCTGTTCTTTTTCTTTTTTCCTAATTGGTCTAGTCTGCTTTTTAAGAATTTTTTTCTTTGGTGAATTGTTATGTCTCTTTTACTATTCAGACAATTCTGGTTTTTTTGGAAGTGTTATTTTCTTCAGGATTTTTTGTGTACTTCCTTTTGTAAGTGGTTAATTCTCTTTTCATAATTTTTTTGCATCACTTTCATTTCTTTTCCCAATTTTTTCTCCATTCTTATCTTTTTTCTTTAACTCTTCTAGGAATTCTTGTTGGATTTGTGTTCATTTTGACTTTTATTTAAGGCCTTTATTCAAAGCTTTATAGCTATTTTCACACATTATCTTCTGAGTTTGTTTTTGTCTTTTCTGACAGCCTAACAAAATTTGGAACTGTGACCAGGACTTCTGTTCCTTTGCAACCAACCTCAATCATTCCTTACTACTCTGGAATTATGATCCAGAACTGCTTATGGGTAATAAAGTAGCCATATAGTGACAGAATCTATATCTACTGCCAGTAAAGTTCCCTAAAACTCTTTCTGACCAGTTTTATGACTCCCTTTATACCTCTTGGCTGAGAGTTCCTGAAGGTGCTATTGAAAAAGAGAATTAAAAACTATACTATTACCACTGTCCAGTTTAGGCATTCTCACCTGTGTGTTCTAGGCAGACTCTCACCCCATGTCACAGATCTCTCATACCAATTCCCAAGTTGTCTTGGGCTACAAAAATGCCTCACTTCAATCTTTTGTTGGCTTTTCTCCTTTAAAATTCAATTTTAAAAAATCCCTGCCTTCTGTCTTAGTATCAATTCTAAAACATAAGACTGGCAAGAACTAAATAATTGGGTTTAAGTGACTTGAACAGGGTCATATAAATTGAAGTGTCTGAGGCCAGATCTGAACTGAGGTTCTTTTAACTGCAAACCTGGTATTCTATCCATTGTGCAATCTAGCTGCCCATCAAAATTCAAATTAAAGTGTTATTTTAAAAATTGGTTGAGAAGGAATGTAGAGAGATTATAGTTGGGTTGCTGTCTACTCTCTCATCTTAGCTCTACCTTCTTCTTTTTCTCTTTTCAGCTGGAATTATTTCTCTGGGTAATTTAGCCAGGTGTCTTTTTTAATATCATTATGGAGAACCTTATGCTTAATAGTTAAGTACAATTGAAAAGTTGTAATTGCTCTTACGACATTAATACTTCATAATATTCCACCAACTAATTACCTAAAAGAACTCATTAAGTACCCTCTCTTTCACTGTTAATTTTTTGAGGTTCTTTGTTGTTTTTCAAATGTGCAAACAGAAGTAGAAATTGTCAGAAGAATCACTAATCAATTTAATAAGTTCTTAAATCAAGCTGATGGTATAGAGTGTGAGACATTGCTAAGAGGTATATGAAGGATAGCTTTCCAAGGAGGATAAAAATGTTTAGTGGCACCTTCTGTTAGAGTGAAAATTTGAATGATTAATTGACTGAGACTCATTCAAGAAGCTGCTTCTCTTGGTGGTCTATAAAACTAAACTAAATCCACCTCTCTCTCTCTTCTAGAGTAGGGAAATGTCATGGCTAAGAACTATGATTTAGTGTTGTCATATTGTTAAATCTGTGTAGAATGGATTAAAGGTGGTTGAGACTGGAGTCAGGGAGATAAACTGGGGAATTATTGAAATAATCTAGGAGTCAGATGTTGGGGTCTTGATCTAGGATACTAGTTGTGTGAGTAGAAGGAAAATGATGGATAAGAGATATGTTGTGGAGGTAGATTTGATAGAAATTAATACTGAATTCAACTCTTTGAGTTGAAGATGACTCCAAGGTTGTAAACCTAGATTACTGGAAGGATAGTGGTGTCCTCAACAACAAAAGAGAAGTTAGAATAAATTATTCCTTTTTCATAAACATAGACAGATAGAAAGAGTAACCATTAGTTTAAACACATAATTCTTTTTGTTCAATTTCACTTTGGCAAGAATTATATTTGCTATTATGAACACTAAAGTACCTGTTTAGTAGTAGTTAAAAATAATGATGACCTTAACTAGGTAGGTAGTACTAGGAGTGGAAGGGGGCATTAGCCACATAATGACACTTTTGGTGGCCACTTCTCCATGATTTACTCATTTATCCTGCCAATCAATGAATAAAGTTTTGAACTATTTGGAGAGGCTTGACTAAAGAGGTTACAGGCAATAAGAAAATAGAATACAGCTCCTGCTCTCAAAGGCTTAACGATCTGTTTAAAAAGGCAAGATATATGCAAAAAGTGATGGAAAAATATGTCCTGAAAAATGGAAACATACACATATATGCACATATATACATATGTATATGTACATATATTTGACTAAGGGTGATAAGTAATTAAATAGGTTGTGTAAATCATAGATTTTCTGGAGGGGTGGAGTTTTTAGCAACATTTAGAGTGTTTGAACTCTTGCTGGTAGAAACTATGGGAGACCATCCCAGCTTATGGAGGTGGTATGAGGATATATTATATATAAATGCTAGTATTGTGCTGATTTTGAGTCAAAGGACATGAGTTCAAACCCTAGCTCTGCCATTTCCTATCCGTGTGATCTTGGGAAGTTAAATCACTTCTCTTAGCCTCAGTTTCTCATCTGTAAAATAAAGTGGTTGGACCTGGCAGTCTCTGAAGTCTCTAACCTCTATCTTGACTAGGAAGATATCTTGATATCTAGGTGGCAGATGTGATTGGCTCAGTTCTCATACAGTTGCCAGGCTGAGATGAGTGGGATCACCACAGGTCACCCTAGCTGAAGAAGGTCCATTCCATAGGAATATATGCAGGGTTAGAGGAGAGAAAATATTTATTTGTCATGGTTACCAAGTCCAGAAATATTTCATCATCAATTTGGGTTGGAGCCAATAAGCTGATATTCTTCTTTCTTTCCTTTGCTACCAGTCTGCTTCCTTTTACTTTGTAAATATGGGTTACAGTGAGGATCATATTCAGATCTGAGAAGCCTCAAATTTCAAACTGTGGCTTTTTATTCCTAATAATAGCATTGACACCAAAGGAGGTAGGTAAAATAAAAGAAAACAGTTCATATAGGTTTTTGATTTCCAAAATCGAATGAGATTTAACTTCATAGTGGATCTTAATGATGGTACAGAAACTGACTGCCCATTTAAATTATGTTCAAAGAACTGTTGATTCAGGTAACAATAAGCGTCATAGTCGAAGTCACTAAATTTGTATATATACTTTTGTATATATGCAGATGTATAAAATACATCTGTAAGTTTTCATTGCTTTTCCCAAGCCCACCATGCAAACAATTCAGGGTATATCCAATTATATTCTCACCTATCGTTCAGAATGAATATCCCCAGCTCCCTAGGTCTACAGAACTGAACATTCTTCCCTTTTCCTTTTTTTCAGAACATTCCCAGCAAGATGATTCCTTCAGCCAACTTTACTATGGTTACTGAGTTCCTGTTACTGGGCTTCTCCAACCTCCAGGAAAAACAGCTTATACTTTTCCCATTGTTCCTCTGCCTTTATCTGCTCATTCTAAGTGGGAACATCACCACAGTGACTGCTATCCGCCTGGAACACAGGCTCCATACCCCAATGTATTACTTCCTGAGTGTCCTTTCCATCTCTGAGACTTGCTATACCTTCGACATCCTGCCTAAGATGCTTCTCAACCTCCTCTCTGTGCTCAGGACCATCTCCTTCGTTGGTTGTGCTATCCAGATGTTCTTCTTTGTTGGCTTTGCTGTCAACAACTGCCTATTGCTTATGGTGATGGGTTATGACCGCTATGTTGCTATTTGCCACCCTCTGCGCTACCCAATCCTCATGAGCTGGCGTGTGTGTGGGCAGCTGACAGTCTCTTGTGGAATTGCAGGTGTCATTATTGCACTAATTATGATCAACATGGTCTTTAGTCTCCCCTTTTGTAATTCTAACAAAGTCAACCACTACTTCTGTGACATCTCACCTGTCATTAGGCTTGCCTGCACAGACTCAGAGACTCGTGAATTTGTGAACTTCATCTGTGGAGTCCTTGTGCTCGTGGTCCCCTTCTCCTTCATCTGCATTTCTTATCTCTACATTGTGAGAACTATCCTCAAAATCCCCTCAACAGAGGGGAAGAAGAAAGCTTTCTCTACCTGTGCTTCTCATCTTACTGTGGTACTCATTCACTATGGTTGTGCCTCCTTCATCTACCTGAGACCCACAGCCCGCTACATCTCTGACAAGGACCTGTTGGTTACACTGACATATACTATCCTCACACCTCTATTGAATCCCATAGTGTATAGCCTAAGGAATAAGGATGTACAAGTAGCCATCAGAAAAGTGTTAGGCAGGAAATTTTGCTGAAATTGGTTCAAATTGATAGGTCCCTTTGATACTTCAGCTTTAGTATTGAATAATTTCCCTAATTATACCTGTATTATGATTCTACCCTTTGCTGCTATTAACAAACATTAACTAAATTTTTTTGGTCAATGTGGCTATGTGGACATGCTTCTTTATTAAATACCTTGAAGTCTGGATGCCTTTAAAAAGATTGAGAGGATGCAGGGATATTGGAGCCAGAGAGATTGGTCTTGACAGGGGTTGTGGGCCAAGACAAAGTCACTAGAAAGACTGCCTGGAATTGTGGAATAAAGCACTTCCCTGGAGATGATGAATTAAACCTGAGATTAAACAGAATATCAGATGAAGCTCAACTGTGTTTCTGTCAGTGACACCATCATTTTCCCAATATCTAGTCTCAGAAGTATCTTTGTCTCCATCTGTTTTTCTGCCTCACTTCCATAAGTCACCAAGACTTGTTCATTCATTTTTCACTGTCTTTTGAATGAATGATTCCTTTTTAAAACTATTTTTACTATTCTAAGTCTCATCATGGTATGGGGGGAAAAGTAAAAGTTTCTTGATTGGTTCCTGGGCTAATATTCTCTCTCCCTCATCCAGTCAATCAGATAAATTCTGCTAAAACACCATTTTTATGGTGTTCTGCTAAAACATCATTTGTTAAAAAAACCAAATAGTTCTCCATGTTCTCTATGTCCATAGAATAAATCCCAAGTTATGTTTTCTGACTTTGACATGATTCTGTAGTCCTTTCTTAATCTTTTTTCCCAAGAATTGTTCACCATTATTTCCCTTTATGAAAGTCTTCTTTGAAGATCACATTTACCCTTCCCTCCATTTAGTCTGGTCTGACCAAACACTATACTCACAATGATTTGTATTCCTTGGTTCCCTGGCTGTGCTCACAGCATTTTCTTCGTTTGGAATGCCTTCCATGATTTATTCTGCTTGTTCAAATCCTACTCATTAGAACCAGGAGAATGTCATATACAGTATGATTCTGGATAAGTCATTTAATCTCTGTATTAGTTTCCTCAAGTATTAAATAGGGATACTTAAAGCAACTAGATTGTTGTGTTATGAAAATAATTATTGTAAAGTGTTTTGCACCATGCTTGGCAGGTAGTAGATGGCATATAAATGGTTATTTCTTTTCCCCCTTCACAGGGTTGATGTGAAGGATCAAATGAGATTAAATTTATTAAGTATTTAGCACAATGCCTGTCACATAATAATCACTTAATAAAGGCTTATTCCTTTCCTTATTCCCCCTTCTTTGCCCTAAGAGGACTATACCCTGAGGCCATACTCTTAGAGATTTAATATATCTAATCATTTCTCAATGAACAACAAATTCCAATCCAAGCATACTTTTCTTATCCCAGTGATTCTGAACCTTCATTTGTCATTATTCAAGCTTTGTTCTTCCTCTCATTTTCTACTCCCTTATTCCTATTTCCCTCAAGCCTTCCACTGACTGTGAGCTCCCTTTACTCTCTTCCATCTTATCTGGTATCCAGATGCCTTCTGCAAGTATCACTAAATTCATTCTATTTCACATGAAAATGTAGCCCTTCACTTTGCCAAGGCATGCCACCTACCTATATAAATGATTTCTAACCTGCCTTTTCTAGCAAATACTGACTATATTATCTTGCTATCTTAATTATCTTTAAGCTTCTCTTCTCTCCTTGCTCCTTCCTTACTCCCTACCAATATGACCAAGGTTCTCTCATCCTCAAAAATAGTCATTTGATCCATCCACCCCTACTAGGTATCTTTCTTAATCTCAAGACCCTTGATCGCTAAACTCCTTGAAAAAGAATGTCTACAATTGATGCATCTATTTCCTCTCTTTGCATTCTGGAGTCTGATATCATCGTTCAATTGAAATTGCTCTATAAAGTCAGTCAGTCAGTCAGTCAGTCAATAAACTACTATTTTCTAGGCACTTTGTTAAGTACTGGGGATATAAAGAATAGTAAAAGACAGCTCCTGCCTTTGAGAAGCTCAGTTTAACAGGATAGATTACATATAAAGAACTATGTACAAACAAGCTATATACAGGATGAATTGGAGATAATATACAGAAGGAAGGGAATAAATTCAGGAAGGATTGGGAAAGGCTTCTTATAGAAGTTGAGATTTCAGCTGAGACCTGAAGAGGGCCAGGGATGTCAGTAGGGAGAGTATTCCATGCATAAAGGATAGTCAGTAAAAATATTTGGCATTGGGAAATGGAGTGTTTTCCTTGAGGAAAGAGACCCGTTTTATGGGGTCACAGAAAAATGTGATGAGTTGTGAAGTGTTAGAAGACTGGAAAGATAGAGGGGAGTAGGTTAAGAAGGGCTTTGAACACTGAAAAGTCTTTATATTTGAACCTGGAGCTGATAGGACCCATTGGAATTTAATGAGTAGCTGGTAACATTGTCAGACTTGTGCTTCAGGAAGATCATTTTGATAATCCAATGGAAGATGGATGTGTTTAGGGAGACTTTTAGTGAAGAGATGAATCATTTTTTCCCTAGTGGTCCAGGGCTGAGGTGATGAAGTCCTACATTGGGATGGATGTCAGAGAAGAGAGATAATTTTTTGATTTGAAAAATTTTATTTAAATAATTGATTTAGAATATTTTTCCATGGTTACATGATTCATGTTCTTTCCCTCCTCTCCTCTCACCTGCCTCCCATAGTCAATGAGCAGTGCCACTAGTGTTTTACATGTGTCATTGATCAAGACTTATGACCATATTATTAATATTTGCACTAGAGTGATCATTTAGAGTCTAGATCCCCAATCAGATACCCATTGGCCCATGTGATCAAGCAGTCCTTTTTCTTCTGTGTTTCTGTTCCCGCAGTTCTTTTTCTGGATGTGGATATTATTCTTTCTCATAAGTCCTTCAGAATTGTTCTGGAATCTTGCTTTACTGCTAGTACAGAAGTCCATTACATCCAATTGTACCACAGTGTATCAGCCTCTGTGTACAATGTTCTCCTGGTTCTGCTCCTTTCACTCTGCATCAATTCCCGGAGGTCATTCCAGTTCACATGGGATTCCTCCAGTTCATTAATTCTTTTAGCTCAATAGTACTCCATCACCAACAG
The DNA here is from genome assembly GCF_016433145.1 of Gracilinanus agilis. Classification (NCBI taxonomy): domain Eukaryota; kingdom Metazoa; phylum Chordata; class Mammalia; order Didelphimorphia; family Didelphidae; genus Gracilinanus; species Gracilinanus agilis. The sequence goes on along the minus strand of NC_058133.1, from coordinate 164,050,996 downwards.
ATACCACAATTTGTTCAGCCATTCCCCAATTGAAGGGCATTCCCTCATTTTCCAATTTGTTGCCACCACAAAGAGCACGGCTATAAATATTTTTGTACAAGTCTTTTTCCTTATTATCTCTTTGGGGTAGAAACCCAGCAGTGGTATGGCTGGCTCAAAGGGCAGACAGTCTTTTAAAGCCCTTTGGGCATAGTTCCAAATTGCCATTCAAAATGGTTGGATCATTTCACAACTCCACCAGCAATGCATCAATGTCCCAATTTTGCCACATCCCTGCCAACATTTATTACTCTCCTTTGCTGTCATATTGGCCAATGTGCTAGGTGTGAGGTGATACCTCAGAGCTGTTTTGATTTACATTTCTCTTGTTATGAGAGATTTAGAACACTTTTCATGTGCTTATTGATACTTTTGATTTCTTTACCTGAAAACTGCCTATTCGTGTCCTTTGCCCATTTATCGATTGGGGAATGGCTATAATGCCTCATTTCTCGAATATAGAGAGAACTGAATCAAATGTATAAGAATGCAAGTCATTACCCAATTAGACAAATTATCAAATGTTATGAACAAGCAGTTTTCAGATGAAGAAACAAAAGCTATCTATGGTCATATAAAAATGCTCTAAACCACTATTAAAGAAATGTAAATTAAAGTGCTTTTGAGGTACCTTAATACCTCACAACTATAAGATTAGCTAATATGACAGAAAAGGAAAGTGACAGATGTTGGAGGGGATAAGGGAAAATTGGGAAACTAATATTTTGTTGTTGGAGTTATGAGCTGTTCGAATTATTCTGGCAGGAAATTTGGAACTATGGCTAAAGGGCTATAAAACTCAGCCTACCTTTTGACCCAGCAATACAAGTACTAGGTCAATATCCCAAAGAGATAAAAATAAGGAAAATGACGTATATGTACAAAAATATTTATAACAGCTCTTTTTGTGGTGGCAAAGAATTGGAAACTGAGGGATGCATATCAATTGGAGAATAGCTGAACTAATTGTGGTATAGGACTGTAATAGATTATTATTGTGCTATAAGAAATGATTTTGGGTAATGTTTTCAGAAAAACCTGGAAAGATCTACATAAACCCATGCAAAGAGAAGTGAGGAGAACCAGGAAAACGTGATGCATAATAACAGCAATATCATATGATCAACTATGAATGCCTTAGCAATTCTCAGCAATTCAGTGTTCTAAGACAATTTGAAGGATTTATGATAAAAGATGCTGTTAACTTATAGAAAGAGATCTGATGGAGTCTGAATGCAGATCAAAGCATTCTTTTCTTTTTTTCAGTCTATATTGTCTTTCACTCGACTAATAGGAAATAAATTAATCTTTTTTTCTTTGACTTCTCTTCAACTTTGATAGTCAAATAATGTCTTTCCAAAATATACTAATTTTATCAGCTCCTCTCCAACTTCTTATTGTACACTTTTCATAATGTTTCTTTATACCCCCACAGTAAAAGTAGTTCTGACAAAGAAAACTTTTCTCGCTGCCTCTCTATCTTCTCCATATATCCCCTATAGCTCATCATGGATAAGAGATAAAAAAAATACAGCTTCACCCTGATTCTATAAAGAGAAGGTCTTTATCATAAGTCATTTTTTCAACTGATTCCATATGATCAATACAACTGTATTTCTTAACATTTCTTTTGGCTTTATGTTCTTAGAGAGACAATAATAATTTTTATAATTTTTTGAAATTCTATGTGTAAAAATACATCCATGTGTTATATATACATGTATATATACATATATACACGTGAACATGCATAATACCATATATATTTACTTTAATGAATACATTATATTCCTAGTCATATCAAAGCTAGTTGGGGAGCTAAGATGATGTGCTAGAAGTGTTTGTTTATGTAGTATGTTATATATAATTATAGCATTTATATATATATTGCTTTGTAATTTTAGCCTATGATGTTTTATATATATATTTTTATGAATTTCATGTTGTCCTAAACAATAGGTCATGGTTACTTTTTAATGTTTTATTGGTAGGTGTCTTTTTATATGTGCATATATGTATATGTAGTGTCATGCATATATAAAATATTAATATGGCATTATGCTATTAATATAGTATTGCTATATTATTGTTATTAGTATTTTTCTCCTTTCATATACATTCTGATTGTTTATGTCTACTATGTTCTATCTACATTTTAAATATTAAGATTCTGATGCAGCCTGTCAAGTGGTATACTCCATTGTTAAAACAAATTTTTGTCAGTGGGAATTTACTCTATCATGAATGATTATTTTCAAGGATTAAAAATTTTTGGATGTGGGAAGAAATGCAAGAGTAGAATATATTGCATTCTTGCCTTAGGGTCCAAGGTGTGAACTAAGAAGGAAATGATGCAGGAGCAAGTAGAGAGGGTCAGCTGTTGCTGCGGTTGTCAACTAGTGAACACATGGTAGGTATACACCAGACCTACATCATTAGTCATGCAGGCCAGCCAATGCTGACCAATAAACCTAAACTCCAATTTCACTAGAGATTCACTTTGAGGAATTCTTCCAAAGTTGTCTCCTGGATTGCTACTGCCTGGATACCCACAGTTGTAAGGCATTGAGAAATTAGTTAATAATAACTCACGTTTTTAAGAAACAGCTTTATAAATCACCTTGTGATGGGGGTAATCTCATTATTATTTTATTATTTCTACTTTAAAGATGAAGAAACTGAATTTCCAAATCTTTCAGGACCTTGGAAATTGTCACATAACTGTTTGAACAAATGAAGTAGGACAAGCTCTGCTCTTTAGACTTAATGATTAGTGTTCTTTTCAATGAACCTTGTTATTCTACCTTGACTCAGAGGTACAAATGAATAGAGCGTAATACTTTTCAGACTCCCATTGAATAAGGCATAACATAATCCAAGGACTATCTCTTCAGCTAAGAAAGCATGTGAAGAATAGCTTTAGTTTTAGTTGTTCTCTGTGACTGCAGTACCCAATGAACTGACCATCCCTTTTCAAATGGAACTGGGGTCTTTTTTCCTAAAACTTATCCTTGTTGCTCTTATGACATAGATTTTGGCTTGGTCCCTATGAAAATAAGGGGTCAGTGGGAGCCTTCCTGATTCCAGTAAGAAGACTGAGCTAAAACTCATGAAAAGTTCACAGGTCAAAGAACTCAAGGAAGATACAATGACATTTTCTGTTGTCTCTTTGTGACTTGTATCAAAACATATTCCCATTCCTTTCTCTTTTCCACCCATGTCCATTATTTCTATAACTATTGTGTTCCTTCTCTATCTGGTAGTTCAAATTGTCTCTCTTTGATTCCTTATAATTCACTCTCCCTTGGAGGGAGAGACAGGAAATGGGGGAAAGGATGAGGATGACAGAGATCAACCCAGGGATTTATATTTCTAACCTTGATAGTGAAAAAGTAGGAACTCAGGGGCAGGGAAACCTGAGGGAAATGATTTGTTTCTGATGAAGGTCCTCTCTAGCTGTTAGCTCCTTAATGAGTCCAGAGGGAACTCTGGAGAGGAGATCAGAAAATTCTCCCTATGAATGTCCTGATTTCTTTGACATGGCCATAGAGCTTTAAGCTTACTATCCCAGACCTAGCTGTCCTCATTAAATAAAATGGGCACAAGGACCTGTATTAAGTATAGCAGAGTAATGGTCCTCTGGGGTCATAGTAACAAAATTTCTGATAACAGCTCTGGGGTCATGGCTGAGAAAGAAATAAAAGTCCACTAATAATGCTCATTGGGACAGGAGTTCAAAGAAATGTCCATGGAGAGGAGGCTGAGGAGATTATACAAAAGGAAGTGAGGTGAGGCTAGTAGGATATAAATTTATTTGAAATGATCTTGGTCTTCTTCATTGAGGTCATAGGATCTAGGAAGTATAGAGGCACTCCCAGAGTATATGGAAAGTGGAGATTTTTATGGAGAATGTCAGTTGGGAGATACCTGGAATAGGGGGACCAGAAACTGAGAGACAGGACACCAGTGTTAGTGGGCTTAAGCATTTATATTTAATGCAGGACCTGAGTCAGGATTTTGGAGTTCTTTATGTAGGAAATGAGAGGATGTTCTTAAGGGAGTGGATCATAACTCCTGAACATGGGGGGTAAGAAAGCAAAACTCAAATTTGGGTCCAGGTCTGTTCACTTCATGGTTGACTTTAGGTCTCCTCTGAGCTGCAATCTGCTTTTCTGTAGTCAATGGGTAAAAAAGGAAGATGATTATGAGATAGCGAGTGGTGGAGTGGAGCATAAAGTGTCTAAAGAAAACTGGAGGGTTAGGGTGGGGAGACAAGGAGAGAATGGAGCCAAAATAGTGGGGAATGTAGAAAGATAGAGGCAGTATTATTTTGAAATGGTCACAGAAGGGTTATTGATTACAATAAACAGTAGGATAAATGTAGGGAAATCAGGGACTAAGCCTACCCTAACTTCACATCCCCTTTGGAACCTTTTCTGGACCCAAAGGATACCACATCTCTTTTTTCCTTTGTCTCACTCTTTTCATCTTTCAGGCAAGTTGCTTTATTAACCTTTTTCATTAACCTCTCTTATAGCACCCATTCTTCCAAACTAGGTATGTAAAATTCACTGTCTCAGGTCTACACTTGTCTCTTTCACACACCTTCTCTTTCCCCCCAAATCTGTACCCTTCTTTTGGGCACCCTAAGTTGATTTGAATGGAGATGGAGTCCTCCTAGCCACCAACATGAAATATATTGGTACATTAATTGCATCCCCTCTACCTTCTCTATTGTATTAAAAAACCACAAGAAAGAAGTCCCAGGGTCCCAGAGTATATACATAAGGAAAAATATCTGTGAAGATGGTGAAGAAATGTGTTTATAACATGACCATGTTCCTATTTAGAAAGACTTTCTCTCCTTGGACAACACTTTCCTGTCTTACCTTGGGGGTGATTTTGCCACAGCACCAATATCAGAGATGACGAGTCAGAGCTGGGATAAGGTAAGGGAGCCCACTGGGCTGAGGAAAGTCTTGGTAATACTTGTACTATTTATCCATTTGTCAGAATTAGTCACTTAGGCTTTCAGGCATCAGCATGGACTTACACGCCATAGACTCAAAACCTGGAGAGGCTGCACTCACTGAAAAAGCAGCTTTGGTCCCTGGTTTTGAGATGGAATGCAGAGAACCTGGGACTGCAAGTGAGAAAACTTATATTTCTGTACAGACTCTACTCTTGTAGTAGTCTAAGTACTAGTAATTTGCTTACTTTCTCAGTCACTTCAATTACTTTGTGTGTAAAATGGAGATCAAAGAATTAAAGGAACATGGAATCACATAATTTTAAAATTGGAAGGATTTACCTGGCAAAGAATTATATTTTTCTCATTGGATTGTAAACTGAAATGATAGAATTGAAAGTCCTGTCTAAACACTCCAAAGTACTACATAAGTGTAATTCTTTTCTTATAATTTAATACCAAAATGGGCTGGAAGGAACATCAGATAAAGAAAGTCTTGTCTCTGTCCTTGGAATGTCTGCTATCTTTTTGAAGTGACAGGACATTTAAGCAGAATACTAGGTGGTACTTTTACAAAGCCGAAGTCCTGAGAGAGTCTTGCATTTTCTCTTATCTAATTTAGTGTCATTATTCTGGGAAGCAAATGATCACAAGATTTTCATTTGAAAGTGACCTTAGAGATTATGTATTCTTCATATTACTACATGTAACGTAGAACCTGAAGCCTCCAGATGTCATAAATTTAGTAAATAGAAATGGCAGGATTTGATCCTAGAGTTAAACTAGCAAACATTCATTTATTCATTCAACAAATATTTTTGGAGATCTGTTATCTTCCAGGTGCTCTGACAATAACAGAGGATACAGGTATATAAGACAGGCATATAAGGTGTTTATGGGCTGTTATGTGGATAAGGTATGTACAAAGACATATACAAGCTAATATATTGTAAGAGCCATAAAGGCAGTTAGATGGCATGCCAGACAGGATGTAGAGCATGAAATATGTGGTCAAATCTGACCTTAAATACTTAATAGCTGTGGGACCTAGACAAGTCACTTAACCTTACTTAGCCTCAGTTTTCTTACATGTAAAACGGAGATAACAGCACTTACTTTCTAGGATTGTTGTGAAGATCAGATGAGATAATATACATAAAACACTTTGCAAATCTTAAAGTGCTATATAAATACTCTTCCTTCAGAATTAAATTGATTCATTGTATTAACCAGAATATGTAAGTCTTTCACTTCTTTTATTTATTAAGGAAGAAAAAACTGGAGGTTATATATGAAGGGAAAACAAATTAGGTTAAGGAAGGTTTCCTGGAGGAGGTGACATTTGAATTGGACCTTGATGTAAGTTCTATAAATCCTTTCCAACATAGACATGTGTTTCTATTAAATAAATTAAAGGATTTTGGTACATTTAGTATAAGTTTTATTATCTTCGTTTTTACAAATGAAGAAACAGAAGTCCAGAAAGGCTCAGGGATTTGTTCAAGGTCTATCAAGCCTCTAAGTGATGGAATGAATTGGAAATGGATTTCTGGACTCTGGACTTACTGACTAGTTTTCTCCCTTTCTACTCTACTATTATACTCCAGCATACAATGAGTCTGTCTGGCTTGGTGATATAGATGGATTCAAAGTCAAAACTGATGTAGAACATAGCCTTTAGTTACAAGTGGTTTCAATCTTGCAATATTTGAAAACCTGCTAGTGAAAGAGGGATTAGACTTCCTCCTAGGACTAGAAGCAGAATTAAGACTCAAAGATAGGAATTCCAGAAAGATAGTTTTCAGTTCATTACTGAGAAGATGTTTCTTACAATTGATTTTCCTGAATATAGGACAGTTTGCCTCATGAGGGAGCGAGTCCACTGTCACTGGAAATGTGTAAGCTAAGGTTTGGATGATCATTTGCTGAAGATTTTGTAGCAGGGATTCCTGGGGTTATTGCAGGTGATCCCTAAAGTCTCTTCCAACTATGAGGTCCTTTTGCTTTAGAAAGGATCAGTTGATTTATATTGGGGTTTGTTATAAGGGAATAAAGGCACTAAAGGAGGAAAAGTGAACAGCAATTCTTTCATAAATTTCTGAAGGCTTGCTTGGGACTACTGAAATTCTGAAAACAGGTGGATTTGTTTTTTAAAAGTGCCTTCTAAAAATCTCAAATGTCAAAAGTTTGATGTCCTTTAAATAAAGTTGAGTTCAAAACCAGCTAGCTAATCAGCAATGACTTCTTGAGATGGAGATGAGACATCAGAAATCCAACAATACTATTTCAATCAATCATTTTATGAATCAAAAAATATTTATCAAGTATTTACATTGTGCCAGGTACTGTGATAATCTCTATGGATAAAAAGAAAGACAAAAATCACAAGAAAAAACAGTTCCTACCCTCAAGTTCACATTCTAAAGAGCAACATAAAGTATAAATATATAAAAAGCTAACTAAATAGATGAATTAATGAATACAGAATATAGATATACAGAATATAAAGAAAGAAATTTTTGAAGAAGATAAGGAGTTGCAAGTTCATGGGGGCTTGGGACAGGGGCCTCTTGCAGAAGCTGATATTTGAGCTGCTTTAAAGAAAGTTAAAATGTGGAGGTGAGCACATTGCTTGGCAACTAGCCAGTGCAATGGTATGATGATTAGCGATGGAATGTGCCATGTGAAATAGTAAGTATTACTGGATGGTAGAGAGTAAAATGCGATAATACTAGAAAGATAAAGAAGGAAGTCACATAGAGTCTTAAATGAAGATTTTCTATTTCATCCTAGAGGAGATAAGGAGCCATAACAGTTTATTGAGAAAAGGGTCATGGTCAGATCTGTACTCTAGGAAATTCTCCAATGTAGATATGGACAGTATGGCCTAGAAGAGGGAAATATGTGAAGTTGAGGGACTAATTAGGTTATTGTAATAATAGTTCATTCATTTTTTTCATTGGTATTCAGCTGAAATTGACCAGGTTGCATATATTTTAATTGTGCACAATATTTTGTTTCTCTTATTTTTTCCTATGTAATATTGGCAGTGTATAAAGAAGATGACCAGGGGTTGGTAAATTATAGTCTATAGTACCAAATCCTGCCCACTGCCATTTTTATGACTCCTAGTTAAAAATTATTTTTACATTTTACAACAATATATTGAAAAATGTAAAAATAATGCAGCCAACAAACATTCTCAGCTTGTGGACCAGATTTAATCCTCCTGCAATAGCTGCCTTCCCTCCCCACCCCATTCAGAAATGTTTCAAAGAACTTGATGAATCTCATTTAATTAAATCAATATATATTTTGATATTCAGCAACTTCAAAACAAAGATTGCCATTGGGGAGAATGATAAAAATATTTGAAAAGTCAGTAATGATGATGGCTAAAGATATATAGATTCAAAAATCCTGAGACCTAGCATCATAAGTATTTCCTCTGAGAAAAGAATCAGGTGGCTATGGATATGGTAAGCAACAAGTAAAATTCCTTAACAGACAGGAAATGATTTGTTACTGATATGGGAGTCATTTCTGAATCATCTATCTATCTATCTATCTATCTATCTATCTATCTATCTATCTATCTATCTATCTACCTACCTATCTGTATCCGTTTGTATATCTTACCTATCTATCCATCTATCTAATCAAACCACCAACTTTTTAAAGCAAATATAATAATAATTAGTATTTACATAGATCCTTAAGGTTTTCAACATTTTTTTATGTTGTCAATGAAAAAATAGTACACAAGTGGAAAAAGAATAAAAGGAAAAATACATGAGGTAGGCAATTAGATCAACTTCCACCTTACCTACTGAATAAAGTTATTGATGCTGTAATAAATGATGTGGATAGAGAAAAGACTATCAGTAGCCATGTTCAAGGAAAAACTATGTGACCCTTTGTCACTGACAATAGAGAAGGAAGAAGGGAATAAATATTTATATGGCATTTACCATATATCAGGTACTGTGCTAAATACTTAAAATTTTTTTGAACCTATAGTAGTATACTGACTTAATTTTTAAAATATGATGTTATCTATGTTTTATTATATTTTTATTTATTTGATTAAATGTTTTCTGTTTCCATTTTAATTTGGTTCAGGCTACACTGGAAAGTGTCAAGAGGTACATATTTCATACCTCTGCTCTAAGCAATTCCTATAATCATAGGTGGCACAGGAGGTGTCAATTTGCATTGATAAGAGTTTTCTTTACTAATGAAATTACAGCTATAATCCCTGATTCCTCTGATTTTTTTTTTTGCTTTGCTGGGAATTTAATCTTTATTGTTATTATTATCCCAACTTTTAAAGAAAACAAAACATTTCTATATACAAAGAAAAAGACAGAACACAAATGAAATCATAAATCTTCTATATAATTAGCTCACTTTTCTTTCTATCTACATAATAGATTCCATTCACAGGTGTCCCAATCCCTCCCCATGCCCCCTGAATTACAGAAGATATCAGGGAGACCAACATGTACATATAACTTTTTTCATATTTCACCTTTCTGTTTACTTTCCAGAGGTAGCATTCACAGTTTATTCTTCCAGCATTAATTCTGCGGCTTTGTATAATATTCTCCTGGTTCTTATCTTGTGTAGTTCTTTCTGCTAAGTACTTTGTGCAAATATTTTTTTCATGTTATCATCACAATAACTCTGCAAGATAGATGCTTTTATTATCTCCATTTTGTAGTTGAGGAAACTGAGGCAAAGAAAAGTTGTGACAAGATTAAACAAATAGTACATAATTGAAGTTATGTTTGAACTCCAGTCTTCCTGATTCCAGGTCTAGTACTCTTTCCACCACCAGAATCTTTTGGTAGATTGGAGAAGGTCTTTCTGAATTTGATGAGAGGCTGGACTTGATATATTACATTTTCTGTCCCCTAAAATGTGAATATCTTTTCCAGAAAACAGATGGCTACTAAAATTTCTACCATTTTGCATCTCTAAAGTTGAATTTTTGAACTCAAGTGTAGGATTTTATATTTATTTCTATTATATTTACAGTTTTATCAGGAGCCCTTTCCCTTATAACAAATTAATACCTGACACTCAGCATATGATTGTTTTAAATTCCTGACTTTGGAATAAAAAATAATATATCTAACATGTCTTTCATATGACAATACATCAGACATTTGAAGATAGGCTTCATGTTCTCTCACTAGATACTCTCTCCTCCTGAATAAAAATTTCTAATTATTCAAAATGATTATCTCTAGCATGGCTTTTATCATTCTGACTGCTCTCTTGTTCACTATCTTTTTAATTTTAAATTTATTTATTTGTTACATTAAAATTCCTAGGTACTATCTCCTTCTCTCCGCACTCACTATTAGAGAAGGCGATTTTTGTCAAAAAGATCTTTATATGTTAAAATATGTCTTACTTATTTTTATTTATCATTTCTTTCTCTGTAGGTGAATATACAGGTCAGTCATCAAACAATATGCTGTATATAATGTTCTCTTGGGTTCTGCTCATTTTACCCCCTCATAATTTCATGTAGATCTTTCCATGTTTTTAAAAGAATTCTTATGGTGTATAGTATCTCTTTGCAATTATATACTAAAACTTGTTTAGCTATTCTCCATTGATGGACATCCCCTCACCTTCCAGTTTTTTTTTGTCATCACAAAAAGAGCTGCTATAGTGTTTTAGAACTTTTTCCTTGTTTTCTTTTTCCTTTTTTCCATGATCACCTTAGGAAGTAAAACTAATAGTGATATTGCTGGGTCAAAAGGTATATAGTTTTATAACTCTTTGGGGTCACTTTTTAAAATCAAATCCTTATCTTCTAAGAATCAATAGTAAATATTCATTCTAAGGCAGAAGAGTGGTGAGGGTTAGGCAATTGAGTTTAAATACCTTGCCCAGGGTCACAGAGCTAGGACGTGTCTGAGGCTAGATTTGAACCCATGTCTTCTCAACTCCAGATCTGGTGCTCTATCCACTGCCCCTGTCACTCTCTCTTAATTATGCTCTAAGTTTAGGTATATTGCAGCTAGAGTATACCCCCTTCCTTAGCACATTTGACTTATTTCTGCTTTGCTTCTTTCTCCTTGATTAATTATTTTTTTAATTTTATTTTTCCTCCAATTACTTGTGAAAACAGTTTTGAATATTCTTCAAAGTATATTGTCGTAAATTCTCTCCTTCCCTTCCTCTTTACCTCCCCCCATCATGATGAGATGATAAGCAACCTCATAGATTTTACATGTGTAATCATGTAAAATATTTTCCCATATTATTCTTTTTGTGGAAGGAAACTCAAAAAAAAGTTAAGAAAGTGAAAAAAAAATTGCCTTGGTCTGGACTCAGGCTCTACCAATTCCTTTTCTCTGGAAGCAGATGACATTTTTTTTATCATGAATCCTTTGAAATAGTTTTGAATTGTATTACTGAGATTACTAAATTATTTATAGTTGTCCATTGTACAGTATTCCTATCACTATGTACAGTGTTCTCCTAGTTCTGCTTCAGTTTAATTTCATTTTATTTATTTTTTAGGTCTTTTTTTAAAAGCCTAATTAATTAGTTAATTAATTAGGAAGATTTTTTCATAGTTACATGAATCATGTTTTTTTCCCTCCCCTTCTCCACCACCCCTCCCCCTCCTTTAGCCAAAGAGCAGTCCACTGGGATTTACATGTGTCATTGATCAAGAAGTATTTCCATATTATTAGTATTTGTACTAGGGTGATTGTTTAGAGTGTACATCCCCAAATCATATCCCCATTGAACCATGTGATCAAGCAGTTATTTTTCTTCTGTATTTCTACTGCCACAGTTCTTTCTCTGGATGTAGATAGTGTTCTTTCTCATAAGTCCCTCAGAGTTGTCCTGGGTCATTGTGTTACTGCTAGTAGAGAAGTCTATTATATATGTACCACAGTGTATCAGTCTCTGTGTATAATGTTCTCCTGGTTCTGCTCCTTTCACTCTGCATCAGTTCCTGGAGGTCTTTCCAGTTCACATGGAATTCCTCCAGTTCATTATTCCTTTGAGCACAATAGTATTCCATCACCAACAGATACCATAATTTGTTCAGCCAATCCCCAAATGAAGGATATCCCCTCATTTTATAGTTTTTTTCCACCACAAAGAGCTCAGCTATAAATATTTTTGTATGAGTCTTTTTCCTTATTATCTCTTTGAGGCATAAACCCAGCAGTGGATTGGTTGGATCAAAGAGCAGGCAGTCTTTTAATGCTCTGAGCATATTAATTTCAGTTTTAAACTGCTTCAGTTCATTAAATATTTCCAGATTTTTTCTGAGCTCCTCCTGCTTGTCATTTCTTTATAGCACAATAGTATCCTAATATAGGCATATACTATAAGTCACTCAGCCATTTCCCACTTGTTGGGGATCCCCTCACTTTCTAATTCTTTGCCTCCCACAAAAAGAGCTGCTTTAAATATTTTTGTACAAATAGGTCCTTTCCCCTTTTGGTTTTCTATCTCTTTGGGGATACAAATCTAGTAATGGTATTTCTGGATATGTACTGCTTCATATCCTGTTGGGCACAGGTCCAAAATGCTCTCTAGAATGATGAATCAGTTCATCACTCCCCTAATAGTGCATCAAGTGTCTCAATTTTCTTATATCCCTTCTGAGTTTTGTCAATTTCCTTTTCTATCACAATAGTTAATCTGATAGAAGTTATTTTTAGTTATTTTAATTTGCATTTCTTTAATTAATAATGATTTAGGGTATTTTTGCATGACTATAGAGAACTTTAATTACTTCTTCAGAGAACTGCTTGTTTGTATCCTTTGACCATTTATCAATTGGGGAATTACTTGTATTCTTATATATTTGATTCATTTCTCTATGTATTTGAGAAATGGGGCCTGTATTAAAGAGACTTGAAATTTTTTCAGCATTATGATTACTGTGTATTACTTTCCATCCTATTTTCCCATTTAGTTTCTGACCACCACTTCCTCCAATTTGTCCAAGTCAATTTTGATGACAGTAAAATTCAAATACACCCCATTTCCACCTTCTCCATCTTCCCCTCTACTATAAAAAGTCTTTCATGCCTCTTTTAGGTGAGATGATTTAGCCCATTCTATTTTCCCCTTCCCCTTCTCCTTCCTCTCAATGTATTCCTCTTTCTCATGCCTTAATTCAATTTTATTTTATTTTATTTTTTTTAACCCTTGTACTTCGGTGTATTGTCTCATAGGTGGAAGATTGGTAAGGGTGGGCAATGGGGGTCAAGTGACTTGCCCAGGGTCACATGGCTGGGAAGTGGCTGAGGCTGGGTTTGAACCTAGGACCTCCTGTCTCTAGGCCTGACTCTCACTCCACTGAGCTACCCAGCTGCCCCCTTCAATTTTATTTTTATAATATCCAATCACATTCAACTCACACCCTTTCCCTCTCTCTATGTCTACTCCTTCTAACAGCTATAATAATGATAAAATTCTTTGGAGTTTCAAGAATCATCTCCCCATGTAGAAAAGTACACAGAAATGTACCTTACTGAATGTCTTGATTTCTCTTTCTGATTTACTTTTTTGTAGTTCTCTCGAAGCTTGTATTTGTGAGTGAAATTTTCCATTCAGCTTTAGTATTTTCATTATAAATATCTGAAAATCTACTGTTTCATTGAATATCCATTTCCCCCTGAAAGAATATATCCAGTTTTGTTGGGTAAATGATTCTTGTTTCAAGTTCTAGCTCCTTTGTCCTCTGGAATCTCATATTTCATGCCCTCTGATCCTTTAACATAAAAGTTGCTAAAAATTGTGTTATCCTGATTGTGCTCCATGTTATTTGAACTGTTTCTTTTTGGCTTCCTGCAATATTTTCTCTTTGACTTGATAGTTCTGGAATTTGACTGTGATATTCCTGGGAATTATCCTTTTGAGATTTCTTTCAGGAGGTGATTGATGGATTCTTTCAATTTTTATTTTGTCCTCTGGTTCTAGACTATTGGAGCATTTTTCCTGATAATTTCTTGAAAGCTAAGTCTAAAATCTAAGCTCTTATTTTTGGTCATGGCTTTCAAATAAGCATATTGATGCTTATATTATCTGTCTTGCATTTATTTTCCAGGTCAGTTGTTTTTCCAATTATTTTTTCATTCTTTTAACTTTGATTTTTTTTCTCAGCATCTCATGGAGTCATTATTTGCCCAATTCTAATTTTTAAGACATATTTTTCTTGAGAGAGCTTTCGTATTATACTTCCTTTTTAATTTGGTCAATTCTACTTTGTATAAATTTATTTTCCTTAGTAAATTTTTGTACCTCTTTTCCCACATGACCAATTCTGCTTTTTAAGAAGTTTTTATCTTCAATGCATTGTATATTTTTTCTTTTTAATGAACTCAGCTTTTTAAAGAAGTTCTTCTCTTCATTGGATTATTGTGTCCTTTTACCAATTGGCCTATTCTGTTTCTTGAGTTGTTAATTTCTTCAGTATTTTTGGTGCCTCTATTATGAAGCTATTGACTCTTTTTTTCATTATTTTCTTATATTATTCTCATTTCTATTTTTAGGTTTTCCTTCTACCTCTCTTACTTCATTTCAAAAATCTTTTTTGAGCTTCTCCATTAATTCTTTATGGTTTAAGAGTGATTCATATTTTTGGAGGCTCTGGATGTAGTAGTTTGGATTTTGTTTTCTTCTGAGTTTGCATTTTGATTTTTTCCTTCATCAAAATAGCTTTCTATATTGAGGTTCTTTTTTGTTGTTTGATAATTTCCTAGTTTTTTCTTTTATTACATTATTAATAATTTATTATTTTCTATTAAAAAAACTAAAGTTAGAATCTATAACTGATATGAAGGGAACACCATTCCCAGTTTCTGGTTCTTTGAGAAGCTGCCTTAAGTACTGGCTCTGGGACTGTATCTGCTTTTAGTTCTTCCAAGGTAATATATAAGGAGAAGTATGTTTGATGTTCTCTTGGCCTGTGCTCTGATCTGAGGGTAACCACAAGCACTCTTTTATTCTCTGGAACTGTGACTAGGGTCCTCTGGTCCCCAATGGTCACAAATGCTAGTGCATGCTATTGCTTCTCCTCCCCTGTGAGCATGTCCCAGGACTGTTTCTGGTTTCTGTGTATGAGCAGTGCAATAAGAGAACCAGGAAAGGGTCCCCTGTAATATTTTTCTGATCAGTTGTCTGATCCCTCTTACCATCTGTGACTGAGAGCTCCAGAAGCCTTTGTTGTTGCTTTAGCTGTCCCAGGGCCTGCCCTGGCATGTTGTTTTGTGCTCCACCTCCAACCCAGTGTACTCTATCCTTCTTGTTGGCCTTTTAAGATGTTTTAGTATGAAAAATTATTTCACTTCATCTTTTTATGGGCTGTGCTGCTCAAGAATTCATTCTGAGGTTTTATGTCATAGTATTTTTAGAGGGTAATTTGGTAGAGATCACAGAGGTATACCTTCTTCACTATGTTGGCACCACCTCTTCCTCTTCCTTAAATAATTATTAAAATAAATCAGAAAACAAGCAATTATCTAGAAAATTCAGAATGAAATCTCTCAGCTTCACTAGATCATAGAATTATTTATCCTTTTTTCTCCTACTCCTCTCTGCAGATCATTCCCTGGGAACAATTTCCTTCAGAGAACCTCACCACAGTCAACGAATTCCTGTTGCTTGGATTCTCCAGTCTCCAAGAAAAGCAGCTTGTGCTTTTTCCAATCTTCCTTTGCCTCTATCTAGTCATCCTCTGTGGGAACATCACCATTGTCACTGTCATCTGCCTAGAGCACAGCCTCCACATTCCCATGTACTTTTTCCTAGGGGTCCTCTCTGTTTCTGAGACCTGTTATACATTTGTTGTCTTGCCCAAGATGCTTATCAATTTGTTCTCTGTGCTCAGGACCATATCCTTCACGAGCTGTGCTATTCAGATGTTCTTCTTCCTTGGCTTTGGTGTCACCAACTGCCTACTCCTTGGTGTGATGGGTTATGATCGCTATGCTGCCATCTGTCACCCTTTGCGTTATCCAATCCTTATGAACTGGAGGGTTTGCAGATTGTTAGCAGCCTCTTGTGGGGTGAGTGGCTTCCTAATCTCATTGATAGGCACAACTTTGGTCTTCATTTTGCCCTTCTGCAACTCCAACAAGGTTGAACATTACTTCTGTGATATTTCACCTGTTATTCACCTTGCCTGTGGTGATGCTCATATCAATGAGCTTATTATATTCATCTGTGGTGTCCTGGTGCTCGTATTCCCTCTGACCTTCATCTGCATCTCCTATGGTTTCATTATTAGCACCATCCTGAAGATTCCATCTGCTGAGGGGAAGCGGAAAGCCTTTTCTACCTGTGCCTCCCATCTCACTGTGGTTGTAGTCCACTATGGATGTGCATCCTTTGTCTACCTACGACCCACATCCAGAATCACATCGAGTAAAGACCAATTGGTGACAGTGACTTACACCATTGTCACTCCCTTGCTGAACCCCATGGTTTATAGCCTAAGGAATAAGGATGTTCAGGTAGCTATCCGGAAAGTAATTAGCTGGGGAGGGTTTTCCCTTAAAACTATATAATTTCTATTTCACATAATTGTGGATAAACAGTTGTACTAGAGATAGTTTGTTTTGACAGAGCTATGAGTTAAATGCTACTCCCATGGATACATGCTTTAAAAAACTTGGTTAAAGATTTTAATAAATCTATGGAGAGTAATTAACAGGGATAGGAGTACCATGTACTATGGGACAATGTGTTGTAAAGTAGCATTCTCTATTAAAAAAATGATATCTTATAGGAGAATTTTTGAGAATGCATGCCTAATATATGTATATTTATTGATATAGTATACTAATATTGTGTGTAATATATAATAGAAATTAAAATGGGATAAAGATGAATTATACACTAATATATTCTTATTTTGTGGATTAATAGTATATGTAAAAAAGCAACAAGTTTTTTTATTAAGTGCTTATTATATGCAAGACACTCTGCTAAGTACTAGAGATACAAATACATGCAAAAATATAATCCCTGCCCTCAAAGAATTGATATGCCTTTGAGGGGACATACATATATAAAGGAACTAAAAAAGCAAAAGGAAAAGGAAAATACTCACATGGAAGTATATTGTAGTGAAGATTGGAGAATCAGACGTAGACCTGAAAGAAGAATGAAGGATAACTAGCCTAGGTTCTTCTTTAAAATGGAGGCTACAGAAGAAGCTCGCGAGAGGGAAAAAGGGATTCAGGGATAGAAGAATGTTTTAATGTGAGAAGGAACTTCCATGATGAAAAGGTAATAGAGATATGGTGGGGAAATCAAGAGAATCCAAAGCTATACTAAGAAAAATAAAAGATGACAGGCCTAAACCTTTTTTTTTTCCAAAATGGAATTTCTGGGACAAGGGGGCCACAGGAACCTAAGTATGTTTCACATTGAAATGGGGAACATCCGTGAAAAATCTTTACTAAAATAATTAAAAATTTTAATGATACAATGATCAATGCAATTAATTGAATCTATGTGTTTTGAAAAATTTTCATCAATGTCCTGAGAGTTTGGGTATATGTTTAAATAATTGTCATTTGTGAGAAGTAACTTCCTTTTTATTTCTAAATGTGTAAAATATTTAAATATATTCAGTATAACAATCAAATAATAACTGAATAGTAGTCAGTTAAAATAACAGCTTTTCAAAAGGAGTTATAACTCTGTTTACATGTTCATTGTATGCAATGTAAAAACAACAAAGAAATGTGAATTGTTTTTTATTTCATCTCAGCAAAATATTTTTGAATATGAATTTATTCCTCTTCCTAGAATTCTGCTTAATGGATGCTTCACATCTCTTATTCATATCTGAATATTTTACTTGTTTTTCTGTATGAGTGGGAAGAACAGGAAAGAAGTCAACTTGAGTGCAGGAAATAGTAAAATGCATACTAAGGCTTGAAAGATAGGTTGCAACCAGGTCATAAAGGACTTTAAATATCAAATAGAAGAGTTTATATTTGACTCCAAAGTCCATATGGAGTACAATGGGGTGAGATGGTCAACCTGGTGCATTAGAATAATCACCTTCTTAGGAATAGAGACAATAGATTGAAGTCAGGAGAGATATGGTGCAGGCAGATGAATTACAAGACTAACACAGTAGTCCAAGGGAGATGCTATGGCAGTGGCTGGTGCAGAGAAGGAGGTTAAAATTAGTTCTTAGAGAGTAAGAAATAAGATTTGGCCAATCTTTGTATATATTATAAGGGTGAAACAGAAGAGTCAAAGAAACATTAAGATTTTGAACTTTGGTTACTAGAAGGATGATGACACCTTCAATAGGTATTATCTAAAACAAACAATTTTAAAAAGTTTTATTTTGTGAAGATGATGTTCATGCATATGTGCTTCTGCTGTAACTATACTGACCTAAAACATCTGACTAGATCACAAGATGATTTCCTTGACTTTATTTAGTTGTCAGTTGAGTTTTGGATTTTATGCTATGCGTACATGTTTCATTGCTCTCTTTTGTTGTATTTTTGATTCTGTATTAAATAACGAAAAACATTTTAAGTAAATATATAAAGTGATAGCTCTTAAAGACCGCATTTTAGTAGGCATAAAGTAGTCAAGTGTTTGAGTAATCATTCAAGAGTTTAATGAAGTAAGATCAGTCATATTGAAATGAAAAGAGAAATACCATGGATAATGAAAAAAATATTTAGAACTGACAAATTTCTGCTACAAAACAGCCTAGTTTTCTGTACAAAATAAGCAAAGTTCTCCAGAGGAATCTAATCTGGGGACAGATCATTATGGTACATTTGTAGTGTGATATAGAAAAACAGGGAGAATAGAAAAAATAGCTTTATAACCTATAAAGAAAAATAGAATAATAATCCTTACAATGTTTGTCATGGGCACAATCATATAAATCTAAAGTACTGAAGATTTGAAGAAGGAAATTTTTACTGATTAATTTTTTTTTTAAATTTCAAGGATATACCAAAACAATTGTCCATACAGCCTTTAGTGTTGTGCCACAACTCCAGAGGGTGGGATTCTTCACATTTGAGAACACTAGCATAGGGTACAGAGGGCTAGTTTAGGAATCAGGAAGACTTGGGTTAAAATACTACTATTTTATTATGTAATCATGAGGATATCACTTAAGCTCTCTGAGCTACAATTTCTTCATCTGTAAAGTAGGGGTCTTCCCATCACCTACTTCATAGGATCATTATAAGACTCAAATGAGATAATATATGTAAAGTACTTAGAAAACTTTAAATGGCTGCATAGGATCGGGTGATAGATCTTGCTCTCAAGGTTACTGATGGATCCTGAGGACAGGGTGGGCAAGATGAGTAATAAGTTGGGATCAGGAGGGCCAGAGACAAGATGATAGCAAATCATGGCAAAACTTTATTGATCAGAGCTAGTGTTAAATAAAGTTACAGAAGCTAAGGGATTAGGTAAGCTTTTCACACACACGGAAGTCAGTGATTTACAGGATTGGTACAATGGATTTGGTTTACCTCATCCAATCTAGACAGAGTTTTCTATAGGCTGATAAATCAATATGTCAATGTGTAACCACCTAACCCAGATTCCCAGAGAATGCTTGCTTCAGTAGATTTTTGTAGGAAATCCAGTGTTAACAAAGTACAGCAGGGAAGGGTTAGAAACCTCAAGTAAGGTCATGAGGCTACGTGTCTGGCTTTAATTGAGTTATGACTTTGATTTTACTGGGATCTACTGGGATCTATTCTTCTTCACAGCTTTGCTGAATGGAGTATTAGGCTTTCCAGAGCTTTGCGCCATGGATGCCTCTGGCTGTCCTCACAGGATGACCCAAAAGTCTTAATTAAAGTTTTAATAGTTGGACATAATACCTTTTAAGAGTTAGTAGGTTAAAATGATACCAAGACTGTTGAGACACTCTTTATAAATATTGTTTATTTTATATGTGGGGAAGTGGGATTACTTGAGAAGGGATGATGGATTGGGATGGCCAAGGATGGTGTATATTATCAAGGAGTAGAGCTGAAGTGAATAGGGATGGGATCATATGTACAGAACTCAAAGGAATTCTAATCATCACACGTTTGCATTAAACATTTTATCTTGACTCACAGCCTGTCAGTCCTTAGCCCAGCCCATCATTCTGTCCTACTGTCCATCAGTCTTTCATTTAGTGGGGCTCCCCACGTGCGCCTGTCAGTCAGTCCTCCCAGCTGGTAACAGGGGCAGCTGGGCAGCGCCCGCACACACTATCTGTCCATTCATACCCCCGGACGCCCAGGGGTCATGGAACTGAGTGAGTCCATCCTACAGTCCTCCACCACGTTGTTCTTCAGCCCATGCCTGGAGCCGAGCTTCCAGGAGCGTTGGCCCCGCACTGAGCCCAAGTCCAGCAGCGCCTACGAGGACCTCAATAGCGTACTCGACTTCACCTTCTCCACAGGCCTGGACAGACTGGGTCCCAAAGGGTCCGCCCCCCGAGCCCTTGGCTGTCTACCTGCCAATTCCCCCTCTCCCCTCCCCTACCTTTACCCAGAGCCCACCTTGGTCTGGGCGCAGCCGGCCCCGGCCTTGCAGCCACTACTGCAGCAGCAGTGGCCCCACTACGGGCTGGCTGCAGCCCCAGAGCCCCAGCTGGCCCCAACCTCTGCAGCGCTGCGGGGTTGCTGCCTGCTCACCAAGTCCACTTTCCAGACCTTCGCCAACAGCATCAAGACTGAGCCCGAGTTGGGGGACGGAGCCTTTGCGGCCGCCCAGTGTCAGCCCTCACGCTGCGTGAAGCGGGTGGGCAGCAGCGCCTGCATGCTGGCCCCGGGCCCGACACACCCCAGCTGAGCCCCAACGGTCGCAGCCCACTCCAGGACCTCAATCTGAGGTTAGCTGCGCTCCACCGCTTTGGGGCTCTGGGCGCCTTCAGCCCGGCCACCTTCCCTGGGCCCCCT
This sequence comes from Gracilinanus agilis, assembly GCF_016433145.1. Classification (NCBI taxonomy): domain Eukaryota; kingdom Metazoa; phylum Chordata; class Mammalia; order Didelphimorphia; family Didelphidae; genus Gracilinanus; species Gracilinanus agilis. Next base: position 164,030,035 of record NC_058133.1, on the reverse strand, counting down.
CCGCTGCATTACCCCGGGTGCCCCTTTGGGCTCTTCGACTAGGACCCAGGGCTGGCGGCCCAGAGTACCACGGGGCCTGCCCCATGAGGGCTGGGCCAAGTTCGAGCGCGGCAGGCGCTCGTGGCTCCTCATGCGGCTATGTACACGTGCGGCTACTTGGCTGCGGAAAGACGGACACCTAGAGCTTGCACTTCAAGGCGCACCTGCGCACGCACACAGGTGAGAAATCCTACTACTGTATTTGGGTTGGCTGCGGTTGGAAGTTTCCCGGATCAGACGAGCTAACCCGGCACTACGGAAAACACACGGGGCACCAGCCCTTCCAGTGTCGCCTCAATGACCGAGCCTTTTCCGGGACTGACCACTTGGCCCTGCATATGAAGAGCCATATATAACTGGGCTTTACCCTGGGCAGGCCTCTAGCCGGCACTACATGCTGAGCCTTGAGCCAGGGATCTTTCTGAACTCCTCTCTCCCAGAATTTGACTGGTATTTATTAAGCTTTTGTAAAAGGCAGGACTTTATTCATATACGGGGCATTTCCTCCTCATTGGAACCCTTGACGCTGACCCCAGTGGGACTGAGTGACTGTTGGAGCCTACAGCTTTGTTGCAAATCTCACCCCAAAAGCATGGTTTGAAAAGATTCCCTACTTTCTGACGAATTTTGCATAAAAAATGGTGCAATAGTATTCTTATGTTCTCTGCCATGATCTACATTAGTACGGGGCTTGATGCCTTGTAAGAAACATTGCCTTAACCTTTACTGCCTAAAATGATGGATAATGTAAATATTTGACAAATATAGTATTAATGTAATATAGGGGCAAATGGTGTTTTTGGCTGTTTTATATGCAAATTATTTCTCAATTTTTAATAAAAAAGAAATGTACGTCTTAAAAAAAATTGTTTAATCTCACTAAGTTTATGGTACATAGCATCAGGTTGAGTTATGGGTGACAATAGGCCAAGGCAGGTAGGGAGTGATCTACATCAGAAAAATAAGCCAGAAAGAGGAGACAGACAAATACTGCAAATCTGTTCAGGATAAGGGATAGATGAATATAGGAAAGAGAAAGTGAGAACCACAGACCCACACAGGGAAGTAAATAAAAATTTTTTTTTTCTACAGATGAAGAAAGGAATAAGGTCCAAATAGGTAAGCAAAACTCTTAAGCCTATGGATGATTGAAACAATGAGAACAATAAACAAAGGTGATTAATGACCTCAGGACAGGAGTTATTTGCTCTGTGATCCACTCTTTTATTTGCTGCTAGGGGAAAGTGGGCAAAATAGATGTGTTAGATCAAAATTAATAACTTCAGGTTCAAATTTTTCAAGAGTTTATTAATAATCCCTTGAAATAGAGAAAGCAGATAGAAGTGTAAAGCCTAATCTAGCCTAACTGTGAACACGTGTTTCTTTAATGAACCGTAACCTTTAGTTCTGGGTCATGTTCCTAGGGCTCTTCACCTGTGACCTGTTTGGAGCATTCACATGACATCTAGTGAGGTAGGGAAGAGCTGGAGGGCGGGGAGAGTGGATTCTGTCTACACAGATGAAAACTCCCTGGTTCCTAAGGGTAACTGTGTGACAGTCCACTTTTGCTCAACATCTTTCAATTTCTTCTTGCCACCTTTGCCTTGCTTCTTTCTTGAACTCCTCCTTATCCAATATTTTCCATGATGGAATCTGATACTAGAGAACTTCTAATTCTGTACTGTTTTCAACTAAGCCTTGCTGGTCTAACTCTGGTTTTATTTGTAAAGATGAAAAAACAAGCAGGTGTGCACAAGTGCATCTCTGCTCCTCTTATGAAAATCAGCAGTTCTTGCTAATGTAGCTCCTTAGCTTCCACCAGTGGGTTCCCAATTTACAGAAAGAGAAAAGCAAGAATAATTTAAAATATCATAGTTATTCAATAAAAAAGAAAAGAATAATCAGTACATCAATGTCCACTCATAAGCCTGTATCACTAACATGGAGAAGAATATATACATATCTAAAGAAATCCAGCAGGCTAACACATACTTGAGTCTGCTTGCAGCTTTGGATCTCTTCAGGAATGATTTTTCCCACACAAAGCATCTGTGATACTTGTTCTCTTTGTGGCCCCACCTATTTAATACTGGTCAAATCTGCTCCTCTATCATCTTAATAGCTGAAGCAGGGACAGGTTATTTTAACTGATAATTGCTCTTAGAAAAGTATTGAGAAATTGTTCCTCTAGTGTGATGACAAATAATTTCCTTAATCTGAAGGATGATAAAACTACTTAAGTGGGCTTTCTGGACAATGCACACAAGACCAGCCAACTCTTCATTCAACAGGATTTACATTATCAAAATCGGCATTTTGCTATAGCAAAACAAAACTTTGTGGGTTGCTTTATTATCTACTAAAGTTCTAAGCCTATGCTTAGCAAGAACCTTTCTTTCCCCCTATACACTTCCCTTTTATTTTTTTGGCTTTATTAATCTTTATTTTTTAGAAAGTTATCAATGGTTATATGATTCATATTCTTACTTTCCCCTTCACCCTCCCCTCCCCTCCCCCTCATAGCCGTTGCACATTTCCACTGGTTTTAACATGTGTCATCAATCAAGACTTATTTCCATATTATTGATAGTTGCAATGGTGTGGTAGTTTTGAGTCTACATCCCCAATCATGTCTGCCTCAACCAGTGTGGTTCAAGCAGTTGTTTTTCTTCTGTGTTTCCACTCCTGTAGTTCTTCCTCTGAATGTGGGTAGCGTTCTTTTCCATAAATCCCTCAGAATTGTCCTGGGTCATTGCATTGCTGCTAGTACAGAAGTCCAATGCATTCTATTTTACCACAGTATTAGTCTCTGTGTACAATGTTCTTCCCTTTTAAACAAAGGAAGTAGAGAGAAATTAGTCACCTCTAAAGGTTTCACTTTTCTCAAACTGTTGATGGTGCTGAAAGGCAATCATTCAAAACTGCTGCAGAGTTCATCTCCATTTCAATCCACAAGCTTCTGTTCTTTCTGTTGGTCAATTTGCAAAGCAATACTTCTCTTTTCAAGCAGTAGGATTCAAGTTATAGGAGCTAAGGTTTTCTTGTCTGTTAATTGCTCTTGTTTTTATTTTTATCTCTAGCTGCTCCTGTTGCCTTAAATTCTTCTTCTGCTGGGCTTTTTATTGTGTCTAATGGTTCAAATCAGAGCTTGGTTGTTCATCTTTCCCTTAGGAGGTAAAACTAATGAAATCCAACTTTCTGTCACCTATGAAGCCAACAGTGTTTATTTAATTTTTTCATAGTCTTCAAATATTTTATCTATCTCTTCGTGAGTTTTAATATCCCAAGCTCTAAAAATAGTAACAAGCAAATGAGCCAAAGGACTACAAAATCCTACAACTTCAGTCTTTTCTTTGTCCTCAAACATCTCTTCAGTCTGTTCATTTGAGGAGAAAGTCCCTAGACAGTCCTAACAATCTGCATGCATCCTCACATTTTAATGGAAGTGGGGAACTGTCTCTTTTTATATTTATCAAGTCCTTTTGTGCACAAAAGATATTTTCTGCCCTTTTCAGTAAACCAGTTTCTCATTAGTTTCTTCTGTGAAATGGGCACTGAACCTCTATGGGTCAAAGTTAAAAGTTGCAGCCCCTAGTAGGCCAATAAAAGCAGCTTGCTATAATTTGTGTATACATATTAGAGGATCAGTTTCTCTCAGGATCCTTGCTCTCTCTCTCCTTGTTCATTTGGTGGCCTAAAGACCATCCCCTTCTAGGTCTCATGAGGTCCCTCTAGAGTAGTGATGGCAAACCTTTTAGAGACCGAGTGCCCAAACTGTAAACTGTGTGGAGAGGGAGAGGGGAGAAGCCCTGTCTCACATCCCCCTGGTTTTTTAGTAATGCACTCTGGCAAACTCTGTGCTGAGACTATGGCCCATGCACCCACAGAGACGTCTCTGAGTGCTCTCCTCTGGCACCTGTGCCATAGGTTCACCAACATGGCTTTAGAGACTTAAACCTAGTATAGTAATGGGCAAACTTTTTAAAGAAGGGGCCAAAGGAAAGGAAATACTCATCTGTCATTCTGTTTCTAAGGCAACTCTTTTGAAGTTTCATTGTATTGTATCCTACTTATTATATTCTTCAGATTAGGAATAATGTTATTGGGCAGGATAGAACATTTCGGGGGGCTGCCTTTGCCTTGCCTTAGTTTGCCCATCACTGACCTAGTAGGATCTTTACTCCTTTGTCGTGAAGCCTTCTTCCCTTGTCTCTGTTGCATTGTGCTTTGGATTATCTCAAGACTTTTCTATTTTGAGTTTTAAAATGCCTGCAGTAAATGTCTGTTGCTTTCAGTATCACTGGTTGGTTTCACTCTTTTAATCCTCTTAAAGTACAATGAGTGGGGATGGTAGGCAAAGGCTTACTACCATCATTAATTGTGTTGACCTGTGGTTTCTAAATCATTTTGCTACCCTTATTTAATTCACTGCAGTTTTTATCAAGACATGTGACCTTAGGCAAGAAATTTAATCTCTCTTTCCTCAAATGTAATATAAATAATAATAATACCTATTGTTGTTGTGAAGACTAAATGAGAAAATATTTGTGAAGTGAATAGCATAGTGCCTGGCACATAGTATATACTCTATTCAGTGGTTCCCAAACTTTTTTGGCCTACCGCCCCCTTTCCAGAAAAAAAATATTACTTAGCCCTCTGGAAATTAATTTTTTAAAAAATGTTAATAGCAATTAATAGGAAAGATAAATGCACCTGTGGCCATCACTACTCCCCTGGATTGCTGCAGCACCCACCAGGGGGCGGTGGTGCTCACTTTGGGAATCACTGCTCTATATAAAAGCTAGTGATAATGATGATTACTAAGGGTTAACAGGTTTCTAATGGCATTTGTGATGTTTATAATTGTCTTGGCATATCAAAATTTTGGAATGGTGACATATACCTACTTTGCAATGTTCTTGCCCATAAAGGTCAGAGTGCCCTGAAGAGTGCCCATACCTTCCCTTTATATTATCTGAGTCTCATCCTGATGTATATTCCAAAGGAGTGATAGTATATTATTTATGCTAGGTAGAAATTTCCAACCTAATTTTCCTACCTAATTCCTACCTAATTACCTAATCCTAAAAGACAACTCCTCTCCTTTTTCTTGAAACACTATATAAGCCTGTATCTTCTTGGAGGGGACCTTAGATTTATTCACCCTCCCTCCCACATGTTTATTTTTTAATTCTCTCAGTGGAAATACATATCTTGCTACAGAGCTGTATGTTTGTTTGGCTTTAAGGTTGACAGTAACGATGGCAGTTTGTGAGATAAGAAAGAGGATGCCTCTCCTGCCTTTCAGGCTCTAGTTGTGACATGGTACTTAAAGAGGCCCTTTGCTCCAACTTGGTCTGGGCTAGCAGTGAGTAATCTTATCCCTTCTCTGACTTCAATTCCTGAAATTCCTATCTTTTTTTTTTCTGGTTGTGTTGTTTCATTTGAGATAATGAATTCTTGGTGTCATGACCTGAAAGTAGGAGTTTGCCCATCTCTTTCTGAGTTTAATTGCTTTGGTCATTTCTTTGGATTATGGGAAATTTGATTAGCAATCAGAAGTCACTAAAGGAACATGCTGGAAGGGTATGTGCATTGTTTTATGGACTTCCAGAAAGAGCATTATTTAGGAGGTATCAGTAGATAAGAAAACTTTCTGTTATTTCTGTAAGGATCCTTTTAATGATGGGTAATAAAAATAACACCCATAACTATTGGCCACAAGCACAAAAGGGGGAATCTTTGATTGGGATGAAATGGTTTAAATATAACCCATTCTAAAATTTAAATCAGAATCTAAATTAAATTTCCAAATTGAATATTTTAAAAATTGATTTCTGAAATTAAAAAACAACAACAACAGAGTTTGATATCTATTCTCTGTGTTTATCTGAGTCTGTGTATGAAAGTTAATTTCAGCTTGTGGGAAAAGTCAGTGAAACGTTTTCTAAGAGATAGAAAATCAGGCAAGTAGGACTTGAGAGAGTGTTAACTGTTTTATATCTGTCTTTGTAAATCTGCTTTTTGATCTATCTGTGTGCACAAACTAGGATTTTAGAAAGCGAGCCTCTATGCGTTTTATGATCTGTTTTTAGAATTTTGTTTCTCCCTCCTGCATTCTTGAGTGCAAAGGATATTTGGAGGACCAGAATGTGAAGTAAGGGGTTAAAATTAACATTTATGGAGCAAAATCCCCAAATTGTCCTTTACATTATTTTCATAAAATTAAATGTAAATTTATTAAATTATTAAATGTATAACTTATTAAGACACTTAATTGGATGTTTCCTATACTTTGAAGTAAAGTAGAAATTGCTCTTTTTTTACAGAGAAAAAAGCTCTTGGGAGTCTAACTAGTATTATTTTGAGTCTTGAATTTAGATATAGGTTTGAAAGATCATTAAATCAGTAAACCACTATAAGAGAAAAAGCCACATAGTTACTCAGAAGGAGCATCATCCTGAATTGTTACAAGTGGAGGTCCTTATATGGGAAAAATTGATAGCATAATCTGAATCCAGCTGAGATGGAATCCTTCCAATTTATGTTAATAGGAATGTTCCCATCTGATTATTCCTGAATCTGGCTGTGAGGTAGAATCGTTGTTTTATGATTTATTGTCAACTGTGTTTCTTACCTAACTCATTCAAAATGAAGGATGCTGGCACACAGGTAATGAATCACTCTGTGCCTTTAAGGCTTATGTCTAGAAGGACAGTTTTGATACTGTTATAATCCTATTCCTGCTTTTCCCTCTTATAGCAAATGTCTATATTCAGAACAAGTTTTTAAGAGAAGATATGAGCATAATGCAAATATGTAAGTTATTTTCAGTTTGAATGTGTAGTCATTCCATATCTGAAACAACTAAGGTAAATTAGTATTTGGATTTGTCATCTGCCTACTAATATATAGTCAGGTTTAATATTAAGCTCATCTGAATGTGGTTAATAACTGAAACATGTTTTACTATAGGCATCCCATCTGGTATATATTGTTCTCTGTATACAATTAGGAATTACTTAGGTGTATCTGCACCACTCCAAACTTTTGTTTCAATTTGAAGTAAATCAGTATCTTGTAAGTTAATTCATTTGTATGATTACTGAAAATAAGAGTAAAGAAATTTATTTGCAAAAATTTGCTATTTCTTATGTTTTTATCCATAGGATTAAATCCCTACTAACATATGATCCTCCTAAAGGAATGAATTGGAATAAAAAGTTTTGAGAAAGCAATAGGTTAGTTAATCCTGAATATTAAATGTAAATGATTCTAATGGGCAAGTAAAATCCCCAAATCTCTGCATTTTAACTGATTTGTTCCATTGTTAATATCAGAATTAGAAGTTTTGGGTGGCTTTTACCATCTCAACTAGTTATTGAAGAAGAAAAATTTTGCAAGTTCTACTAATTTGTCTTGAGATCTGTATACAAAAGATTTTAGCCGGAACATCTAAGAAATATCTACAAGTTGCTTGGAACCAAAGAAACAACTTTCTACTAGAGAGGAGACCTATCTCACAGTGTCCAAGAGAAGATGTTTTAGAAGATGAAACAGCCACACAGGACATCTAAGATCTGAAATGAAATTTGTGGACTTTGGGAATGGGCTACAAAAATGCAAAAAGACTTGATGTTAGTTAATACTGATATTCATTATTGTATTGTTTTGGTATTAAGTTTCTTCTCTGTTTTCTTGACTGTCATGTCAAGATGCTCACAGTGGATTATAACTAAAAATTCTGTCCCATCAAGTTTTTCCTCTTTGGGTATCAGGGTCAAATTGCCCCTCAGCCAAAATGGGGGAAATGTTAAGGGTTAACAGGTTTCTAATGGCTTTTGTGATGTTTACCATTTCTTGGGAACATCAAGATTATAGAATGGTGATATATGCAACTACCACAATCTCAACTGGTTGATAAGAATGGATTGAATGAGATTGAGAAGGTACTGAATGAAGGTAGTAAAGGGAGAGTCTGGAAATGTTAATGGGGAACAGGGTGTATTCAGACTCTCCCATATCAGCCAGTGAGTTAAGGATATGAAAGAGTGACCAGTGATATTTAGTCACTGGAAGAGATTCAGGTCTTAATGAATTCAAGAAGATGGGAAGAGTGAAAATGAAAAAGTTTTCAGATAAAACAAGTTTTTAACTTGAATGGATAATAGACATTCTAGAGAGCACAATGGAGGAGGTGGGTAGATATGGAGCTTGAGAAAGATGAGAGTAATGATGGTAGGAGACAAGGGAATAGAATTTTTACAAAAATAAGTAGTTAAGATAGAATCACTGGGATGGTGAAAGTAGGAGGGTGCTAGCAATTGAGGAATGAGGTAGTTAAAGATACCAATTATCACCACTACTATTTAATATACTTTTGGAAGTGCTAATCCCCATAATAAGATAAGAACAATAAATTGAAGCAAAATAAAAATACTGCTTTTTGAAGATAATATAATGATATACTTGGGAAACTCTTGAGAGTCAACTAAAATTAATTGAAAAAGATTAAGATGCAGCATAAAAGATAAATTCATATAAATCAATATCAAAGAGAATGAAAGAGAAATTCCATTCAAAGTAACTGCTGAAGTCTTAAAATGTCTGGGTATTATCTAAATATAAAACAATCATTGCAGAAATTAAGAGATTTGAGTAATTGGATGAACATTATTCATAGATAGGTTGAGCCAATATAATAAAGATGATAAAAGTACCTAAGTTAATTTGTCAATTCAGTGTTCCATGATCCTCCCCAAAAGACATTTTATAGATAGAAAATTTATAAGGAAATTCATGTGGAGGAACAAAAGATCAAGAATATCAAGAGAAATAAGAAAAACTAGAAGGGAGGGGGAGAGGTGTCCATTGTTACCAAATCTTAAGTTCTACTACAAAGCTGTAATTATTAAAATGATTTAGTATTGGAAAAAAAGAGTTCAGTGGAACAAATGTTATATACATAAACATGAAGTGGGATGAACTACTTCATAATTGGGACAAACATTAGGCACATAATATATAGAAACAAACAAACTTGCATAGTGTTTTTGACAAATCCAAATGCCTAATTAATTAGGGGAAGAATTTGCTCTTTAATAATAATAATAATAATAATAATAATAATAAACAAATTCTAAGATAGAACTTCTAAATAGCTGTCTGGCATAAATTTGGTTTAGACCAACATCTTATACTGTTCTTTAAGATCAGCTCCTATCTGACTGGTAAATATGGCAAAATAAGAAAATGACAAAAATCAGTGGGGTTATAGGAACACACGTTCACTGTTGGTAGAGTTACAAATTGGTAAATTCATTCTGGGAATCAATTTGGAATTATGCCCAGAAAGTTATTTCACTTTGGCTTAGTTTTAATTTTACTGTGTCAATACCCTAAGATATTAAAGAAAGATGAAATGATTATATGTATCAAATATTTACAGCAGCTCTTTTCATGGTAGCCTCAAATGTAAAAAACTAAGGAGTTATCCTTCCATTGAGGAATAGCTAAACAAATTGTGGTATATTAATGTAATGAATTCATTGTATTATAAGAAAACTGGAATGTATAATTTCAGAAGAAATGTGAAAGACCTTTACTTATTGTAGTAGTAGGAGAATAATTTCCACAATGATTACATTATATTGAAAAAATAAAGATACCACAGAACTCTGATAAACACAATGAAAAATGAGATCAAAGAATGAAAATAAAACAACTCACTTCTTGCCAGAAAGGAAATGAGCTGAAATGCAGAAAGAAACATACATTTGTAGATATTACTAATGGACAGTTGTTTTGACAGACTATATAGGTATGAATTGAGAGATTTATTTTTCAGCCTTTAAAAATTGCTCAATGGGAGGGAGTAAGATAGATAATAAAAATACTTGTTTCTTAAAATAATTATCTATGAAAATATTTAAAAAGGGCAGTTAACAAGAGAAGAATGAAAACATTTTCCATGTTGCAATGAGAGCCAATTTGAGATTAGATTGCTTACATTTATACTGTTCATGATCAGCATAGCAACATTGTTTATTTCAGAAGTTAGTGGTACCTAAGTAGGAATAATGGACAGATATTGAAAGAAATTCCAGTTTTAGGTTTTCTCCAGGAATGAACAATGAGAGAGGAACTCAAAGTACTTTATAGTGTATGTTTGAGTTGGTCAACCTTAGGGTCACTACTGTGAAAGGAAGGAAGGGAGGAGAAGAAAGAGTGATGAACTGGGAGAAAAAGGAGGATTGGAAAGAATGGACAACACAATGATGAATAAGAAATAGTTTTAGTAGAGGCGAGATGAGGAAATTAAATATAGGAGGTTGTGATAAGTGGGAAATTTTCAGAATTTTAGATAATCAGAGTTGAACAATTTTGAGGGATAAAGGGTGTGTATGTTTATATGTATAGTTGAAATTAAGTGACAATGGAGTTCTTAAGATTTTAGGTTTCTAAATAGGAAGATAACAGTTGTCAAGGGAATACTGAAGTATACTGGCTTTTCCAAATATTAAGACAAGGGTCAGAGAGAATAACTGTCAGCTGAGTACTGAACTCCTTTAAAAAGGGAAGAGAATGACCTGGACCTGGGATTCATAGGTTGATTATAATAAAAGAGGGACTATGTGATGGAGAAGTATAGAAATGATATCAAAGGAGGAGAGGTTACAGAGTGATGGTGACAAAAAGGATAGAATGGTAGTGAATATAAATAAATATAATTGTACTTACTCTTCTTCCTTGTCCAGTACTTTAGGTGGTCTGAGAGAACATCCAACACTAGAGAGTGGTGACAGATGAATTGTTTTCTGGGAGAGTTAGATATCTGACACAGGACAATAAAATAGAAAAGTTTGAAAGGAGCTAAGATGAAGATGAGAAGGTTTACAATAAATGGAAGATTCTAGATGAAACAGAAGATAGCCAAGGATGATGAGGATTATGGAGGTGTGGAGCTGAAGAGTATAAGGATGAGAGCATTGGGAGACAAGAAGAGAGAGAATGTTTGCTTGAGAAGATGATGTTCCTGAAGCATGGGTATTAGAAGAAGTAAACTGGGAATTTGCCCATCAGAGTATGGAATATGACCATACTGAACTCCTTTAAAAAGGGAAGAGAATGACTTGGACCTGGGATCCATACTCTGGAATATGACAGAAGTCACTAGCTCTTACTCTTTTGTGGTTTTGTGTTGATTGACTCACTCTCAGAGACTGAGTACTTCATAGATCAAAGATTTGAGGTGCTAAAGAAAAATAAAAGTTACTAGTTTCCTGAGACCTGGGATGATCTTATATACTTGATCAGAATCTTAATCTCAAATGGCTTCCACTTGAGTCACACCTAATAACTTCCCTATATGAGGCAAAGGCACTTAATTACTGATCTCTGAGTTCTAGCAATCAAAGAGCACAATAATACTTTAGGTGTTCTGAGGCTTAGTGGCTTAGGTGGTTTAGAATCTTTACAGAGCAGATGCAGAAAGTATTTTTCCTAACTGATTTTTGTTATCCTTTTGTCCCTCCTAATTGATTAATGATAAGTGCTGCTGTTGATTTGCATCTGGGACCAGGTTGTTCCAACCTCAGAGATATCACGAAGTCCCATCACAGACAATTTCACTTTTCTGATGGGTGAAATGATAATCACAATTCCAAGGATAAATTATCTCAGGCTGTTTTTTTCTTTATAATTCCTTCCTCAACCTCCTCTCCCATCCCTATGCTTAGGGCCACATTTCCATCCTGTGCTAGAGCAACTGAACAATCTGGTGAGGGATTTTATGCCACCTCTATTATTCTTATTCTCTTATCCTTAATCTCTCCTTATCTAGTGGCTCCTTTTCTGATGGCTACAGAAAGGCAATCTTGCATTCATTCTAAAAAAATTAAAAAACCCAGGAAACCCACATTTCCTACCATGATAACTATCTTTCTCCCAAAACTTCTTGAGAAAGCTACCTTTTCACCGTTCATTGATTCCACCTCCTCGCCTCTTACTTTCTTCCAAACCTTTTGTAATTTGTCATCATTCAAATGAAATTGTTGTCTTTAAAGTGACTGATATTTTCTTAATTATCTAACATAACTGTCTTTTGTCAGTCTTGACCCTTCCTGATCTCTTCAGCCACTGATACTATTACCCTCTTATTTTAATCTTTCTTCCCTAGGTTTTCAGCCCACTGTTATGTCCTTGTTCTCCCCATCTCTTTCAGTTCTCTTGGTTTTTGGGGTCTCCTGTTTGCTCTTCAGATCTTGGCATCTATGGCATGCCCCTTAACCATGGATGTCTCTTAGCTCTTTCTCCTGGGCTTTCTTTTTTTCCTCCCTCTTTACTATCTTATTTAATGATATTATCATTTTCATGAGTTTAATTATCATTTTCCTCACTCTGAAGATAATTCAAATATATATATATATATATATTACATGCATATGTTAAAATATGTTTATATATGTGTGTATATGTGTATATATAAAATCTTAAATTAAAAAAATTCTTACCTTCTCTCTTAGAATTGATACAAAGTATGGGTTCCAAGGCAGAAAAGCAGCGTGGGATAGGCAATTGGGGTTAAATGACTTGTTCAGGATTATACAGCTAGGAATTGTCTGAGGCCAGATTTGGAGCCAGGACCTTCCATCTCAATACTTGACTTTCTATCCACTGAGCCACCATGTCAGTCTGTAAAACTCAAAACCTAGGTGTAATCTTCAACTTTTCTTGTTTGCCCTATATATCCAATCTGTTACTTAGTCTTATGTTCATTACCTTCACAAGCACTCTCAAATAGAAATTTCCTTTTTATTTGTTCATACAGTTTTCACCTTGGTACAGTTCTTGTTATATCTCTCCTATACTTGGTCTCTATCTTAAATCTCCTCACTTTAATCCAACAGCAGACTAGTTTTTGTCCCAGCTGTTTCTGTACTCAGCTGTCGAAATAATCTTCCTAAAATATAGGTCTGAGCATATCATCACTCCTCCTAGTAAACTTCAGTGGCTCTTAATTCCTGATTCATATTCATATTCATTTTAAAATCTATTCTTTGACTTTTAAAGATCTTCTCAACATGGCTCTTTCCCGCCTTTCCAGTTTCTTACACTTTACTTTCTTCCATGTACATTGTGGTTCAGCAACAATGATTTTTTTTGTTAGTCTTTACACATGGCATTCCATAGTCCCACTCTATATACCATTTCAATAATCATTCCCTATACATGGAATGCTATATCCTCTTATTGCCACCTCTTGGCATAGTTGCCCCCTTTAAGACTCAGGTCAAAGACCATCTTATTCAGGAGGGCTCCCCATTTCTAGTCTCTTTCATTTGAGATTATTTTTCATTTATACTGTATATATCTTATAAGTACAATTTTTTGCATGTTGTGTCTTCCATTAGTATATCATTTCCTTGAGGTAGGGACTCTCTCTCTCTCTCTCTCTCTCTCTCTCTCTCTCTCTCTCTCTCTCTCTCTCTTCCTTCCTTCCTTTCTCCCTCCCTCCCTCCCTCCCTCCCTTCCTTCCTTCCATTATGCCATCACAAAATGTTTTTTTAAAATGAGCACAATTGATCAATACTTTGAAAAACTTTTAACATGTGGGTAATGTATGAATGTGTATAATTCATTGCTGGTTCAAAGGGTATGTTCTGTCTTAGAATTGATACTAAGTTTTGATTCCAAGACAGAAGAGGGATAAGGGCTAGGCAATTGGGGTTAAATAACATGCCCAGGGTCATACAGCTAGGAAGTATTGGAAGACAGATTTGAAAGCAGATCTTCCTGAGGCCAGGTCTAGTGCTCTATCCACTGTACTACTTAGCTCCTCACTTTAAGTTTCTTTCAATCCATGTTTATCATTCAATCTAGTTTCTGGTAGTTCTTATCTATATAGATTTAAGGCACTCTTTTTCTCCTAAGTTCATTTAACTTCTCCTTTAAAAATAGAAGCTACACAATTTGGTGCATATATGTTTAATTCATTGTTTATAATACCTTTTAGAAGAAGTAATTTCCTTCATTATCTCTTTTAATCAGATCTATTTTTGCTTGAGCTTTTTTTACTTTAGATGAGGCACAATAAATTTTGCTCCAGCTTTTTACCTTTACTTTCTGTATTTCAGATATATTTCATGTTAACAACATATAGTAGGGTTCTTGTTTTTAATCCCCTCTGCTATACAATTCCATTTTATGGGTGAGTTCATCCCATTCGCATTCACAGTTTTGATTACCAAATGTTTATTCCCCTCCATCTTATTTTCTCCTTTTGAGCCTGCCCTTTTTCCTTTCACTTTGTCCCTCCTCACAAATGTTTTGCTTTTTATCACCCTCTCTTCTAATACACCCCCCCTTGTCATATTCCCTTCCTACTTCTCTATGGGGTAAAACAGGGTTTTATATCTTTATACATATGGTTATTATATATATGTACATATAGGTATATAGATATATATGATATATCTAGATTTATCAAACCAAAAAATAAACAACAAAAAAGAAGTAAAAGAAGGTAAGTCAATCTTAGAAAAGTTAGAACTATTATATCTTTGGAGAGAATTAAATGGGAAAAGAAATGAATATACATTCTTTTCAGTAGTACATGGCTCCTACACAAAAATTGACCATGTATTAGGGAATAAAAACTTCACAGCCAAATGCAGAAAAGCAGAAATAATAAATGCATCCTTTTCAGATCATAACATAATAAAAATTATAATTAATAAAGCTCCCTGGAAAGACAAATAAAAAATTAATTGGAGATTAAATAATTTAATGCAAAAAAGAAAAATTTATAGAAACAATCAATAAATTTGTTATTGAGAATGACAGTGAGAAGACCATATATCAAAATGTATGAGATACAGCCAAAGCAGTACTTAGAGGGAAAATTATATTTCTAAGTGCTTATATAAGTCAGATAGAAAAAATGAAGATCAATGAATTGGACATGAAACTAAAAAAACTAGAAAAATAATAAATTAGAAATCCTCAATTAAATACTGAATTCCTAAGAAATAAAGGAGAAATTAATAAAGTTGAAAGTAAGAGAACCATTGAACTATTAACTAGGACTAGGAGTTAGTTCTATGAAAAAACAAATAAAGTAGACACATCATTGGTTAATCTGGTTTAAAAAAAGGAAGAAGAAAATAAAATAATAAGCACAAAAAATGAAAAGGGCGAACTCGCCACCAATGAAGAAGAAAGTTTTTTTTTATGTAGCATAGTCTTTTTTTAAATTTTAATTTTGAATATTTTCCTATAGTTACATGTTTCATGTTCTTTCCCTCTCCCCCAAACCTCCCTAACTTCCCTTAGCCAATGCACAATTCCATTGGGTTTTACATGTATCATTGATTAAGACCTAATTCCAGATTATTGATAGTTGGACTAGAGTTTTCGTTTAGGTCTACATACCCAATAATGTCCCCATCAGCCCATGTGTTCAAGCAGTTGTTTTTCTTCTCTGTTTCTCTTTCCACAGTTCAATGAAGAAGAAATAAAAGCAATCATTAGCAACTATTTTGCCTAATTATATGCTGATAAATCTGAAAATCTAAGTGAAATGGAAGAATATTTACAAAAATACAAATTGCCCAGAGTAACAAAAGAAGAAATAGAATACTTAAATAATCTCAGAAAAAGAAATCAAACAAGTCATTAATGAACTCCCTAAGAAAACATTTCCAGGGTCAGATGGACTTACAAGGGAATTCTATCAAAGATTTAAAGAAAAATTAATCCCAATACTACATAAACTATTTGGGAAAATAGGACACTCTTCCTTTCTCTATGATTTCAGTGCCCTGTATCACAGGCTTACTCTACCACTCCACTCCCAGTATCTGCCCTTATATCAAACTTCAACAAACAAATTGATATTCCTCAAATGCTCTAAATTTCAATTTTTCTCAACTTACTCATTTCACATGATTTACTCACCCTTGCTAACTGAATTAATTCTCCAAGGGCACATACTTTTCTCTCTATGTACTTTTTCACATGATTATCTCATCCACTCTCATAATTTGAATGATTATATCCATTTTCATGACTTTCACATCTGCTTTAACACCCTTACAAGATTCATGGCCTGACTGAGTAGATAATGCAGGCATGATTTCCTCCTCATTAATAATGAATTATTTTATGACAATAAAAATGTGATTAATTTGTTTGTGTGTAAAATATATTGTTAAATAAATCCCAGTTTTTTATACAAATGTACCCATTTGTATAAATGTAGAGGTATGAGGCTCCCATATATCTATCTACTAGTCTAGATTATGATGGCCATTCTTGCTTTTTAAAATTCTGTTGAAGCTTCAGAAAATCCATTGTAGCTCATTAATTTAATTTTAAAAGAAGTATTATGTCAGTCAGTGTCAATAATATTTATTAAGTACCTACTCTGTGCCAGGCTAAGACCTAGGAATACAAGTAGAGGTAAAATATAGACCCTGTCCTTAAGAAGTTTACAATATAATGGCAGAAATAATAAGTTAATAACTGTACAAATAATAACTATGTACAAACATTTATGGGATAAGTAGGGGATAATTTAATAGGGGAAGGCACTAGAATTAAGAGAGGTTAGAAAGGCCTTTTTTAGAAGGTGGGATATTTGTTAGGACTTAGAGCAAGCCAGAGATGCTAGTAGATAAAAATGGGGATGGAAAGCTTTCCAGTCACTGGGAATAGACAGAAAAACTGTTTGAAGCTAAGAAATGGATTGTCTTGTTTGTGGAACAGCAAAGAAGCCAAAATCATTGGATCAGAAAGTATATTGCAGGGAGAAGTGTGTAAAAAGATGGGAAAGCTGGGAGAGGGATAATTTATGAAGGACTTTGAAATGTTTATGCACATTTTTTGAAAAGAACAATTTTTTTCTCTCTGATCCATTCTACCATACTGTTCATTCTATTAAAATTCATGATTATAATTATTAGATTTTTTTCTTTACCGTATATGAATTGTAACACTGCTCTCCAAAACTGCTTCTTCAATGTCTATTTATATTGATATGCTGGTTTTCCAGAGACCACCTGCTATTACTCCTCTCATTTTCAAGGATTTCTGATACTATGATATGCTTTCTTCTAAAAATCAGCCAATCACTTTAAAAAAACCCCAACAAACTCTTACCTCCAATCCTAGAATCAATACTGTGCATTGATTCTAAGGCAGGAAAGTGGTGAGGGCTAGGAAATGAGAGTTAAATGACTTCTCCAGGGTCACACAACTAGAAAGTATCAGAGGCCAGATTTGAACCTAGGAGTTTCCATCTCAGGGCTACATAGCTGGGCAATATAGCTGCCCCCTAAAAATTACCTTTTATTCAAAGTATTGACAAAGACAAAGTCTAGCAAAAATATTAATGTTAAAAAATCTCATTAAATGTCTAGAATTTGATCACTCAGAAATATGAACATAGTCTGGGAGAGTAGACACATTTTCACAACTGTTGATTCATAGAAATACATTTCTCAATAGAGACCTCTTATGAATATCACTTAGTTCTGTAATTATTCAAGTTACTGTTGAAATGACAATTTATCATAAGGCTCATTGTTATTTTGATGGCACCATAGTTACTGCCTATGAACTGACTCAGGCCATAGTCCCCAGACCAGCTTGTGAAGTGGTACTTTGATTTTTCTTTTTTTTATTCCTAAATTTTTAAAATTGAAAATGATAAAACTTTAGATTCTTGTCAATTTATTCATTGTATTCATTTTCCTTTAGTTTATTTGGAAATTTTCTTTTTATTAATGTGGTTTCAGAGAGCATTTATAGTTATACCTCTAAGGTGTCTTGCAAGGTCTAAAACAATGACCCTATCATTTGGAAAGCTTATAAACTTAATAATTTTTGTATAGTTATTCATTGTTTGTAAATTTATATATACATATGTGCACATATGTATATATATTTCTCACTGAATCCTCTTAGCAATCCTTTGAATTAATTGTTGTTATTATCCCAGTATTACAGATAAAGAAACCTAGGGTGAAAGTGCGTCACAGAGAGATCAAATTTTTGAGCTAGAATTAGAACTCAGGTCTTCTTGACTGAGTCTGGCACTTTATTCATTCTGTCACCATCTGTTTCAGTCTTTTTTGTCTCCATTTAAATTTGAGTTCTTTCTTTAAATGTCCTTTATTTTGTGGTATGATTTAATTAGTTTAATATTAGACTTATGAAATTTAATTTTTTAAGTTTAATATTAGACTTATGAAATTTAATTTTCCCAAACATGGTCAGATTTTGTAAAATGGCCTTGCATATCTGAATAAGGTTCTGAATAAGGTTTTGACTTCTTTTTTTATTCCAGTTCAATATTTGTCTTAGATCTATAATAGATATCATTTATCAGATGCTATTGTGACAGGAGAAATCCTAGTTCAGGCATATTGCTATCACCTTCATATGAAGAGGCCACTTCCCTAGTCTGTATTTTGAACTTTCAGATACTGATGCTGGAAACTAGGTTACACCATCTGTAAAATCCATGTAGGGAAACAAGCCTGAATTCCAAATTTTGACCAACTGGAAGAAATCTGTATCTTCCCTTTCTGTTACTTGTTTCCTTATCTTCCTTTCCTTCTTTCTGTAAAATTCTATTTTTAATGCTACATATATTTATATTCTGTATAAGACTGCTGAAGCTGATGCTCTGGGCTCACTTACCCTTAAATATAATTTATTGAGCCTAGCATCTGAGGGGAATAAAACTGAAGTTGACTATCTGTTGGTCACTAATTTAGTAACCAATAATAGTAACTACTCAATGGACCCTCAAATAAATTTTATCTCAATTTTTTTGTCAGCCCATTTGGGACTGACTTGGTCAGATCAAAATAGAATTTTCAAACCCAGTATTCTTCCATTGGGCACAAGGTAGATGGTACCTAGAGAGATTTGTAGGCAGGAAAAATTAACTGACTTAAAGTTGTGATTCTATCTAGAAAAATCAGTGGCAGGTTATTTTCATGTATTTTTCTGAATGTCTTAGTTATGCTGTTTGTCTAAATTCCAGAGAAGTCTTGGTTTTTTGTGATATAATATAAATCTTGAATAATCAGAATGATATATAAACCTGACATTTCAATTCTACTTTGGGTAGTCATGTATAATAATGGAATCTCAGATTCTGATAACTCTGGCATGGTTCTAGTAATTCTGATTTGGGACAATTGCCTGTCCAGTCAGAAGAAACTTATTTCTGAATGAATCCATTCCTGATACAGGAATGCTAATCTTGTTAAGCTCTATAAAAATGTTTCAACTGTAGTAATGTATGAAATAACATATCCTTCACCCCTGAGAAGATCTTTTGATTTTGAAATATTACATATGCAAAAGATAATTGTTGAAGCTTCATAGTCAAACCATCTCTCCATGATGTCTGTAATCACTGCAACTTTGATGCTAAATTTAATTCCACAATAAACAGAGATTTCTAATCTTTTGAGCAAAATTTTAGCAAAATAATTCCAAATGTACTACAAAGATGATAGCAATAGAGAATGTTTCCAGAAATTAAACACCACATTATGAGACTCTGTGTGAACCCATTTAATGAACAAAACTGAGGGGAGCTGAGTCCCCCATCCACTTTTGTTCTTCCCATGCATTATTGTTTTATCCTGATGGTAAAATTCTTGTGCCCAAATGGGGAATACACCATAATGGCTCCTTGTCAATAAGCCTAGCAATCATTTTTAAAAATTACCCAAATTGTAGTTACATCCTCCATGAAATGTACAATATCTTTTGTGCCCTTATGCATCTGGTGAGACAATCCTAAAATATATGGACATCATATATGGAATGATTCACTGGGGAGACTAGCATGTTAATCTCTTGGAATCAAAAAATGGCAGACTTAACATGCTGGCCTGGCAAAGAATCAGAGGGGAAATTATTATATGGAATTTATTATACATTTAAAAAGAAAATAAATTCCAACATACTAGAGATGGCTGCTTCTATGATATATCTGGAAATACTTTGATTTTTACTTTTTGTTAAATTCAGAACAATAAACTGTAAAGAAACTCAAGCAAAAATTACTAGAGAAAAACCAAGGGCAGAGTGAGACATTCTGTGCCTCATCTCTGGAGGAGAACTTCATCCCAGACTGGAAGAAATATTATTGACTAAGAATCCTCTCTGTTCCCTGAACCATTTCAGGGTCAATTTGGTCTAGGGTCTCCCTTGTGCTGCATGGACTGTGCATCTCCTGGGCCTTAAAAATGTTTCATTGATGCTTTTAAGCATCATGGTAATTTCCCCAATGATTCCTGAATAATAGAGTTCTCCCTCGTAACCCATACATTTGGCTAAGTAAAACAAAGCAAGAATTTGAACTTATCAGAAAATGAGTGCATGGGAGATGGTAGAAAAAGAATAGTAACCCTCATGATCTCTTTCAACTTATCCTCCAGACAATTTTTTTAAAATGCCTCAAAGTGAATTCTGCAGAGGCAGAACCCTTTCCTGGAATGAAGTGAAACAACCTTTCAACTCAAGACAATTTAAAAGGTTTCTAGGAAAAGTCTGCCACATTTGGATGAGAATGGAGGAGAGCTCATATCATCAAGGCAGGTCCCACCTCAGGAAGCTAGTCCAGGCCTTGGGGGGGGAGGGGGCTGGATTAGCTACAATGGCTTATGGACCTCTCAGTTTATTGATGGTAAGGGAGTCAGACAACTGATAAGAAAGAGATTATAGAGGTTCCTTTGCTGGTTCTGGGCACGGGACTCCATTGCATTGCCCATGCAAAGATCTAGGTGTTGTCCTGCATCATAGTCCCAGGGTGAGGAGGAATACTCATATCTGCAAATGACTTAGTATTCTCAGCAATACAATGATCCAGAACAGTTACAAAAGATTCATGAAAAATGCTCTATGCCTCCAGAGAAATAATGGAGTAACTGAAATAATTAACTTTCATTCTTCATTTTTTGTTCATGTTTTCTTCTACAAAAGGACTAATATGGAAAAAATATTTTACATGATTCCATATGTAAAATCTATATCAGATTATATTTGGAGATCCCAATTTAATTTAATTGAGTTTGTCTTAGATAAACTTGTCATGTAGCCTTGTTTAAACTGAGATGTGTTTTTCCCATTAGGACAATTATGATATTTGACCCTTTATATGTAAAATAAGGCTTTATAGAAAATGCATTTGTAGAGTCAAGATAACAGAGACGAACAGGGACCCTTCTGATATTTTTCAAATTACCCATCAAACAATTTTGATATAATGACTCAAAATGAATCCTGGAGTGGCAGAACCTGCAAAAGGATTAGGTAAAACAATTTTTCTGACCAAGATAACTTAGATAGCAGGAAATGGCTGTCACACTGGGTTGTTGTCCCAGGGCAAGGAGGAGCACTAGGATGTTACAGGTGCTTGTTGCAGTTGGGGAACAGGGGACTCTCGTTGCAGTTCTAGGGTGGAAAAGAGTGTTTGTGGTTGCTTACAAATCAGAGCACAGGACAGGAAAGTATAAAATGTACTTCTCCTTAAAGCATACCACCTTGGAGAACTGAAAAATGATAGAACCCAGGCCTGGCCCTGAAAATAGCTCCTCAAAGAAGCTGAGGCTTTGGGAAAGTATTCCCTTTACCACAGAATCACAGATGAACTTTTAACAGTTTTTTTTTAAAATTAAAAGTCAAGAAAAAGGCTAGAAAAAGGTGAGAGAATAAGCTTATATTTTGGCATTAAGGCTAAGTATTTGGAAACTGCAAGAACAAAAGTTAAAAATACAATCTTTTAATGAAAGTTGTCATATTGAGGGCACTGAGGATGACTGACATAAAAATATCTTAAATATAAACAAATAGAATTGATAAATTAATTAGGAATATTATTATTCATGGCATGGCTAATCTGTTCTAAATGGTAATGTTTGGGGCTATCTTTTTAACTGTAAGTGTATTTGGGTCAAAATTACTCTATACAAGTCTCTTAATGAAACCAGTATAGAATGCCTAAATTAGTAGATAATAAAGTTATTTTAAAAAATAATTTAGAAACACATACATCTGGATGAATGCTTTTTAACTGGTAATAACTCTAGTATCTATATTCAAAAATCCATGAAATGGTTTTATGTTAGTAATATATTTATAATTTCTTACATTGTAATTTTTGGAAATGATATAAGAAATGATATCAATAGCTGATACAATTGCATCATTGAAGAATACCTCCTCTTTTGATCTAAAGGCTGTGAAAGCATGTATTTTAGCTATTAATTGAGACTTTATCAAAATAATTTAAAAAAACTTTTAAGTATTATTTATACTTTGGCTTTAAATTAATAAGAGTAACAATTACTTAGTGTTAGGAAAAGTAGAAAAGAACTTATAAATCTTCACTATCCATAATATCCATAGGCAACTTGTCAGGTCCTTCGGATCTTCAGATTTGGCAAGGTCATAAATCTTATCAACAGTTATAGAAGGAGCTGTAAGAATGTATGTTATTAAAGAGAACCTATATTCATTGGAATATCTACATGTGCCTATCCATACCAATGCCTAAATATACATACTTTGAATATTGATATATTGATATAACTGCCTTTCAATATAATTATTTGAAAATTTCAAGTTGGACTGAGACTTTCACACCTATAATTGTTTTAATTATTTGTCAAGAGTCAAATCATGTTTTTTCAAACTGAAAATATAAAGAAGAAATAAGTTCTCAAATTTCTTTCACAAAGCAACTTAAATTACTATACTTAGAGGTACATACATTATATGTACATTCATTAGAAAAAAGAGAAGGGGAATACTTATGGTCCTTAGGATGACTAGAAATAGAGACTTTTGTCAAATTATGTGATTGGTCAGGAAAGGTTCAATGAGATTTTTAAAACATTTACTTGACCCTCAGGAAAACAAATGAGGAATCAATGAAGTAATATTCTCTATAAGCAATGTATGTTTATGATTTTAGAAATAAAAACACAAAATCCTGTAAATTACCTGCCCAAGGAGATACATAGATGGCAATATAGAATTCAGCTTTCTCTGTTACCCAGTAAGAAATTGCAACTCTCCCTAAGGGAATGGTGGAGATCACTTCCTCTACTTCTCTTAGTATATGGTCACACTTCACATAAAATAATTGGACATCAACTCATTAAACACAATAAGTCTTTTTAGTACCAAGATCCTAAGGCACTTAGCTTTAAGAAATATTTCATCTTAATTTATTTCAGTTCATACATTAAATGGTTTAGTTGTTCAAAGCATTTAAATAAGTGCAAGATGGTTAAATGGATCTAACAAATCTAAAACATTTGTATTTTATTTTGGGAATTCTTATTAAATAGGAGATTTATTTATTTTTTATTTTTTTTCTGTTTGAGGTCTCTCTCTGATATCAAGAGAAAGAATAACCTATTTTAGAAAGTCAGGCCATCAAAGATCTTTCTAAGATTCTTCTTCAACTACAAATAGCCTTACTTATTGCAAAGCTATAGATAACATTACTTGTACTATCTACAAGTTTCAAGTTAAGAAAGAAAAAAATGAACTAACATCAAAATTCTCCAAACTTTCAGAAAAGATGGAGACTGAAAGGCATTTCGGCTGGAGTATAGAGCACATGGAGAGTAATAAGAATACTTTCTTTAATCCTCTTTATATCTTGGTATCAACTTGATGGAACAAGATGCCCCCCTAGTGACATTTATTGGATTGGATTGTTTTGAAAATGGAAATGATCATTTCTTCATACCTTGTTGGGCTTTTTTTCCCCTTTAATTCATTTTTATTTATTTCATTAAGCATTTCCTAATTATAAATAAACATTTTTAAAATTCATTTAAAATATTTCTAAATATTCTCCCTCCCACACCCACACCCCTTAAGAAGGTAAGCGATTTGATATTAATTATACATGTGCAATCATGTAAAACATTTCCATATTGGCCATATTGCAAAAGAAAAAGAGAAAAAAGGAGAAAAATAAAGTAAAAAATATATACTTCAATATGCATTCAGAGTCTATTACTTCTCTTTCTGGAGGTAGATAGACATTGGTCGTTTGGAATTGTCTTGGATCATTTTCTTAATAAGAGTAGCTAAATCTTTCACAGTTGATCATTCTCATAATATTGTTATTCCTTGTACAATTTTCTCTTGGTTCGACTTACTTTTCTTTGATGAGTTCACACAAATCTTCCCATATTTCTCTTAAGATACCCTATTCATCATTTTATAGCATAATAGCAGTCCATAAAATCATATACCAGAATTTGTAGTATTCTCAATTGATGGACAACCCTCAGTTTCCAGTTCCTTGCCACTACAAAAAGGGCAGCTAAAAATATTTTTGTAGAAGTAGATTCTTTCAGCTATCTCTGATTTTTTCCCCAAAACAGACCTAATAATGGAATTGCTTGGTTTTATGCATGGTTGTTTCTCTAGAGTTTTCTAGGTATACCATTACATCTTCTGCAAAAAGTGAGTTTTTTCTTCATTGTCTATTTTTATATTTGAAACTTCTTTTTCTTGTTTTGTTGCTATTGTCAGCCATGAAATCCCACCCCAGTATGTACATCTAACGTTTTTCACTTTTAATAAATAATATTTTTGACCCAAACAGGACTATTCTTTATTTGAAGGAGATTTTTCATGGCTGATATTTTGTTGATGAGGATGGGATTTGACAAAAATGAATCACTTACCTAATTTTGAAGATGAGGCTAGGTACCAGATGTTTCCAAATTATTGTCTTCTGTGTTTCTGTCTTCCCTCTCACCATGGTCGCTTTTTATAGCTAAGATTTTCTTTTGCTTGCTCATTCTTTCAGCCTATTTCTTGACTTTGGCATTAGTTCTTGCCTTTGCTGCTTTTGCAGGGAGTATGGGATTTATATCTTTCTTCTTTTTTTACATCTCATTCTGGTAGCCTGAAATTTTCCAATGCTTCCAAAGTGTTATCATCTAGAGAGAGGTCTGTTCATTGCCTTCCTGGTCTGAATTCTGAAAATCCAGTACTCAAATTTGGGTCTGTGAGTTTATGCATGGTGAAGTTTTAATAGGTTTCTATTGGTCTCAGTCACTGTTAGCCTACTGAGATATACTACAGGTTTAGAGTGATTGAATTACAGATTTTGCTTTGGTTTGGAACATTCCTACCCTGTTTATTCCATAATAGTTTTATATGTTGGGCTAAAGGCTAGAACTAAATCACAGCTTTGCTTCTGGGCTCAGAGCCACACACCTATATTTCTGGAATTTGTTCTATATTCATTATTCAGCTATGAACCAAATCTCTCATTACCACTTCTCTTTGTCTTGGATTTATGACTCAAAACTGTATGATGAGGAATAGAATTGTCAGATTTTACCTTTTCCTGCATTTAGCACTAGTTCAGGGATGTACTGGGATTTCTTTTTTACCTGATACTTTCTGCCCTGGGACTAATTCTCAGAAATTTTTCTTTCCTTGAGTATTGGAATATTATCCCATTGCCCCGTGTCCTCCTGGCCAGTTCTTGTCATGATGTAATCAAATCTCTTGGTCTGTCTTCCTAAGCTACCCTGGGTTGGAAAAAAAATGAGTCCCTGTGATTTTGTCTTGGCTTTCTTTATCAGAATTCAGCCTGGCAGAGTTTCCTTTCTCTTTTTTAGTTATTTGGAGAAGTAAAAATGCTTCTCTGTCATTTTGATCTCATCCCCAAGTCACTATGATATCTGAGTGGAAGATAAACTTGAATGGTGAACAGGAAGACTAACTACCATGTTATTTCATTTTCAGAGGAGATAAGTGGGTATATGTGAAAAATATTTTAGATTATAATACTTATGAGATTTGGCAACATTGTGTTGACACAGTGTATAGGGTGCTAGATCTGGAATCAGGAAGATCTGAGTTAAAATCTCACCTTTGACATTTAGTAGCTATGTGATCTTGGTCATGTCACTTGACCACTGTTTGCCTCAGTTTTTTAATATGTGAAATGGTTATTAATAGACAATAAGCATAAAAATCTCGACTGGTTATGCTAAAAGAAAATACAATCTATGTGTAATATGTAGTTAGTTTACTGTGAGAAACAGAAGGACAAATAAGATTCTAACTTATTTTTTGATAGTTGAAATGGTCTTACTCATTTATTTCCAAGATAATATGCTTATACAATTTAATTTTTAATTATCATTTTCTGACATTCTATGATCCATATTCTCATTTTCCTCTCAACCTCCCCTTATAAAAAGATAGCAGTTAATATAATATAGCTTGTACATGTGTTATTATGCAGTGCATAGTTGTACATATACATATTTCCATGTTCATCATGTTGTAAAAGAAGAAATATAGTTTATACCAGAGAAAAATTCATGAAGGAAATAAAGTGGCCTTTCTTTGAAGTCTAGACTTGTATCACTTGGTGATATTAGGTCCTGGGAAACCCAGGAGACCCATCTCATAATAGGCCCTTGTAGTTGAAGGAGCAGCCAGATAAATCTAGACAGAGGCAAGAAGTCATAATTAACTGTAGGTCTGGCTTGGGTTTGGCTTCCAGAGCACTGGAGAAGGGTCTGGGATCAAGACAGAAGCTAGAGTCCTGAGATCTGAATCCGAAGTTAATAGAGGGTATTCTGAAAAGACTCAGGAACAATGTGGCCACTGTTAAGCAGGTTGAATCAGGGCTGATGCAGGGCAAAGGCAGAGAGCACTTGCTAAGGCTGTTACCAGAGGGGCTCCCCAAGAAGTATTAGAGGTAAAGTCAGAGGACCCAGGCAGTGTATCTCCTGGATCTGGGTGAGGTTTCCCTAGGAAGCCTCAGCAAAAATTATCTATCTCTTGTCCAGGAGAAGAAATTGAAATTCAGTAAGGTCTTATTTAACTTAATCAGCATAGCAAAAGATTCCATGTGAGTGAATGAATTGGGATTTAAAGTCAAATATTTGGATTTAATAATCAATGCTCTTTTCATTGCACCATAGTGCTCCAGCAGACAACAGAGCCAGTCTGGTGGTACTGATCAATATAATGCGGCATCTTTCAGGATCACATAGATTAAGACACACAGAATCCAGGGCCACTTTCAATGTGAAGAGAAAGAGAAAAACCTGTGAAGGGCAGGCTTGAGCTTTAGCCTTTGTGACTGAAGAATTTATTGTCCTTCCAGTCCTATCTCAAATGGAACTGACACCCTATGCCCAGAACTCTTCTGTGGAGCTGTTATTTATTTCCTAACTTGAGGCTGAATCCTTTTGTAAAGATGGAGTCAAAGGGAACTTTTCTGAGCTGTATAGGGAGAGCCATGTGAATTTCTTTCCCTAGCTAATTACCACAAAGTTATCTAGTCACAGAACTTCTTAGTTCCCTGAATCAGAGAAAAATTTTGTGGCTTGCAGCTGACCATATTCCCACTTCCTTCAGCTTCCCAGCCCTGGCTAGCACTGTTGCAGTATCCTTTCAGTCTCTGTTAGTACAAGTTATCTTTCCTCAGTCCCTCAAAATTCACTCTTTTTGAGGACAGAGATGGGAAATTAGGATGGGATAAGCATGCAGAGAGCAAACTAGGGAGCTTTTGTCTAGTCTGGATAATGAGAACCTAGGGATTTAGGGCAAGGAAACCTGAGGGAGGGGATTTATTTTCTTCACTGATGTTTCACTCTAGCTATCTTAATGAATCCACAATGAACCCTTGAGAGATGACCAGGTAATTCTCTTTATCACTATCTTAATTTTTTTCAACTTGGCATAGATTGTTGAGGTTACTATGCCAGTCCTCGTTGCTTGCTTTGGTTTCTAATTGGAAGTATAAATCCAGTATAGTAATTACTCCCTAAGGTAATAGTAACACAATTTCTGATAAAATCTTTGGGGCTACAGGTAACACAGAAACAAAAGAAAAGACCCTCGATGATACTCGCTGGTTAACAACTTGAAGAAATGTCCATGGAGAAGAGGCTGAATTGATCCTTTCCAAGGATATGAGGTGAGGGCAGTGATATGAAGGGATTTATAAAAGAAATTAAGTCTCCTCCTTTAAGGCACAGTATTTGAGGCATATGGAGAGATTTCCATATGGCAAGAGGAGATTCTTATGGAGATCCTCAGTTGGAAGCTCCCTGGACCAGAAAGAAGAATCTTTGGGACAATTGGATATTATGCCATTGGATGTTAGGGTTCCCATTAGAGATTGGACTTGAGAAAGAGACTATTGAAACATGGACAGCAATATCTATACCTAACTACTTTTTTGCTTATTTCATGGTTGGTTGAGTCTCTTTCGAGCATATCCTTCTTCTTCATCCCTTATAAACACTGGACAAATGAGAAAGGGGTGATGAGAAGCCCAAAGTACTTATCCATGGTAGAGGATGGGGCAGTTGAGGAGAGATGAGCTAGAGGTTCATGGGGATAATGGAACCAAAACAAGGAAATGAAACAACAGAGAAGTGAGAAGAAAAAAGAGGCAGTACTTCTGTTGAAATGGTCATAGAGGTTATTTTAAATTTCATAAGTAGCAAAGCAGTTGTAGGGAAACTAAGGAATTTTTACATTCTGACTTTGTTTCTTCCTTTGTACTTCTATTGCAGAAAATCTAGTATTCTTCATGTTTTCTACCTCAACCACACCTAGAATTTTCTGGCAAATTGATTAATCATCTTCCTTGTCAACTCATTTCCCTTTCACCTTCCCCCAAGTTGATCTCATTTTCAAATGCAAGTATCTACAAATCCTGCAGTTACATCCTCCTTTGTTTGTCTATCACTTCAGAAAACTAACCCTTTTCCAGTAGCCTCTTGAAGGTGATGTGAGTAGGAAAATAACTGTACTGATTTACTAACTGCCCTTTTTTTTTGCTCTTTGCCACTCCAGAGCCTCAGTTAAATCATCACAGAGACCCACAATGTATATTAGGGAAAGACTCAGTAAGGGTGATCTTCCTATCTAGAAATCTATATTCTCCTTGGACTCCACTTTGCTGCCTCACTATGGGGACCAATATGCCATTAAAGATGAAGAACCTGAGTAGTGATGAGGTAAGGAGTGCCAATTTGGCTGGGGAGGATCCTGGAGGCAATTCCACATCAGCTGATTTGTCAATCACTTTCCTCAATAGAATACAAGTTTATTTCAACTAGGGACTGTTTCTTTTCTTTCTTTCTTTTTTTTTTTGTACATGTATCTCCAGTTGTTAGCATAGTGCCTGACATATAATGGACACGTAATGAATTTTTATTGATGCTTTGATTAATTGGTCATTCCACTAGTAGCTGTAGCAATTTATCTTCTCCGGACACAAAATCTAGAGGAACTATGATAACTCAATAAACATCCCTATTTCCTGGTTCTGTGATGGAGTGGACAGAAATGGGATTGGGTATCAGAAAACACAAATTCTTTTCCTGGCCCTGCCAATTGAAAACTGTTTAAGATTCATCAAATCACAATTAATAATAATAATCCCTGAGATATATATATATATATACATATATGTTTTAATTTTGTAAAGAGTTCTAAAAATATGATCTTATTTGATCCTTACAACAACCCTGGGAAGTAGTTGCAATTGTTATCCTCATTTTGTAGAAGCATACAGAGGTTAAGTGAATTGCCAAAGGTCACACAGATAGAAAGTATTAGAGACTAGATTTGAACTTAGATATTCCTGACCAGATATAATCAAAATTCACTGTGGGTACATATCACTTCAATTTGGGAAAGGCTTCTTTCTGAGGAGAATGGCATTTTAACTAGGCTTTAAAGAAAGGATTTGGAAATAAACTCATTCTTTCCAAAACACAAGTAAAGAAATAAACTGTCCTTAATTTGATTAAAAAAAAAGAAAAAGAAAAAGGAAAGGTTACAAAGGAAAAGTTAGAAATAATTTTGAAAAGAAATGTATACTAATACTTAAATGTATACTTATAAGTGACAGTAATCAAGATAAATTATGAAGGACAAGCAAAGAAGCTGCTGGAATTCATGGGAAATGGGTTCATAGTGGACAATTTTTTTGGGTGGGGGAGAGAATGCAATTTAAGGGAATTGGCAAGAACCACAGGGCAGAGGCAGAAGGCCACAGGTTAAAAGGATTCACATGTTAAGTCTCCTTGGTCTAAATGTGAATTTTCCCGTAGCAACTTGTAGCATGTTCAGAGGAGGACAATGAGTATACTGAGAAGTTTGGGAATCATGTCACATGAGAATTACTTGTTTGAAATAGTAGATATTTAATAAATGGTTGAGGATTAGAATTAGATGGAGCTATGATAGCTCCCTTCTAGTATTTGAAGGCTGTCATGTAGATCAGTTAGACTTGTTATCAGTCCCCAAAGGCATAACTGGGAACAATAGATATGAGTGCAAGGAAGTCAATTTTAACTTAATGTAAGGGAAAATCCTTCCAATAATTAGAACCATCCAATATTGGAATGTGTTGCCTTGGGGGGAAGATATTCCTCCTTAATAGGGGTATTCAGCAAGAAATTGGATAATCACTTGCAGATATCTTGTAGGAGAGTGACTTTTTCAGATGCAGATTGGAGACTAAATAAATTCTGTGGTCCTTTTGAACTGTATGATCTGGAGTTTTGAATACTAGAGAACCTGGTTAGCATAAATTTTATTATTTTTGTGGTAAGAACAACAATAATAGGCTTTACATAGACCTTTAAGATTTGCAAAACATTTTACAAATATCTCATTTGATCCTCCCAACAATGCTAGAAGGTAGGTGCTATTATTATTTTCATTTTACATATAAGGAACCTGAAGCATACAACATTTAAGTGGCTTGTTCAGGATCTCACAGTTAGTGTCCAAAGTAGGATTTAAATTCAGGTCATCCTATATCCAAAGGCAGTTTTCTATCCTTTCTACAACCTTACTACTTCCTATTTCATAAAGCTATGTCAAATAGGGTAAAGCAAGCTTTACCCAAGGTCTTACTCCACTCAGGTTGGGCTAATTTTTTTCCCCTTAAGATGTATTAAAACTCTGCCTTGAGATTTGATTGGTTAATTTAGATCTATTCAAATCATTGAAATGGTTTTCTGATTGCCTGACTATAGAAGACTAAAAATAAGCTTCAGAGCCATTTCTGAGGATTCTTTCCTGGGCCACTGACAGCATATTTAACTCCAGAAAGTTACTTCCAACAAAATCAATGTGATGTTTGCCCACAAATTGTCTATCCTACTTGATGTCCTTCCTTTGTTGTGGTTAAATAAATCCCCTCTTAAAGGAGGATTTAAACCTATCAATGTCTCATTTTGTCTTAGTATCAGATCTAAGTTCTTAGGGGACCAACCTATTCAGACTCTTATGCAGAAATTTCTGTTCAGCAAATTTCAGTATCACACAAAATTCTAACTAAGTTAATGAGCTTAGAGACTTGAACAAGGTTTGGTCTTTAGACTTAATGACCAACACTCTTTACATCAGTCATTACCCAACAGATAAATGAGTCTATCTAGTTCTGACCACTTAGATTAGAGGGAAGATACAATATTGGTTTTGAGGTATTTAAAAGATTACAATGTTGAACAGGGATTAGATTTATTCTATTTGTCTCTAGTGGGTAAAATTGAGAGCAATAGAAAAGTTACAGGGAGACATATTTCAGCTCAATATAAGGAAGAAGTTCCTAGCAATTGAACCATCTGAACATTGAATGGGCTGCTTTATTAAGTAACGTCCATGTCACTTGAGGGAATAACCACTTGTTAAGGATTTTATAGTGGGGATAAATGATTCAAACAGGGTTCACCCTAGATAATCTCTCAAGTCTCTCCCAGCTTTGAATTCTATGATTTTAGAAAGTCTTGGGAATACATAAGAACACTAAACAGAAGTTCTCTGATTAGGAAGGCTATAGAAAGGGATATTTCATCATAAATCGTTGGGAATTGTGATGAGCCACTGTATTGATCAGTTACTAAATCTTCCAAAATTGATGATCTTTATCCTATTGCTATTACTGTGTAGATTGTTCTCTTTTTTTCTGCTCATTTTATTTTTCATAAGTTTACACAGATCTTATCAGGTTTTTTGAAACCTTGCCCTTTATAATTTCTTATAAAAGAAGAATATTCTATCATATTCATATGCCATTATTTGTTCAGCTGTTCCCCAGTTGGTAGATGTCCCATCAGTTAAAATTCTCTGCCACCACAAAGAGAAGTTATAAATTTTTTGGTTCATATGTGTTACTTTTCTCTTCTTTTGATTTTTTTGATATAGTCCTAGTAGCACTATATTCTGGGTCAAAGGGTATGTACAATTCAGTAGCTTTTGGGCATAGTTCCATAATGCCATCCAAAAAGGTTTGACTAGTTCACAGTTTTAACAACAGTGTATTAAAGTACCTGTTTTCCTACATTCCCTACATTTTCCTTGTCCATTAGACAATCTGATGGGTATAAAGTGGTATCTCAGAGTAGTTTTAATTTGCATTCCTACAGTTATTAGTTATTGAGAGTGATTTTTCATATAATTATTATATTTTCCCCTGAAAACTGCCTTTTCATCTCCTTTTTTCAAAACCATTTATCAGTTAGAGAATATTTCTTATTCTTTTAAATTTGTCTCAGTTTTCAATATGTTTGAAAAATGTCCTTCATCACAGAAACTTATTGCAAAGATTTCCCCCCTAGTTTCCTGCTTTTCTTCTAATTTTAGTGCCATTAGTTTTGTTTTAACAAAAATAATTCAATTTTATACAATCGACTGAAAATTATCCATTTTATATCCTGGGCACCTTTCTGCTTCTTTTTTGGTCCTATCTTTTCCTTTCCATAGGTTTAAAAGGTAATTTCTTCCATGCCCTATTAATTTACTTATGATACTCTTTCTGTCTTGGTCATGTACCCATTTTGAAATTATTTTGGCTATACCTTGTGAAATGTTTTTCTCTGCCCAATTTCTGATTTCTGTCAGAGATTTTTGTTGAATAATGAATTCTTGCCCCAATAGCTGGGATTTTCAAGATGATCAATCATTAGTTTACTGTGCTTATTTGCTTCTCTATATAGTACCTAATCTGTCCCATTGATCAGCCACTCTATTTCTTATCCATTACCAAGTTGTTTCAATGTTTATACCTTTATATTGTAGGTTGATATGTTGCACTGCTAAGTTCCATTCTTTCCCATTATTTTTCATTGATTCCTTTGATATTCTTGATCTTTTTTCTTTTTCCAGAGTAATTTCGCTACTATATTTTCTAGCTTTATAAAGTAATCTAGTAGGATGTAGATTGGTATGACACTAAGTAAATTAATTTAGGATATATTGTCATTTTTACTATATTGGCTCAGCCTACCCATGGGCAGTTAATATTTCTCCAGTTATTTAGATCTGAATTTATTTGTGTGAAGAAAATTTCGTAATTTTGTTCGTATAGTTCTTTGGTGTGTTTTGGCAGGCAGACTATCAAATATTTTATATTGCCTAATCATTTTAAATTGAATTTCTCTTTCTGTTCCTTCCATCTCAATTTTGTTGGTGAGATACAAAAATGCTATTGATTTGTGTGGGTTATTTTATATCCAGCCACTTTTTTGAAGTTGTTAATTTTTCAACTAGTTTTTTAGTTGACTTTTTAGTGTTCTCTAAGTAAATCATATCATCTGCAAAAAAGTGGTGACTTTATTTCCTTGTTGCCTATGCATTAAGTATCTGCTATATTCCAGGCATTATGCTAAGTGCTAGGGGTACAGAAATGAGTGAAAACCAACTGCTTCCCTCAAAAAGTTCATAATTTTATGAAAAAGATAACAAGTGAATATATATTTTCAAACAAGCTATAGAAAAGGGAAATGGAATAATTAAGAGAAGAAAGTCTCTAGAATTAAGAGATGTTGGGAAAAACTTCCTTTAGAAAGTAGTATTTGAGTTAGAATTTAAATGAAGCTAGAAAAGGCAGTAAACAGAAAAGAGGATGAAAAACATTTTGGACATGGGGAAATGGGACTGGAAAAATGCCTGAATCTAAGTGATGGGATGGTTTATTTGTAAAACAAAGGAATTCAGTGTCACTGGATTGAAGAGGAGGAATAAGATATAAATAAGACTGGAAAAATATGAGGGGACTAGATTATAAACTCCAAAAAGAAGGTTGTTTATTTGACTCTGGAGGTAATAAGGAACTATTGAAATTTATTAAGGAGGGGAGTAACATGGTAAGACTTGTGCTTTAGGAAAATAATTTGGTAATTGAGCTAATAATGGGTTAGAGTTGAGTTAATAATGGGTTAGAGACAGGCAGGCCCATAAGCAGGTTATTGTAATAGTCTAGATCAGTGATGGGCAAACTTTTGAAAGAGGAGGCCAAAGGAAAGGAAATGCTCATCTGTCAGTCTGTTTCCAAGGCAACTCTTTTGAAGTTTCATTGTAGTGTATCCTACTCATTGTATTTGCCAGATTAGGAATTTCGTGTGGCCAGATAGAACATTTTAGGGGGTCGCATTTGGCCTGTTGGCTGTAGTTTGCCCATCACTGGGCTTAATTGTCAAATGATAATAGCCTGTACTAGAGTGATAGTAGTGTCTGAGGAGAGAAACAGGGCATATTCAAGAGATGTTTCAAGGAGAAATTGACAGTCCTTCTCAATATATTGGCTTTGAGGGGTAAAAAATATTGAAGAATTAAGTATAACACTTGGGTTGCAAACCTGATGAATTGGGATTTTAAATATATTTTATGATATTTAAAAAGAGTCTCTCTAGGACTACCTATTATATGTTTTTTAGCATAAATGAGTATTGTACTTAGTCAAAGGCTTTTTCTCCATTTATTTTTAAAAATCACGTAATTTCATATGTTTTTGTTTTGATATGATTAATGGTATTGATTGCTTTTATAATTTGATTGATCCTTACATCCTAGGTATAAATTATACTTGGTCATGAGTTATTTCTTGGATTAAAGATATTAGAGGCTAAATTCTGATATAAATGTTTTCATTAAACTTAAAATTGTGGCATTTCTATCACTAGTTAATTAATTCTGAGCTCCACCCTAGTCAATTAAATATTACATATACTAAAGAATCCTTTCCCCCCATAATCTTTAGTTTATCTCTATTACTCAAGTCCTCTAATCTTCTAGAATTATATCACTATCAAGGTTATTTACTATACAGTTTGTTAATAATACAAAACTGTGCAATAAAACAAAGGCATAAGTAATTAAAATATGTCATTTTAAAAAGATCATAACCCAAGTCACTTATAACTACAACTACAACTTATAACTTCTCAATTCTGGAAACACAGTTTTATTATTATAGCTCCCTCATGGTAAAAGTCTTTCAAAGATACTCTTCATTATGTTTCTTTGCAAGTCTAATAATAACAATCAGATTCTCATGAAGGGAATTATTAGATTTATTATTATTGTTATTATTTCCTTACTTGGTATTCTTTCCAGACATTAAAGTTAACTGTCTTTCCAGAATAAGTAAAATTATAGCTCCTTAAGACTGAATTGCTTCTTAATGATATGATATCAATATCTATAATATCTTTGGGAGTGGCTTTATTATTGACAAATTACTTCTGGTTTCCATAATTTTCTGCTTTACAAGGGAATCAATTGTTTGCTAACAAAGGAGGATTCTAGTCAAATGTGCTTTTGCTGTTAAGGTAATTTGTTTATATCATTTAACATTCTTTAATAAATTATCATAAACCATTCTTTAATCTATTTCTCTTTCATTATCTCTATTTTTAAAGCACTAACAACTAGATTAAATAGATTGTGTGGCAGGTATTTAATTTGCATGATTTTTTCATTTTAAAAAATATTTCTTCTTGTGCACTAATACCTGTAGCAGAGAATGATAATGAATAATAATTTTTTGAAAAGCTTGATAAAAAATTCCAAATTCAAACAACATATGCTCTGATTATCATTAGTTTCATTGTAAATGTAAGAACAAGGAAGTATAATGGAAAATGTGTGAAGAAATATTGTTCAGAAATAAGGAATGAGAAAATCTAAGTATTTGGTGGGCTACAAGAGGTCTCATGGCATTGCACCATGAAAACACTAAGAAAATAATGAGAAAGTATTGGGCATTATGGTTACTAAATAACATTATAAATAATGAAGCTGATTACAATTTAACAAATAGGAAATGACTCATTAGTGACATGAGAGTCATTTCTGAATCATCTGTCTTATACAGTAAAGCCACCATATTTTAGTATAAAGAACAAAATCAATACAAGTCTAGAAAAAAGTGACATATTTGAAAATATTATATGAAACTTACTAAAATCACTCCAGCCAGGCTTAAAAGTGTTTTTATTTTTATTTTCAGTTCTAAATTCTCTTTATCTCTATAGCCTCTCCCCTATCCATTGAGAAATTGAAAAATATGACACATATCATACATATATAGTCATGTAAAATATATTTCTACATGCTTGCCATGTTCTAAAAGATAGAAAGGAAAATAAAGAAAGGAAAAGTACATTAATTTGCAATCTGAATCTTATCAATTCTTTATCTGGAGGTAGATAGAATTTCATCTCATGAATCCTTGGAGTTCCAGTGTATCATTGCACTGATCCAGATTACTAAGTCTTTCTCAACTGATTATTTTTACAATATTTCTG
This sequence comes from Gracilinanus agilis, assembly GCF_016433145.1. Classification (NCBI taxonomy): domain Eukaryota; kingdom Metazoa; phylum Chordata; class Mammalia; order Didelphimorphia; family Didelphidae; genus Gracilinanus; species Gracilinanus agilis. The sequence continues at coordinate 163,993,349 of NC_058133.1, read as the reverse complement.
CCACTGTATTTCTGCTTGCTTCATGTTGCATCAGTTCATATCTCCCCTAACTCCTTCTTCTTTCTATAGCATAATAGTATTCTATCACAATCATATACTAGAACTTATTCAATCATTACCAAATTCATAGATATCTTCTCAGTTTCCATTTCTTTGCCACCACAAAAAGAGCTTTTATAAATATTTTTGTACATATATAAGTCCTTTTCCTTTTCCTTTTATCTCCTTGGGGTTCAAACCTAGAAGTATTGGATCAAAGGGTGTGAACAGTTTTATAGCCCTTTGGTCATAGTCTCAAATTATTGTTCGGAATACCAATCTGACTTGTTAAACAAATTATTGTTTATGATAATGATGATGTATATATAGAAAAGGAAAACAAATTTATTAAAATAACTTCATACTGAAGTTAAACCAATGTACCATAACTGCTACACATAGATAAAAAATAATCAAACTGGAAAACCACATTAGGTGACAAGCACTTACCTTTTCTTTGCCAAACACATCACTGGTTTAGAATATCAACTGGTATAATACAGTAGGATAATGGAAAACTATGAACAGGATTATCATATAAAGTAGAAATAATGGATAGTAAAAGCTTATATCAAGAAAACTTGGCAAGAGACACAAATAAGTAAAATAATCCTGAATGCGTTTAAGGCTGAGGTTGGAATAAGAAAGAAAATAGACGACATCCACAAATACATACATACTCATAGACACCCATGTACACACATACACACACACACACACACACATATATATATACATATATATATATTAATACATAGGTAAGTATATAGATGTATAAAACACAACTGAATTTATTATCAAGTATGGAGAAACTACTGTACTTGGACTCTAACACTATAATGTAAAACATGATTATGGAGGAAGTATAAATATCACTGAAGAGAAGAATGATATGGAAACCAGAAAGCCTAAACTAGTTTAATTGTACAAAGAGATGACACAATTTTGAAAGAATTTTAAATTCTTAAAATGTCTGAGTCAAGGAAAGACACCAAGAACCAGGGAGAGGGGAAAGGAATCTTATACTTTATTACTATTGTTACATAGTTGAACTGGCCCCACTGTCTGATTATCTTGCCTATTATATTTCTGGCTTTCAGAAGCAGGTTCTCCAGCATCCTTCATTTGGATGTTGCCATCTTATATAGTACCCCTCATTTTCTTGGGGTTCCTTAATAAGACTGGGGGAATCTCTTCTTCCATAGACTAATTTTTCATCTCTCAGTCTTATCCCTCAAATTTATAGGCTGAGACAAAAAGGACTGTTAATAGTCATCTAATTTATTATATGTAATAATAGTTATTGAATTTAACAGTAACAAATAATTAAGATGTAATCAAACAAGCTATCGAAGGCTGTGATGGAGTCTCAAAGCCAGTCACCATTGGGCTCTGAGAAAGTAGGGAAAGAAGCATTGCTACTGACTGGATTTCAATTTCCATCTCTGTTACCAGTTGTCATATCTGCTTGTCTGGTCTGCATGGTCTTAGTTCTTAGTCTGCTCCTTTGCTACTCATGCAATTTCTCTCCTTTCAATCAGTAGTCCACCTTGTCTGTTTATATCTCACTCTAGCCTCTCTCCATAGTTGGTAGAAAGTCAATTCCTCAAGACCATGGTAATTCCCAAACTATGTTCTTCTGAATGTCCTTGAAAAGTTTAAGCCCAAATATTCTTTATTCTCTTGGAAAAGTCCTCCAAAAGCTCTGTAAATCCCGAATATAATGCATTAATTTTTGCATAGGTCAAATTTTGTCAGTGGGAATAGTCAAAATTCATACTGTTTAGCAGCCTTAAACTTCACACTTCAATATATCTAAATCCCAGTCACTCATTGGACTTGGATTCCCCACTCTAACTTGCTTTCACCCTAGCATGTCTAAGTTACCAGAGAAAAAACATCACCACATAGTTAAATTCACTCTTCAGAGGTCCTAGAGGTAAACTCTCTTGAGGGTAAATATAGTTCCCTTATCTATTCACTCTGACTTTTGAACCTCTATGCAATGAGTTCTCTCTTGACACAAGCAGCTACTCATGATAATACTTTGGATATTAAACAAATCACTTTTTAATAAAAGAGAAATAAAACATTATGGATATAAATACAAAATGCCTCAAAATACACATATAAATCTGGACCACACTCTCCCACAAGTGTACTTATTAGCTATGGTAAAGAATAGAGACACTCATCTGGCGAGGAAGCACATGAAACAGGTATACTCATATACTTAGGATAACTCAAATTTGATACCACTTAGAAACATCTGTACTACATGAAATTGCTTCTCTGCTCATTACTCAACTTGAAATTTGCCACTTTTAAGCTAGGGAAAGTCTTTTCTCTACTCAGAAATTGTATTTATAAATTCTTTCATTAATCTTTACTCTGAAAAGATTGCTTAGAAAGTATTTTCTATATATTCTTGACTCTGCTTACTTCATTCTGCATTAACATAAACTTTAGTTCATATATAAAGATCATAGAAATCTTTCCATGCTTCTCTGTATTCCTCTCATTCCCTACTTCCTACAGCATGTAACCTTCCATTACATCTCCTCGTTTATTCATTTCCCAGTTGATAGACATCTATTTTGTTTCCAATTCTTGGCTATTGTGAAAAATGTTGCTATAAATGTTTTGGTTTATTTGGGAACTTTCTTCTTAACCAGGGCCTCCTTAGGGATATAAGCCTAATAGTAGACTATAATAATGAAAAAATATTATTTGTGATATGGTATTGGCCTGTGGAAGGGACAGCATAATAGTGACACATTGAGGTGATATAAAAGGCAAAATACATCAAACAATATATGTATATCATATATACCTACAAGTTTATGTATATATATATATACATGCTCATAAATATTCAGATATACATTTTACTTGTCACTCTTTATACTATATACCTTACCCTTATCTAAGAAATATGATACAATTCTTTCCTATTTGATCACTTCCTTTCTTATACTAGATGTATTAATTTTGTTTCTGCAGAAGTTATTCTGTTCCATATAATTAAAGTAATATATTTTATTTTTGTAATTGCCTCTGTAACGTACAGTACATTACACCTCTAACTTTTTAACACTTGTTTAGGTAAGAATACATCTTTTACCCATAGCTGTGAAAGGTATATGATATACTTCCTTTACCTTTTTATGGTCTGATCTTTCATAGTTAGGTAATATATTCATTTTGAATTAATTGAAGAATATGATGTAAGATGTTGTTCTAAGTCAGTGGTTTCCAGACTTTTTTGGCCTACCGCCCCCTTTCCAGAAAAAATATTATTTAGCCCCCTGGAAATTAATTTTAAAAAATTTTAATAGCAATTAATAGGAAAGATAAATGCATCTGTGGCCATCACCGCCTCCCTGGATCACTGCAGCACCCACCAGGGGGTGGTGGCGCCCACTTTGGGAATCACTGGTCCAAGTCTAAGCCTATTTCTGGTATACTTCTTTCCAGTTTTCTCAGCAATTTAAAAAATTGATAGTTCCCTGTTATTGCACTTCTACTAAGTGCAATAACTAAGTGACTTAGTCTTCAAATATTTATATGATCTATATGATTTATATTATTTTTCAGTTCATTAATTATTATTAGTCATTATATGTGTATGTATACATGTATGTGTGTATGAGGTATATATGTATATGATATAAATATATATATGTGTATATATACACACACACATAGATCAAGGTGTTACCCATAGTTTACCTTTTTACATACACATACACACACACACAACACACACACACACTGGGTAAAGAACAATGATGCTTTGGATCTCTGAAAGTTTTCATCTCAGTGATATCTCTTTAGTATTTCTGAAGTTATTTCTTTCCACTCACATTTCTCTAGTTTTTAATGAATGCAATATATTTCTTTACCCCTTTAAAATACTAAACTGTTCCCATACAAGTGAGGCATCACTCCACATTATTGACAAAGAGATTTGAGTTCTAACATCTATACCCTAAATCATTTTCCCTCCAAAAAGGTCCAAATCCTATATGAAAGCTGCTTCTTCATGCATATATATTTCCAGTAAATATTTTTTAAAAGTTCATTTTCAAGTCCTATTAAATCTCAAAATAATTATCTGTAACAGGGGCACTCTCTTACATCATCAGACAATATACAGTTGTTCCTTAATGTAAAAAACATTTTCTTTCATTTTCCCCACTTAATTGCTTTATTTTTCTAAAAAGGAAAGAGTACCTGACATCATGAAGTCTATTAAAGAGTTTAGGTCCAAGCATATAATGTAATCTGAGGAAAGCCTTCCAAAGTTTCTGCCATCCCTTGTTGGATTAGGGACTCAATTATTGGACGTATACCATCTATTGCCTCCTTAGTCCAGGGATATTGAGGCACACAAGGAACTGGTCCTTCCTTTGTCCTCACCCTAACTGGAGTAGCTGATTTAGCAACCCAACATCTGTGGATGATCTTGACCACAAATCCTTAGGAATATCCTCAGGTATTGGATAGATAGTACCTCAGTACACCACCAATATGTAAAGTTTCTTTAGCTGTGGTTCTTAAGATAAGGGCACTTTGAAGTTTTTCCAGGAATTTTTCTCTAATAATAAGCTAAAATCTCCCTCTGTAGCCTGTATGGCTTGCTCCCAATTCTGTCCTTTGGGTTGAAACAATTTAAATCTAACTCTTTTATATCACTTCAACCTTTCATATAATTGAAAATAGCTACCATGTTCTCATTCAGTATTCTCTTCTCTGGGTTACCCACTCCATGTGCTTCAAATGATCATCATAAGGTTATTAGCAGTCCCATCATCATCCTGAATACTCTCTTATTTATCAGTATTTCTCTAAATGATAGCCTGAGTAATTTCTACTATAGCTTTAGTCCCTTTTCTTCTTAATTCTTGTTTTCTTCCTTTTCCTCTTAAAAAAAATAAACCCTTCCCTTCTGTCTCAGAGTTGATACTAAGTATTTATTCCAAGGCAGAAAAACGATAAGGCCTGGCAAGGTTTTATACAGCTAAAAAAGTGTCTGAGACCAGATTTGAAACTAAGATTTCCCATTTCCAGTTCTGGCTCTCTATCCACTGAACAACCTAGATGGCTCCCTTACTATTTCTAATTCTCCTCCTTACATTTCTTTTCCTTTACCCAAGTAGTAGCAATTTCCCAGATAATTCAGAGTAAATGTTCCTAGCTCCCTCAGTCTTTAGAACTCAGTAATCTCTTGGTTCCTCTCTGCAGGTCATTCCTGGGGGACAGCTCACTCCTGAAAACATAAGCATGGTCACGGAATTTTTCTTGCTTGGCTTTTCCAACCTCCAAGAAATGCAGTTTTTGCTCTTTGCTATCTTCCTCTGCCTCTACCTTGTCATCCTGAGTGGGAATATGACCATTGTCACTGTCATCATCCTGGAACGTAGCCTTCATACCCCCATGTACTTCTTCCTAGGTGTCCTCTCCGTGTCTGAGACCTGCTATACCTTTGTTATCCTGCCCAAGATGCTCACCAACCTTTTCTCTGTGCTCAGGACAATATCCTTTGCCAGCTGTGCTGTTCAGATGTTCTTCTTCCTTGGCTTTGCAGCCAACAACTGTCTACTGTTGGTTGTAATGGGTTATGACCGCTATGCTGCCATCTGCCACCCTTTGCGCTACCCCATCCTTATGAAATGGCAGACGTGCAGAATACTTGTAGTCACTTGTGGGGTGATGGGCTTCCTGATCTCAATGGTAGTCACAGATTTGGTGTTCAGCCTGCCCTTCTGTAAATCTAATCAGATCAACCACTACTTCTGTGACATTTCCCCTGTTATGAACCTTGCCTGTGGTATGACTTATGTCAATGAGCTCTTCATATTTATCAGTAGTGCTTTTGTGCTCATGGTCCCACTTGTTTTCATCTGTATTTCTTATGGCTTCATTGTCAGCACCATTGTGAAGATTCCATCGGCTGAGGGGAAACGAAAGGCCTTTTCTACCTGTATCTCCCACCTAACAGTGGTTGTAGTCCACTTTGGTTGTGCATCTTTTGTCTATCTGAGACCCTTATCCAGGGTAACAACAGTGAAAGACCAGTTGTTAACAGTGACTTATACCATTGTCACCCCCTTGCTGAATCCCATGGCTTACAGCCTGAGGAATAGAGCTGTCCAGGTGGCCATTCAGAAAATGTTTAATTGGGGAGAATTTTCCCACAAAGCTATATAATTTTAACATTTCAAAACTATGGACAAATATAATCATGTGTTGAAGAGATGTGACTATATCCCTTGTTGAAGTGCTCTTCCATTGGCTGGATGTTTTTCATTTTTATGTAGGGATTTTCTATGTTGTATATACATAGAAAGCATTTCAAGATGCCATCCATGAGAATTGGCAAGAGGATTTCATGACAGGCAAAGGGGTACCAAGTATTATGAGGCAGGGTGGAATAGCAAAAAAAGAATTGGCTTTGAAGTCAGGAAGATCTGGATTGTGAGCTCATCTCATACGTGAACTAGGTTACTACACCATCAAATCATGAACTTCAATTTTCCCAATTGTAAAATAGGGATAATACATGTGGCATCTATTTTCATGAGATGGTTGTGAGACTCAAATGAAAAATACATTGAAAGCATTTTGGAAACTTTAAAGTTGTAAATACCAGTTATTATGAGGAGAGAGTTAACATTAAAGTTATTTCAAGAGACTGATTTTGGGGTAAGAATATCAGTCTACTGGTTATATCAGTTTATTGGTTAGGTCAACATCATAGTTGTTAAAGTGACATAGATCTATGGTTCTCTTGAATGACCAGAGACCCTGAATCTTGGTCGGGGAGCTCAAAAATAGTTTTAGAAGCTCCTTATTCAGCCTCTCCTTTGAACTTCCCAAGACTTCTCTAATTGGGACACAGTTAATTCAGAGGTGGTCCATCAAACTATCTACCACTCCCTATCCCCATAGATGGACAGGTGATATTTGTCCTGTATGCAAGGAAATAATAATTATAAAACTTTTCTGTTAGCTAGAATCTGTGAGAGGACACATTCCTAGGGACAAAGAAAATGCAAAACAAACAAACAAAAATTCCCAGCAGATTGGATAAAATCTGTGACTCATACCTCAGACATGGGAATACACAAAAATTCTCATTGACCCTTATATAGAAGTTAATATATATATAGTATATAAAAAATCTCACAGTGGGGAGGTAGAGGATGTTCACCCAGTTAGTTTTCTCTGATGCTCAGGAAAAGCTTAGCCTGATATTTCACATAGATTATATACCCTTAGGGGTGAGTCTTAATAACCTTTCCATAAAGGTTATTTTATTATTGGAAAACTCACTGCCATGTGAGTTGGTGCCAAATGTTGCTGGAGGACACCAGCTACACTGGGAAAGGGCGTTCACATACATACACTGCCATCTAGGTCTTACTTTAGCATATTGGGTTCTAGCATGCAGAGAACATCTGTGTAAAGAGATGATGGGAAGCCAGTATTGATGCTAAGAGAACTAGAAAGTAGATAGTGGTCTTAAAGCAAATATCAATGAGAGAGCAGAAAAGGAGTGTAGGAGATTGCAGAGTACATCTTGATGTGGAACTTTTCTTAAATCTCCTTCCCTTATATGGATGCCATGATGCTGATGTGCATGGGGAATAGAGATAGTTTATACTCTCTAAATATATAGTAAATACTTTATATAGTATATATCTATATCTATATATACAGTATATAGTATTCCCAAATTAAGAATTCAACTCAACAGGTGTTTAGTATTCCCAAATTAGGAATTCAACGCAACAGGTGTTTATTAAGCCTATCTCTTTTCTGATTAAATCACAAGTCCAGCCCTACCACCCAAATAAGGTACTTAGGATAAATAATCAATACTCAAATGAAACTATGATCTCATTGATTGTGGTTTTCCCTTAATGATGGAGATGATAAACCATCCATGCCTATCCATCATATTCAGTTCTTGTCCTTTTATTAAAAATTTTCAATATGGGATACACCATCAGGATAGAAGAAAATATCCAAAATAAACTAAAATATTCACAATCACATTTTATTATTTAAGTTTTTGTCACTACCTTTTGTTTTCACAATACTTTCGTCTCTCAATATATCCTTCCACCTTCCTTTCCAGAAAGTTTTCCTTCTTAATGAAGAATAAAAAAGAAAAACAAACATCAAACTTATTAAAATACCAACAAATTCCATCATTATAAGAAATATTCCATGCCCCTATTTCTCTTATTCTGACAAAAAAAAATGAGGATGTTCCCTCACTTGGGGCTAAAATTGTTTAGTATATTTTTATATCATCCAATTTTGATAAAAAAAAATTGCTATATTCTGTTTACCTGGAACTTCCCTTATCACCCATGACTTCCTTATTCTGGATAGGCCTATCAAACCTGTGGTCTGCTTATTCTAGAATATTCCTCAATAAGGCATGCCCCCTTCTCCCGTTGGTGAGTTCCTCCTGGTAGCTCCATTTTGTGGAAGGACCTATACTATCCTTCATTCTCCTCTGTATCCTCTTCCTGAATTTCTGAATTTCAAAACCACCCTGGATAGGGTTTATTTTTTTTAAATCTCCAGTGCTTAGTGCTATGTGCCTGGCATATAGTAAGTGCTTAATTAATACTTGTTTCCTCCTTCCCTATTTCCTCCCCTCCCTTCTCCCCTTCCCTTCCTTTCCCTTCCTTTCCCATCACTGTGTATGCTGTTTGTTTGATTCTAATTACCTCACTTTTTATTAATTCATTTTTGCAATGCTTCTTAGTATTCTTCAAATTCATTATTTCTTAAAGTATAATAATATTACATTTATATGTCTCATTTTGTTTATCCATTTCACGAATTATAGACTTCTACTCTGTTTCTAGTTCTTTGATACCACAAATGATTATTTTCTATCTGTCTTTGACTTTCTGGTTACATATACCTAACACTGAATTTCTGAATCAAAGACTGTGGACATTTTAGCTACTTTCTCTTCATAATTCTAAATTCATTTTCATAAATATTTAGGTGGACCTGTTGACTCTTGGCCATATTAACAATGTATTAGTGCAGTTGTACTCCCATTTAGCCAGAAACAAAGTATATTCCCATTAATGGAGGAATGACTGAGAAAATTATGGTACCTGAATGTAATGATATATTGTTGCACTTGTAAGAAATTATGAATATAAAGAATTCAGAGAAGCATGAGATGACTTATAGGGGTTAACACGGAGGGAAATAGTCAAAGGAAGAAAAAAGCAAATGTCTGTATCAATGTAAAGGGAAACAATAAGAGAAACCTGAAACTCTTTAATTCTTTTTTAAAAAACTCTTACCTTCTTCCTTGAAATCAGTACTGCCTTAGTTCTAAGGCAGAAGAGTGGTAAGGGCTAGGCAATGAGGGTTAAGTGACTTGCCCAGGGTCACACAACTAACAAGTGTCTAAGGTCAGATTTGAACCTGGGACCTCCAATCTCTAGGTCAGCTCTTAATCCACTAAGCCACCCAGCTTCCCCCCCCAAACTCTTTAATTCTAATGACCAAATTTATTCCTGAAGAAAAATTGAGGAAAATCCTATTTCTTTATTTTTTACTGAAGTGGCGAACACTACATATACTATATGTATTAATTACTTGATTAATGTATTAATTACTTGGCTGAAATATCTCCCCTACCCTCTTTTTTGTATTCTTTTTATGCAAAGAATGATGGTCTCTGAGTAGAGCAGAGGATCTTAACCTTTTTAATATTATAACTCCATTGGTAGTATAATGAAGCCTATAGTCCTATTCCCTGAATAATGTTTTTTAAAAATTCATAATGTAAAAAACAGAGGATTACAAAGGAAATCAATTATATGGAATATAATTATCAAAATATGTTCTTTTTCTTCTAAATTGTTAGTCCCCATGTTAAGAGGAAATGAGAGAGAACAGAGGATAGAGACATGGGAATATAGAATTGGGGAAAGATATATTGGGATGACTTTGGATCCTTAAACATTTAGGAGGCATAGAGGGAGGAGGAATTAAGTAATGTAAATTATCTGAGAAAAATGATAGTGAAGGGATCTATGATGTAGGGGAGATTATTAATAATTAGTTCAGATTCCAGTGAATATATTGGGATAAGAGGGCAGAAGATTATGTGAAATACAGAAGCATTAGGACTAATTTGGATAGGGATGTGTAATAGGCATAAGTTTAAAAGTAGGTGTGTAAGCAGGCTAGGAAAAACCTTAGCTGGAGGTCATGGACATTCTGAATGGAATGCAGGGGAAGGAGGAAGTGGCTTGTGCCTGAGAGAGACTCTGTGGGGGTTGGGACAAAAACTGTTGCTGACCCTGGGAGATCTCAGAGCTAGGGGAGTTGTATCCAGATTCCCTGGGATCCTGGAGAGTGGTGAAGGCTTACAGCAGAGGACATCAGACCTGTAGAACAGCACCAAGTAGGGAGTGGTTTGTGATCTGGTGGACAGCATTGCAAACTTTCTCTCCCTACCTGGATACCTTGGATCATCTGTTCTGGTGGAGTTGACTCCTGGCATCCTGAAACCATCCCTGGATTAGCCGTGAGATCCCAAGTAAAGCCATCCTCAGGTCCTTAGCTAAGCTGACCAAACCTGGCTGGAACCAGATTGGGAGAAACTGTCCCCCTGTGACTCCAGTACTGCTTTCTTTGGGCCCTGTCTTGCTTAGATCTTAGAAGAGTGAAGTTAAGTCCCTTTCCCTTGATCCTGTGGTTTGCCCTTAGTCTGTTAGTGTAGAAAAACCCCATTCCCATCCTTTACCTTAGTTTGTCCCTGATTAAAATGTGTTATTAAACTCTTGCCTTTACTTATAAGTTTCCATAGGCTCTGTCTTGTTGATGCTGGGTGTCAGGTGGAGGCCAACAGCCATTTCTATTATAGACATCCAAACAACCGTTATAACCCAGTCTCCCTACTGGTTGGGCCCCTTCCTGTCATTCTTGTCTCCCACACACCCACCTGGACCCATATTTACTGTTTAAGGCACCTTTCCCTGGTTTCTCCCTTAACATTTTGACACCCCAGATGGCTAGATAACAGGGAGGTAGATAGGAAGTGTCTCTTGGGCAACCAGAGCTACACTGGAAACTGAGAAGCTCTGAACATTCCGTGGGGGGGTTGGGGTTGAGCCATTGGTTGTGAGCTGAAAGTTCTTAACCAGTGGTGAGCCACTCAGAACTGCTCACCTCACCCCCCCCCCCCCACCCCAGGTCATTCATAAAACCTCTGGGTGAAGCCAAGTTACTCACAGGGCCAGACTGGCCCCAGAGAAAGGGTTTTTCACCATTTTTTTGGTGTTTTGCTCTCTGTTGTTTGTGCCTGATTATAATTGTAATTTTTATTGGTTATTGTTATTAATTGTTGTTATTAGTCAGTAATTGTGGCTAATAATACCACTGATATTATACACAACTGGTCAGTTTGGGCAATGCTGGGAACAATGATGCTGGAGGATTGGATCAGTTATATCATCTTGGGGTTGTGGCAAGGAGTGTTAGCTATTCCCTTCCTGTGATTCAAATTAATACCCAGGTATTGTAGGGGTATGCTAGATATTGAAATGGCCAAACCCATTCTTACTATTAATGTCCTGGATGTATTATCACACACACCAATCATTGTCCTTACTGGCTATATTGTGTATAAATTGAGGTGGATGTTCTTCCATGTCACTTGTTGTAAGATCATAGTGACCTGGTATTGTAGGGATTCAGAGACTAAGCAGATGTTACAGATGTTGCAAATCAAAATGAATAATTTAGAGTTATATATGCAGAATGGTGGTGTTTCTGGTCAACCCCCTAGTCCTCCTAATACTGGCAATGAGGCTGTACTTTCACACATGGGAAATTCTGGCAAAAGTGTTACGTCTAAGGCTGAGTTGGAACAACAGGTGCTGAACAAGGGTGATAAACCCATTAATCTTTTCCCCCTTTGCGACCTTCGGATTGTACAAGATGATGGGATTTTCCACATTAGACAGCATACTAGGTTTAGGACAGAGGATGTAGAAAATTTAAAAAGGAAAATCCCCAATTTCCATGATGATTCTGGGAAGTTTGTTAAGATCTTTAAGGCATTTATCAAAGCCCATGACCCTGACTTTGAGGATTGCTGGTATGTGTTGGGGGAGACCTTGTCAAATCATGATAGGGCCAAGTTTGTTGAAGAGACCAGGAACACAGAGGGGATGACACCATGGCCAGTAGCCTGGGAGGAACTGGACCTCAATTCAGTTCCAATATATGGAATGTTAAAGCAGGCGAGAAAGTCCTTACTAAAAGTTATGGAGAAAAACTCACAGTGTCCAAATTCATGGTCCAAATTTGAAAGAATCAGGAAGACAGCACAAGAGACCCCAGCAACATTCCTAGATCAAATTATTGAGGCAGCTGAGATATATCTGGGTATGAATGTCTCAGAGGATACCATCATGGAACACATAAAGAGAATATTTGTAAAAAATGCTGTTCCCCAGGTTAAGAAGTATTTTACAGATAATTACCTGGATTTGGAACTTCTGAGCCTGGATGAGTTAAAACAGAAAGCCACTTATGTGTTCGCACAGGAGAAAGAAAGGGTAAATGATGAGAAAGATACCCTAATTGAAAGCCTTAGGAAACAGGTAAGGGAGGCAAATTCTAGAGCCAATGAGAAAGAGATAAATGAGATTAAGGCAGTGGCAGCATTAAGGGTAGCAGAGAAGAATAATAATGTCAATAATTATAAACCCAGTGGTAATATAAACACAAGAAATCAGAGACAGCAATCCTGCTATGTTTGTGGCCAAATTGGACATTTTGCCAGGGAGTATAGATTTAGAAGATCATATGGACAGAGGTACAACAATAACAATGGATTTAATCCGTTTAACAATAATTATGGATATAGGGGAAATAACTGGATTAATGGTTTTAATCATGGAAATGGCCAGCAAAATGTGTTCCAATGCCAGAATGCATGCTGCCAAGGTGCTCTAGCTGCTAATTTGGCAATGATGCAGGATTACATCAGAGCTGGAGAATGCCCTAAATACAGCCATACTGTCCAGGGGAATGTTAATAATGGCAATCTGAATGGAGGGTGTGTTAGTTAAAATCACCTGGGGTTCTATTTGGAAGGATTGAACCTCAATATAGTTTTTGACAAACTTCTGTGGACCTGTGGGGGTCCTTAAAACTACATTTCCCGTGGTCCAATGGGTTTCCTGTTTTGGATTACGTATTCAAGGTGAGGGACTGTTTTAAAATAGGGGGAAGTGACGTGGAACTTCCTCTTTAGCTACCTGGCTTTTTAGCTACCTGCCTCTTTAGCTACCTGAGCTCACAGAGAGAGAAAAGGTAAATGGCGGAGGTGATGTTGGAATAGGTTTCTTAGAGGCGTGTGGTCAATTTATCTCTATCAGCATGGCTTTTATTAAAATACTATTCTCCATTTTGATCTCGGCCCTTATCATTTTTAATCTTAACAGTTTGGCAAACCAGAATGTCGAATTTCGAACTCTCAATTTTCCAGATAGCCTAAAGAGAGCCATGCCTGTTTTTTGGCTGTCTTGCTCAGCTTTTTTGGGCAATTTTTTAAAAAAGGAAAGTGGCTTTCCTCACCATGCTTTTGCTAAAAGCAACAGCACATTTTTGCCTCAGGCGGGACTCAGCCAGCCAGTCCAGCCAAAACCACCTTGGGAGGTCAGGCCAGCCGATTCTGGCTTTTGGCTTTAAAACTAAAATGCCAGAGCCCAGCCAGTGTGTCTCTGCCGCTGATGTCCTGACTCCTGACCTGATCTCCATTCCTGCCATGCCGCAAGCCTGCAAGCGTCCCAGGACCACTGCCTCACATTCCTACCTACACTGATCTCTGCCTCTTTTGCTGACTCACCACTTCTCCGATCCTGCCACTGGTGCTGCTGGAGTCCAGAACCCCGAGCCCCAACAGCAATACCCCCCCCTCCGCCCCGGCTGCTGCTTTAACTGCCACCCAGTCCTGACTTGCCGAGATCTTCAGAAACTTCTTCAGCTGCTGCTAAAGATTTGGTATTGCCCCCACACCCCCTCTTGGTAATGGCCTGCATTCTAGCCCTCTGTGTGTTTGTGTGTTTCTCTAAAGGCCTAATTTGGGCAACCCCCACCCCCACAAGGCTTTACACGTGGGATTTTCTACAAAACTGACCTAAGCTTTTCTCTAGCCCCGAGCCCACATGGAACTAGTGTTTACCTTTAATGGGGCCTCACGGCCTATTCAGACTTTCTTGTGATTAAGAACTAAAACTCAGGGGAAGAAATATTCACCCCTGTACCTGCTCAGAACTTTGAACTTTAAAAAATACAAAAAAACAAAAAAAACCCCTTAAACTCAGCAGAACTCAATCAAAAGAACCTTAAATTGAACAAGGGGTGAACTTTTAAACCTCGGAACTGAATGAGTTTTATTTCTGTTTTAGAGAGACTGTATCTTACTGTATTTTGCTAATTAGTTTTATAAATTAATCTTGCTTATTTTGTTGATTTTCCTGTTGCACTGAATCATTTTAAGTTAATGTAGTTTGTGGCTGCTAGATTAATTCTGTTTATGATTTTATTGTAACTCCCAAATAATGAGAAAAATCTATTAGAACTGGTAAGAGGTTTTGACCAGCTTGTTATCTGATACTCATTATATTTCCTAATTTATTTCAGGTTTCATTTTTACTGTAATCAACAACAATGCTATGTTCTCGTACCATTTGAACATTTTTAAAGTTATAAATTGCCTTAATTTTGTTCAACTTTGGAGAGTTTGGTGCCTGCCTTGAGATTTAAATTGTAATTTTATGAGAGGTCTTTTAAAAATTTACTTTAGATGCTTAGTACCCTTCTGTATAAATGATAAGGTTTTTATGTATTTATTTTAAAGAATTGTGGTCTTAAAGGATAAGCTTTATATATTTTATTGTGAAGAATTGTTGTC
>NC_058133.1:163895315-163977958 GCF_016433145.1 Gracilinanus agilis | reverse complement strand
GGTACTCTATTTGAATGTGCATTGTGAATCTGCTATTTGTAAGATCCATTTACATTCACAGAATGAAAATCTCATTTTGGGGTAATATAACCCTTCTAATTCTAAGCTATATATATTTATTTATTTTTAAAACATTTTTTTTAATTAGAGCAATTGATTTTTCCTTTTTCTCATCTTGTACTGGAAATACATATATAATCATTATTTATCTTTTTTTATTTTACAGTGGTATAAGCTTCATGCAAACACCTGAAGAGCCTTGAGACTATGGGATTGTGATTTAATGCCTCTCTGATTCCAGGAGAAGTGCCGAGCCACATGGTCAGAGACTCGACTAAAAGATATGCATGGATTGCAGAGTTCTATGCCAATACTTTAGGGCTTGGAAATTGGGATTTGAGTCCTGGAGTCCCAGTCTTTTCTAAAACTTTAGAGGACGTGGGTCCCTCAAATTAAATTCCTAGTGAAGCACCTAAGATTGGCTATCATTTAATGGCTCATTCCCTGAGAAGGTGCAGGGAAAAAATCAGATCAAAGAAAGGCATTTCCCTTATTCCTCTCTATATATGGAGTAAATGTCAATTTTTCTGTAGTCCTGGCTTTATTTTCCTTACATTTTTTTTGCACATTTTACATTTCATTCACAAGTTAATTTTTTCTCTTTTTTTGAACTTTATTATTTTTATTATTTTTTTTTATTATTTCTTTTGACAATTGATTTCATGCACCCCCGTGACTCACTCACCCATGCATCCTTGGCTGACCTTTTCAGGGGAGTTATGTGTCATTTAAAATTTTCCTCAGGGGGGTGTGTGTTAAGTTTTTATAATCATAATGTCTGAACTAGAATCTATATTGCAAGTCAATTTTTACTCCTTCAGAAGTAACCTCGGGGGGGGGGTAATGTTAATCCTTAGAAGAAGATGTATGTTTTGTAATCTATAATGTAAAGTTTAAATTCTTTGAGAATAATTTCAAGATAAGGATTTTGCCATCTCCCCAGAATCCAGACGACGAACTTGTTTTGTGGAGGCACCAAAAGATGCCTGAAGAGCCTTCACTGGATCATGAAGATCCAATTTGAATTTTGGGGCACAATTGATCTGAACTATGGGGTTGGATGCATTTATTTTGAATGGACAGTTTATGCCAGAAAGGGGGACTGCCCCCTTAATGGTTTTTTGTCAATGTACTGAACATTGGTTTTGTTCTTTCTCCCTTTTATCTCTAAATTATTGTAAACTCTAATTTGATTATATTTTCCTGATCCATTGGGGAGATTTATCTCCCAAAGGATCACAGGGGGGTAATGTGTTAGTTAAAATCACCTGGGGTTCTATCTGGAAGGATTTTTTAATCATAACAAGGGACAGCTTCATTATGAAGGTGTGCCTGAAATTCAGAAGTGATTAATCAAGGTATTGAGACTAAAGTGAATGTTGATGAAATTGTATGTGTTAAAGATAATGATAATGTAGTTGTGAATAATGGAAATGGTGCACTTGGTATTACTATTAATTTAATTGGTGATAATAAGAATTTAATTAATAATGGTGTTGAGTTGATCAGTGTTAATTTAAGTGAAATCAATGATAGTTTAATCAATGTGAATGATAATTTGATGAGAATTAATGATAATTTGAATGGTATTAATGTTAAATTATCTGAATTAACTACTGGTAATGGTGTAAATAGTACTTTAACTAATGTTAATGGTAATTTACCCACTGGTAGTAGTAATTTGACTACTGTTGGTAATAATTTGATTAAGATTGATGATGGTTTATATGGTGTTGGTAATAATTTGATTAGTGTTGTAAATAATTGTGAGAAAAAGACAAATAGTGTTGTAAATGGTGTTAGAATTTCTAGTAAGTGTGGAATTAAGAAGAATAATAGAAATTGTGATTTGATTAAGGATAATTTGATTGTAAATAAGAACAATGATACCAGATTAGAGGTGAAAAGGACCAAATGTGTAAAATCCTGGGAAAATTCTGTAATTTGAGACGATGTTAACTTGGATAGACAGGAAATAGCTGAGCTATGTTCTGATGTTACTGTTTTAGCTTCTGTGTTGGAAACTTTCCAACCTCGCAATAGTACTGAACCATACGTATCTATGACTATTGGAGATCAGATTTACGACCTTCTTGTGGATACTGGAGCTAGTAAATCGGTTTTGCAAAGCTTTCCTGAGGGTTGTGCAGCTGTTGGTACAATGGATGTTGTTGGTGCTACAGGCGTAACTCAGAAAGTAGCTAAATTGCAACCAAAAATAGTAACCATAGGACCCCTTTTGGTAGAACATGCATTTTTTGTGTGCTCCAGAATGTCCAGTGAATTTTTTGGGAAGGGATTTGTTGTGTAAATTACGGGCTACTATCCAATGTACTGAATCTGGTGATATTTCTTTGCCTCTCCCAGAGGAATCTTTAAAGGTCTTTCCATTGCTTTTCTTAGGTTCCAGCAGTACAGAGGATGACTTAGGTACTATCTATCCAATACCTGAGGATATACCTAAGGATTTGTGGTCAAGATCATCCACAGATATTGGGTTGCTAAAATCAGCTATTCCAGTCAGGGTGAGGACAAAGGAAGGACAAGTTCCTTGTGTGCCTCAGTATCCCTTGACTAAGGAGGCGATAGAGGGTATTCGTCTGATTATTGAGTCCCTAATCCAATAAGGGATAATAATACCATGCTTTTCTGAGTACAATACACCGATTTTGCCTATAAAGAAGCCAAAACCAGATGAAAATGGATGACCTATTTACTGATTTATTCAAGATCTAAGAGCGGTTAAATGATTATGTCATCAAAACACATACAGTTGTTCCAAGTTCAGCTGCTATAATTTCTTCCATTCCAAGTCAGGCTAGATATTTCATCATGGTAGATTTATGGTCTGCATTTTTCTCGATACCAATTCACGAGGATTCTCAAAAGATCTTTGATTTCACTTGGGAAAAGACTCAGTGGATGTGGACTCGTCTCCCACAAAGGTATACCGAGTCACCATCTCAATTTTCACAAATTCTAAATCGAGATCTAAAAACAATTAAATTTAAAGAGCGTAAATTGGTGCATTTTGTGGATGATATTCTTCTGGCATCCCCAAATGCAAAGGTGTGTCTTAGGGATAGTAAGATTCTTTTGATTGAATTGGGGACATAAAATCTCTAGGGCAAAATTACAATGGGTTTTGCCCTGGGTGCAATATCTTGGATTTGTGTTGTCAGAGGGTTCCAGAAGTATTACACAAAAGAGAATAGCTAACATACAGAAATTGAGAGCACCTAAAACTAAAAAACAACTTAGAGCTATTCTTGGAACTACTGGTTTCTGTAGACAATGGATTCCTGGATATAGTGAGGTCATATATTTGACAGATCTGACCAGGAATACAGAACCAGAACCTCTGAAATTAAAGCCTGAACATCGCTTAGCCTTGGATAAGCTGAAAGAAGCCATTCTATCTGCACCTGTGTTAGGAATCCCAGACTATGAGAAACCTTTTCAGATGTTTGTCCATGAAACAAAAGGTATAGCTTCTGGTGTGTTGACACAGACTTTAGGACAAAGTTATCGTCCAATTGGGTATTACAGCTGTTGATTAGATCCAATAGCGGTGAGGACAGTACCCTGTCTAAGGGGGTAGCAGCAGCAGCTGTTAGTCCAGAAGTCAGCTGATCTAGTTTTGGGATGTCCTTTAATAGTCTATTGTTCACATCAGATAGAAACACTAATGAGGAAGTTTTGTACTGAAGCATATTCAGACCAACAAATATCTAAGTATGAAATTATTCTCTTAGGTAGTGAGAACATCCAGTTGAAGAGATGTAGTATACTTAATCCAACTACTCTTCTTCCTGATTTGCCAAAGAATGGTGAGCCATTGCATGAATGTGTTGAGGAAGTAGATCTTGTAGATATGCCTAGGATGGATTTAAAAGACGCTCAAGTCGAAAATCCAGACTTGGTGTTATTCACGGATTGTTCATCATATTTATGTAATGGAATCAGATGTACTGGTGCTGCAGTTGTCACAGAATTTGAGACACTGTGGTATGGCTCATTACCTAGTAATCTTAGTGCTCAGGGTGCAGAATTAGTGGCATTGAAGCAAGCATGGCTTCTAGCTGAAGGTAAAAGTGTAAATGTTTACATGGACTCTCGGTATGCATTTTCTGTTTGCCATGCAACAGGAACGATCTGGAAATAACGAGGTTTTATTACTGCATTGGGAAAAGCAATAACTCATGTAGGAATAATAACTAAGTTGTTGGAAGCAATCCAAAAGCCAAAATAGCTGACAGTAATTCACTGTCAGAGTCATACTCATGGTAGCAATTCAGTCTCTAAAGGAAATCACAGAGCTGATATCACTGTGAAGTATACAGCCCAGAATGGTCCAATTTATGTAATGAATTTAACATCTATTGATTCTGATGATCTAGAGAAAGCATATGTAGACTCAGATATCCAAAAATGGAAGGATAAATTTGGAGCTAGGAAAGAACATGGGATATGGATTACTGATACAGGAAGACCATTGTTACCAAAAGATTTTTATACCTATTTGTGTCAAGCCATTCACACAAAAGGTCATTTTGGTACACAAGCTTTAAAAATTACATTAATTTTAAAATTTTGAGTTCTATATTCTCCCTTTTCTGCTTGCTCCTCCCCCAGCCCTTGAAAAGGCAAATAATATGAAGTCTACAAAACATACTAGGTATGGTACAAAAAGTAAACATACATTCATAAACAAGAAAAATAAAGTTTTAAATGTATACTTCAATTTATGCTCAGAGTTCATTAGTTATTTCTATGGGGAAGAAAAGTATTTCCATTATAGACTCCTTTGGAATTTTCTTGGATCATTGTCTTGATCAGAGTAGCTCAGTCTTTTTAAAATTCGTCATCCTTAAAATATTGCTGTTACTGTGTATAATGTTCTCCTGGTTTTGCTCACTTAATTTTGATCAATTTATATGTCTTTGCTAGGCTGAATAAACACTGTACACATGGCCTATAACCTTATCTCAGGATAACCCACATTGAGGCACACTCAATACACTCCTAAAGGAGGCATAGACTCTTAACTCCTGATCTCTGAGGACCAGGAAACAAAGAGCCCCACAGTACCTTAAGAGAGCTGAGACTGAGGATCTAAAGTGGCTTTGAATCCCTGTCTGCAAGTGCAGAAAATTTCTTCTTTTGTTTCTCTTGATTTCTTTGGGGATTCCAATTGATTGAGAGTCATTACCAATTGTGATTTTCACTTGGGATGTTTGTTCTTTCCTTAGAGATGTCCCATACATCTTTCTTCCCCGCAAATAGTGTCATTTCTCTGAAAGGTGAAATGAAAATTATAGTACCAGGGGGAGATGAGCTCAACTATTCCTATAAATCCTTCCCCAGCTTCCTCTATTTTCCATATGCAGACTCTCCTAGCTTCATTCTATACCAGGCCCAGCAAGCTAAAGTGGTGAGTTTTTCTCTATGTTTTAGCCTCAAATATTGAGATAGGGAGGATGGTCTATTCTAGGAGGAGAGATCTTTGGGTGTATGAAAGTTTGGGTGGGGAAAAGATTCTGAGAAAGATCCTTGACTTTGACTGGTGATGGTCCCTGACACTCAGAAAGAGCATGGTCATACTCTAGGAAGCTTTGGGAGGTTGTTTTCTTTTTCCTCTCCCTGTTTTCGGACCCATCAAGTGTAAACAAAGGGAATATAAACAGAATTTGTATTTGGTGTTGAGTGATTCTAGTTCAACATTAGTCAGATATGTCATAGGTAGTTCTGATCTTAATTGGAGGGAAAGGGTTTGATACTGGTGAATCTTAGCCCATCTGGAGAAACAGGGGCCACTCAGATCAAATTCAGTCCTATTCCATGTGGAGAGAAGGAACATGTCATTAAGGAACTAAGAATGATATGACAGAGTAGCATATGATTAATCTTCAAATCAATATTTTAGAGAAAATGTTTAATCAGAATTCCTTCAAATCCTCAAAAACATTTTAAAGATAAAAGATAAAAGAAATGAGTAACCAAGAAAATGATCATTTAAAAAGACTGCTTATCCTAACAACTAAAATCTAGCTGCAGATTGGTGTAACTAGTGTAGACAGTCTTACTTTTGGAATAACCAGTTCCAAAGATAGTTAAGAGGGATCCCAATTCATACTTTAGTTAATTTTTCCCCCTCCTCATGGCACCAGGTAATTCCCTCTAGCTCTGAACTCAACAAGACTACTTTGGTGCAAATGTACAATTATTCTGAATCCCCTTTCTAATATATATAATGTCTAATTGTGTTGACAAAGCTGTATGACTTTACTGAGGAACAGGTACAACTTTGACAAGCAATGAAAGAATGTCCTTCCAGGAAGCCATGGAGGGTTGGGGGGAAATGGATTGGGAATCACGATTCCTTTTGGTTTGAATCTTGTGCCTATCTGTGTGAGAAGGGCTAGGCTTCAGATCTTTTCACACTGACCATGACTATAACTTCTTTTTCCTAGTTCTTTAAGTTACTAGTATCTAAGAATTGTGATTCTTTATGCTCGCCCTTTTTCCTTCTGAACTTAGCAGCCTCCTAGAAAAAGACCTATCTTTTTATATCTATTTATATACCTATCTATAGGGTGATATAATGGACAGAGCACTTGGCTTTGAGTAAGGAAGACCTGAATTAAAATTTAGCTTTGGACATTTAATAGCTATATGATCCAGGACTAATGACTCAACTTCTATCTGTCTAAGTTTCAATAGTAAAATGGGGATAATGTAGCACTTACCTACCAGAGGTATTGTGAGGATCAGATAAAATAATATTTATAAAGTGTTGAGCACATAGTAGGCACTTAACACAGTTACATATTTCCTTCCTTATAGAAGCTGTTCTTGATCATTGGTGAAGCTAAGCATTTTAACTTTAAAAAGAATAACAATTTCCATATGCATAGGGATCTATGGGATTTGGAGTGATTGTACACTTACGCTCTAATGTTCATTAAAAGCCCAATGAGTAGAGTTATGAAGAAACAGATGAATATACCCAATCCAGCAACAGTGGCAGAGTTTATTTGATCATGAATCATGGTTCCAGAAATAAAGAAGGTTAGGGCTAGGGATTGAGGCAGGGAGGTGTCAAAATTTATTAAGTGCTTACTATGTATCACGCATTATGCTAAGCTCTTTTAAAAAAATTTTAAAATTCTTTTAGAATATTTTTTCATGGTTTCACGATTCATTATTCCCCTTTTTCCTCCCCCCTCCCAAAGCTGACAAGCAGTTCCACTGGGTTATAAATATATCATTGTTCAAAATCTATTTCCATGTTATTCATATTTGCAGTAGAGTGCTCTCTTAACATCAAAACCCTAATCATATCCCTATTGAACTACATGATCGATCATATGTTTTTCTTCTGCATTTCCATTCTCACAGATCTTTCTCTGGATGTGAATAGTGTTCTTTCTCATAAGTTCCTCTAGATTGTCCTGGGTCATTGCATTGCTGCTAGTAGATATTTTCAAATATTATCTCATTTGATCATCACAACAACCCTGGGAGGTAAGCCCTATTATTTTTATCCTCATTTTAGAATTGAGGAAACTGAGGTAGAGAGAAGTTAAATGCCTTCTTCAGGGTCAGACAGGTAGCCTGGATTTGAATTCAGATATTCCCAAATCCAGGCCCAGCACTCGATCTATCACCTCAGCTAGGGAGCAAAGTATACATACATAAAAAAGATGCTATGGAGTCTCAATTTACAACAAATGGAAGGGAGTAAGAATAGACCCTTTTATATCTGCCAAATAGATCACAGGCAGTGAGTTCAGATCAGCAAGTTGAATCTTGAAATCAGTGATTGTAAAGGTACATAAGTCAACAAGAAAAACCGATAGGCTTATGTTTTCTAGTCTTTGAACTGATTTTATGGTCCCTGCTATGGGTGGGGGGGAGGGGTGAGAAGGGTTATAGTAATCCAGCAAATTCTCTGATTTCTGTAATAGATCTTGAGTGAACAGTTTTTTTTTCTACAAAGTTTTATAGAGTCATTAGTTTCCATTTACTCAGTTCTAATTCTTAGGCACTTATTTTCTTCCTTGAGACTCTTAAAGAAGTTTTCTTCAGTGTTTTTTTCCCCTCCATTTCCATTTGGCCCATTCTAGTCTTTAGGCAGTTTTTGTCAAATGAGTTGTTCCCTCCAAAGCTTGGATCTTTGGGTTTTTCAAACTCTAGGTTACTATAGTTGTTAACAACTATGTATTGATTATCTAACCAATTCCATTCATTCATTACTCTATTTCTTAGCCAGCAGTAGATTGTTTTGATGAAATACCAATTTATAGTACATGTTGAGATCTGGTATAACTAGGCCTCTTTCCTTCATATTTTTGAAAAATCGATTCTCTTGATATTCTTGACTTTTTGTTCCTCCAGATGAATTCTGCAATTATTTTCTCCACCTCTATGAAAAAAACCCAAAACATTGGGTAGTTTGATTGATATGGCTCTGAATAGGAAAATTAATTTAGGAAGGATTGTAATTTTTGTTATATTAACTCAGTCTATCCATGAGCAATTAAATTTTTTCCAATTCTTTAAATCTGACTATTTGTGTGAAAAGTGTTTTGTAACTGTGTTCATATAGTTGCTGAATTTATTTTGCCAAGTATACCACCAGGGATTTTGTTTGTCTAGTTATTTTGAATGGAATTTTCTTTTTTATCTTTTGATATTAAACTTTGTTGCTGATAAATAGAAATGATGATTATTTACATGGGATTATTTTGTGTCTTTGCTAAAAAACTTTGCTAAAGTTTTTAATTATTTCTATTAGCTTTTGGGTTGATTCCCTGGGGTTCTTTTTGTATACCATTATATCATATGCAAGGAGTGATAACTTTTGTTTCCCATTGCTATTCTAATTCCTTCAATTTTTCTGCTGTTTTTGCTATAGTTAGCATTTCTAGTACAATATTAAATAGTTTTGGTGATAATGGGCATCCTTGTTTCACCCCTGATTTAATTGGGAAAGATTGGCGTTTATTCCCATATACAAAAAATGCTTGTTAATGGATTTAGATGCCATTTATCACTTTAAAGAAAGCTCCATTTATTCCAATGTTCTCTAATGTTTTATAAGAAATGGATTTTGTATTATGTTAATACAATGTATTTTCTGCATCTATTGAGATAATCATATGGTTTCTGTTGGTTTTGTTATTGATATAGCCAATGATGTTGATAGTTTTCTTAATATTGAATTTAAATGCAACTATCCCTGTATTCTTGGTATAAAATCCACTTGGTTATGGTGCATGATTCTTGTTATATAATTCTGTAATCTTCTTGCTAGTATTTTACTTAAAATGTTTATATTGGGGGCAGCTGAGTAGCTCAGTGGATTGAGAGCCAGGTCTAGAAACGTGAAGTCATATGTTCAAATCTGGCCTCAGACACTTCCCAGCTGTGTGACTCTGGGCAAGTCACTTGACCCCTATTGCCTACCCTTACCACTCTTCTGCCTTGGAGCCAATACACAGTATTGATTCCAAGATGGAAGGTAAAGATTTTATAAATAAAAAAAATGTTTATATCAATGCTCATTAGGGAGATTGCTCTATAATTTTCTTTCTCTGTTTTCTTTCTCTCTGGTTTAGGTGACAATACCATATTTGTGTCATAAGAAGAATTTGGAAGTATTCATTCTTCTCCTCTTTTTCTAAATAGTTTTTGTGGTAGTTCATTGTTCTTTGAATGTTAGAATTACCTTGTGAATCCTTTTTTGGTTCTAGAGCCTTTATCTTAGGCAAGTGGTGGGCAAACTTTTTAAAGAGGGAGCCAAAGGAAAGGAAATGCTCATCTGTCAGTCTGTTTCTAAGGCAACTCTTTCGAAGTTTCATTGTAGTGTATCCTACTCATTGTATTCGTCCATCAGATTAGGAATGATGTTACCCAGATAGAACATTTCAGGGGGCCACATCTGGCCTACGGGGCTGTAGTTTGCCCATCACTGTCTTAGGGAATTCTTTGATGGTTTTTAAAATTTCTTTTTCTGTGATGGGATTGCTTATCTATTCTATTTCCTCTTTTGTTAATGTGGCTTGATCCTATTCTAATCCCTATCTGTGTGTCTGATTTTCTTTCTGCTCAAGGATATAGTTTGCTGAGTGCATTGTGACTCTTCTGGTTTTTAGAGGAACAGTTATAACTTGCTTTCTTGTTTTAAGAGTCAACAGAAGCAATTCCAATTCAATGCATATGTTATGTATCAACATCACTTCATTATATCCTGAATTCAAATCTATCATTAGATTTTTATTACCTTGTATTACCTTTTTGACCCTGGACAAATCTCTTAACTGTTATCTGCCTTAATTTCCTGAGGAAAATTAATTTTAATCCTGAATTATTTGATTATTAATATTAATTTGCAATGTTCCATTCTCCATTTAAAATGTCTACCTTTCAGTTTAGCACAAATAGAAAAATTGGTCTCAGGAATCAGCTAAGGAATGTGATCATATTCCAACTCTTCCCAAGCCCTGGGCTTGTCATCTTTGTTTAATCCATGAGCACAGAAGCCAGCCTGCATATATCTAAACATTCAAGATGTGGTCTTTGTGATCTTGATTTCTAATCAAACTTGGAAGTGGCCTGGTATACAAAGGGGAAAATTAATCAAGGAAAAACCTTATTAGGGTGGTTTTCCTATCCCTGACTGGGTCGCACTTTATTGCTGTAACTGTACCACATTCTCCCCAATGTCATATCCTTGATACAATCAGCTTCTACTCCTCTACTGCTCTTCTCTTCCCCTTACATCTACAAAACTTCTTAAATTTTATTTCTTCTCTTTTAAACCCTTCTTCACTATTCTACCCACAAACTTAGGGACTATTTTGATTATGACTAATCCTTCTTTGAATCTATCCTTTATTTTATATTCTCTCTCTATCATTTAACAGGTTCAGATGAAAAGGAAGTTTACAAGACACTATTCCTCTCACCTTATCCTTATTTGTACAGGCTTCTATCAAATGCCCTGATTTTTTGAAATAATAAATGCAGGAATCCTGCCTTTAATTTCTTCCCTAATATGTCATTATATCATATTTGTATTATTGATATGGTATATCCAAAGGGTTTGAGATAATCAAATCATAACAAAACTACTTTCAGGTCTTCTGTCATTTGAATTCTAAGACTCTTGATGATATTAAAATTCTGAGGGGATACTATATCATTCCACTTACCCCATTAAAATATAAACATTTCACCCTTATATAGCCTTTCCAGTTACTTCTTTGCATTTTTCTTTTGATGTTTCCATTGACACCATTTGTATTTCAGAGTTTTTAATGAGCTCTAGCCTTTTTATCAGGAGATGTTGGGAGTCTGTTCTCTGTTTTATTGTTTCCTACATTCACACTATATTTGAGCACTTCCAGCTTTGAAACCATAAGTTGTGAATTGTGCCCCTCAGCATAGGTTAAAAAGCATTGCTGTCTCCTGGGGCAGATGAGAAAAGGTGACCAAACATTTGCTTGTTTTGGTATTCCTTCAAATGTCACCATTAATACTAAAGGCACCAAGTCAATGTTGATTAAAACTACTGGAAATGAGAAAACTAGAATGACTGTAATGCTTGCAGTCACAGCTGATGGGCGAAATTTTGAGGCATAAAACATTACCTAAGGAAAAGTTACCATTAGGAGTGATCTTTCATGAGTAGGAAAACGAATGGATGAATGAAGAATTTGTGTTAGATTGGTTGAATGTAGTCTGGGGTAGGCGTCTGGGTGCATCACTGCATCAGAGAGGAATGCTCACACGACACGTTCAAGGCTCAACTGATTGAAAATGTGAAGAAGAGAATTGCTGAAATGCACACAGACCTACTTGTTATTCCTGGAGGAATGATGTCGCAATGACAAGTGTTGGATGTAGTAATTAATAAGCCATTCAAAGAGCATTTGAGGAAAGAATATAACGAGTGGATGTTGGCTGGAAACCATGAATTTACTCCATCAGGAAAAATAAACGGTTGGTCACTGTATTAGGGAAATGGGTCAAAACCTCTTGGGATAAAATCTCCACCAAGTCCATTGTGCTTGGATTTAAAAAATGTTGTATATCAAACTGTATGGATAGTTAGTTAGTGAAGATGGTGTTTTGTAGAAGAAGAGGGTGACAGTGATGATTTGAATTATGTTTCCATTTTGGGAGATGAAGAAATAGAAGAGGAAGGAAAACATGATAAGTATTGGAAGGTAGTTTCTAACAAGTATCTATAAAAGTAATACATAGTTAATAAAAGTGTTGGCATTAAAACTTCTTTTGTTTTCAGGACCTTGAAAAAACTTCAGATATAAAGTGCCTGCATTATTTACAAGTTAAGAGAAAGTTGTAATTTAAAAGGAGAAAATAAAATGAGTGTTTCCTCTTTCTAAATCACCCTTCAAAATACTTGGGAATCACACTATATTCGGGGCCCTGTTATATTCAGGCTAATATGGTATTATGGATTTGTGTGGGTTTGGACATTCATCATGATTCATCATGATCAGGTGGGATTTATACTAGGAATGCAAGGATGGTTCAACATTAGGAAAACCATCCACATAATTGACCATATCAACAAGCAAACCAACAAAAACCACATGATTATCTCAATAGATGCTGAAAAAGCCTTTGACAAAATGCAATACCTATACGTTTTCTTGCTGAGATTTTTTTCAGGGACTTAGTGTTGTGCTCTTTAAAGCTCACAATGATTTCTTGGGCCAAAGGTTTTCAAACTTTCAATGGATTCTACATGGATTGAACAAAGGGCATGAAATCATTTCTGGCCCCTCTGGGATTTTCAAATTCTAGACCCTGGGTTGGGTCTAGGCCACACAGTGGCATCCTTGCTGGTTAAACCAGGCCTCAACCTCTATTAGATAGTGGCAAACTTCTGCTGGTTCAAAATATTGTTACCTCCCCATTCCTATTATGAGTCCAGAGGGCATGAGTTTGTGATCAACATTGGGTTCAGAGCAACAGCACTGATGGCCTAGAAAATACTGGTCCCTGGCTATTATCTGTGATACAGTTCTAAGAAATAGCATGTGCAGCTCTTGTTTATGCTTCTTTTACATCTGGGGCTCAAGTCCAAATCCATTCTGAGGTTCAATCAACAATACTAATATCTGATTCAGAGCCTGGGGACTGAATCTGAGGTCGTAGTCTATTCCTGTGCCCTAGTTCCTGTCTTGGCCACTTGCCTATGGGTTAAATTTGTTGATCTTGGCCTGGGAAATATGATCCACTGTGTTTTCCTCTTCAATTTCCCAACTACTACTGATGTTTTTCTTATATCTTTTTTTGAGCAGTTGTAGGGGTTGTATTGCTTCTTCTTACTCAAATACCTTTGCTAGTCTCTGCTAATTTTTAAAAATAGATCAGAATGGAATTGTCTTGTTTATACACCATGTTTTTTCTCATTTTCACACATACTTCTAGCTTGTATTCAATTTGCTCCAATAAGCTGGTGATATGCCTGTATAATCATGCTGAATGAGGGCAATATCTTATCTATTATCGATGTTATTTGGAGCTTACTTTTTTTTTGGTGATTTTTCAAATCTTTTTTTTTTCCCACAGCATATTCCTAATTTTTTAACGTGAAGATCCTTTTAACTTAAGTCATTGACCTTTCTTGTTCTGTGTTATTTAAAATCACTTGGGATACTTGGAACTACATTTCCTGTGATCCCCAATGGGTTTCCTGTTTTGGATTACATATTTAAGGTGAGGAACTATTTTAAAATAGGGGGAAGTGACTTTGAATTTCCTCTTTAGCTACCTGAGCGCACGAAGATAGTAAGGTAAAATGGCTGAGGTGATGTTGGAATAGGTTTCTTACAGGCACGTGGTCAATTTATCTCTATCAGCATGGCTTTTATTAAAATACTATTCTCCCTTCTAATCTTGGCCCTCATCATTTTTAATCATAACAGTTTGGCAAACCAGAAGGTCGAAATTTGAACCCTAAATTTTCTAGATAGCCTAAGAAGAAGCCATGTGGCTCTGGGACCCAGAGTCTCAGAAACGATTTTTTTTCTCGCCCAGTCCTCTCCCGATTTTCCCCAGCCTAGAGGCTGTTTTACGGGGAAGAGAGACAATGGTTTTAATTGCCGCTGGGCTGCGAATTATTTTGCTCAATGCCCCGGGCCTGGTGGCCCTTGCGGACAGCCAGTATTGTTTCGCCGCTGATCTCCTGACTCCTGACCTGGTCTCCCTTCCTACCGCACCTCGAGCCTGCCAGAGTCCCAGTGCCTGTGATCTCTGACTCCCCAGTGCAGACCATTTCTGTGAATCCAGAATCCTGAGATTTCTGAGAAGCGACCCCCGCCCTGACTTGCCGAACGCCGCAGTTCAGCTTCAGCCTCTGCTGCTTTTACTACCACCTGGTTCTGACTTGCCGAGATCTTCGGAGACTTCTGCTGCTGCTGCTTAGGATTTGGTATTGTCCCCACTAGCCCCTCTTGGTAATGGCCTACTCTCTTGCCTTTCCACGTGTTTCTCTAAAGACCTAATTTAGGCACCCCCCACCCCCACAAGCTCTACACATGGGATTTTCTACAAAACTACCCTAAGCTTTTCTCTAGCCCCGAGCCCACAACCTGACCCCACGTGGACCTAGGGTCTGAGCCTTGAACTAGCGTGTACCCTTAATTGGGCCTCATGGCCTATTCACCCCGTACCTTCTTAGAACTTTGAACTTAAAAAAAAAACCCGTATTTTTAAAACTTCAGAACTGAATGACTTTTAAAGAGATTGTATCTTACTGCATTTTGCTAATTAGTTTTGTAAATTAATCTTGCTTATTTCATTGATTTTCCTGTTGCACTGAATCATTTTAAGTTAATGAAGTTTGTGGCTGCTAGATTAATTCTGTTTATGATTTTATTGTAACTCCCAAATAATGAGAAAAATCTAGTAGAACTGGTAAGAGGTTTTGACCAGCTTGTTAATCTGGTACTCACATTATATTTCCTACACATTTTTTAAAGTTGTAAATTGCCTTATGTATACTGGATTTATAGGAGTACATGACTTTTAAGTTTTTATTCTATCTTGGTAATTGTGTTCAACCTTGGAGAGTTTGATGCCTGCCTTGAGATTTAAATTGTAATTTTATGAGAGGTCTTTTAAAAATTTACTTTAGATGCCTAGTACCCTTCTGTATAAATGATAAGGTTTTTATGTATTTATTTTAAAGAATTGTTGTCTTAAAGGATAAGCTTTATATATTTTATTGTGAAGAATTGTTGTCTTATATATTTTTTGATATTAGTCTGTGTTTTGGCCTCTTTTGTCAGAGGGATCTAGAATTCTTGAGGATAATTTAGACCAGAAGGTTTTTTTAATATCAGATTTTTATATGGAAGCAGTAACAGAATTTGTTGAGAAACTCTTAGCCAAGGTTTAAAAGTTGTAACAAGTATATGATTTTTTGAACATCATTGTTTATTGTTTTAAAATGTGATTAGAAATTATTAATTAGAAATATGGTACTCTATTTGAATGTGCATTGTGAATCTGCTATTTTGTAAAACCCACTTTCTCTCACAGAAAATCTCATTTTTGGGTAACAAAACCGTTCTAGTTCTAAGCTATATATATATATATATATATATATATATATATATATATATATTGGATTTTTAAAACATTTTTTTAATTAGAGCAATTGATTTTTTCCTTTTTCTCATCTTGTACTGGAAGTACATATATAATCATTATTTATCCTTTTTCTGATTCTACAGCAATATAAGCTTAATGTAAATACTTGAGCCTGAGACTGAGGATATGGGATTGTGATTAAATGCCTCTCTGATTCCAAGAAAAAGGGAACATAGAGCTGTTAATTAGTGCTAAAAAAAAAAGCATACAGTCAGAGACTTGACTAAAAGATATGCATGGATTGCAGAGTTCTATGCCAATACTTTAGGGCTTGGAAATTGGGGTTTGAGTCCTGGAGTCCCAGGCTTTTCTAAAACTTTAGAGGACGTGGGTCCCCTTGGCTTAAGTTCCTAAGTCAGCACCTAAGATTGGTTATTTATTTGGCTCACTTCCCTGAAAAGCTGATGGTAAATCAGATCAGAGAGAGACATTTTCCTTAAGTCCTAGCCCTGAATGGGTTATAACAAACTGCTTAAATCGCTTTCCTTGGGCCTTGATTCAAAGGCCTGTTTATTTCTCCTACATTTTTTGCACATTTTACATTTCATTCACAAGTTAATTTTTTCTCCTTTTTTGAATTTTATTCTTTTTATTCTTTTTTTATTATTTCTTTTGCCAATTGATTTCATGCACCCCCGTGACTCACTTAGCCATGCATCCTTGGCTGACTTTTTCAGGGGAATAATGTGTTATTTAAAATTTTCCTCAGGTGGGTGTGTGTTAAGTTTTTATAATCATAGTGTCTGAATTATAATCTATATTGCAAGTCAATTTTTACTCCTTTAGAAGTAACCTCAGGGGGGTAATGTATAATTCTCAGAAGAAAATGTTTGTTTTGTAATCTATAATGTAAAGTTTAAATTCTTTGAGAATAATTTCAGGATAAGGATTGTACCATCCCCCCAGAATCCAGACAACTGAACCTGTTTGGTGGAGGCACCAAAAAGATGCCTGAAGAGCCTTCACTGGATCATGAAGACCCAAATTTGAACTTTGGGGCACAGTTGATCTGAACTATGGGGGTTGATCGAATTGAATGCATTTATTTTGAATGGACACTCTTATGCCAGTGGGGGACTGCCCCAAAATTGGCTTTTTGTCAGCGCGGCTAGCTTTTGTCCTCTTTTCTTTTGGTTTAAGATCCACTGAAAAAGACCAGTCTTTTTTAACAGATCTCAGGGGGGTAATGTGTTATTTAAAATCATTTGGGATACTTGGAACTACATTTCCCATGACCCCCAATGGGTTTCCTGTTTTGGATTACGTATTCAAGGTGAGGGACTGTTTTAAAATAGGGGGAAGTGACTTTCAATTTCCTCTTTAGCTACCTGAGCGCACGAAGATAGTAAGGTAAAATGGCTGAGGTGATGTTGGAATAGGTTTCTTACAGGCACATGGTCAATTTATCTCTACCAGCATGGCTTTTATTAAAATACTATTCTCCCTTCTAATCTTGGCCCTCATCATTTTTAATCATAACAGTTCTTTATTTTCTGATCCATATTTTTCAGCATATTTTTCACTCTCATTATCACCAAAAAGAACATTTTCTCTTATCTGTTTTATTTTTCCCCATAGTTTCTCCTTTTAAGAGGTTCTTTATCATACTATACTAGATGATCTCCTAGATCCTTTTAAATTCTATTTGTGTAATCCTGTGATTTGGAAGATGAGGTGAGTGTATATACTGTGCTATCCTAAGATAATTTATAATGACAATATTCTTGTGTTTCTTCTCAGGTCACTTGAGATCTGACAAACTCTTCTATTTAAGACATCTAAGAAATGTTACACAATGAAGAAATCCTTGGGATTGTCTTACTCAGTCAAATTGTAGTTGGAGTCCTAGGCAATGCTTTTCTCCTTTCTTTTCACATGTTCAACCTCATCACTAACCACTACAAACCTATAGATCTGATTTTCATCCACCTGTCTCTTATCAATATCATGTTCCTACTTTCCATAGGAATTCCCCGCATAATTACAAGTTTAGAAATGATAACTATTTTTGATGATATTGAATGTAAAATGGCCATATACATAGGAAGAGTCTTCCGGGGACTTTGTCTTTATAACAATTGCTTGTTGAGTACTTTCCAGGCCATCACTATTAGTACAAACAATCTCATGTGTGGACTACTCAAAGTAAGAGCCCTCCAATACATCATTCCTTCTTTGTTCCTTTGCTGGATTCTCAATCTGCTGATTTATGTGGCTGTGCCTATTTCTATGATTATACCAAAAAATCACACAATTATTAAGAACAGATGGAGCCACAGATTCTGTGCCTTTGATCTTTATGCCTCAAACTTTTTAAAGAATAGAATGTGGACATCTATTTATGATGCTATGTGGTGTGGACTCATAATATGTGTCAATTTTTACATCATAGCTGTCATGAAAAGACATCACCAAAGAGTCCTTCACAACATCAACTTCAGATCTTCCAGGGTCTCACCTGAGATCAGAGCTGCCAAGACCATCCTGATACTTATCAGCAGCTTTGTATGTTTTAATTTACTTAGTTATACTTTGTTTTATGTGTTTTTGTCTTCTTTAGTAACTAAACTCTGGATCATATATGTTTCTTTGTTTCTGTCTGGGTGTTTTTCAACTCTTTCCCCCTTCATACTAATCTGCACTGACACTAGAGTGCACAAGGTTTATATTCCACAATTGTGGACTAAAATCCCATTAATACAGCTCTCTTCACAATTCCAGATTAAACCATAATTTCTCTTGCTAGTCTTATTTGTTTGCTAAAAACTCAGGAACAAAGTTCCTAGGATGAATCAAATCTTGATAACACAAATGATCATGTAACATTGGTGGGCTGCATGGTATTAGTAATGGTAATCATCCAACTATAACTAGCAAAAGGTGAAATGACTAAGGAAACAAAGGTTTGATCTTCTGAGTATGTCAAAAGTTAGGTAGGAAAATTTCCTATTCAGTTTCAAAATAGCACAATGGAGAAACTGAGTCAAGGGGATTCTACTTTTGACCATGCCAAGGTCATTCTATCAAGTTCTCAGGCATGCCATTTTCTACTATTGGCTTCATGACAATATAGACAAATTTCCTTTAAATCAAAACACTGGTTAATTATAGACTCCCAATTTTTTACCTCAAATAGAAAAATTTTACTAGTCATAATTTAGGGCTAGAATACTATTGACTTTTTCATATTTCCTTAATAGTTAAATTTCATTTATCCTTTACTTATAAATTAAAGCCAACCCAAAATTCTGGAGTTTCAGACACATAGCAATATTTGGCTCATGTTGATGTATTAAAGTTACATCTTTTTAATTTTCAAAAGAAACTTATCATGTTAAACTTATTATAGTTATTAATTATTTTAAAACTACATGTGCCATTAAATATTTAACAGTTTAACAAATAAATAATTTTATCACATTCTTTTAAATATTTAATTCATAATCTAACAGCTAAAAAATAAAAAAATATCTTTTTAATAGCTCTTCTAATACAATAGTTTCTCAAATTTCACAATATAAAAGAATTTAGAAATACAATAACATAACATTATTTCATGTATTTAATATGAAACACAATTTATTGCCAGTCAGATGACCAATTAAGCTTAAGGTATTTCCAAATTATGCTACAAGGAAAATATTTACCTTATTACCTTTGGTATTTTATACTAATCACATCTAAATTCTAGAATAGAGTTATTTAGTATGGAGCAATTACATCCAATTAAAAAATAATAATCCACATTTATATAGTGCTCATATTTCTCTGCATTTTCCAGCATTTTCTCAAAATTTTTATTTGGGAATCTAATGTGAGAAGAAAGGCATTGATGGGATTAGGGAGTAGTATAGTCTCTGAATTGAAAAAACAATCTTGAAAACTGTGTGTGTGTGTGTGTGTGTGTGTGTGTGTGTGTGTGTGTGTGTGTATTACTTCCAGACCAGCTACTTTCTCTCATTATAAAGATAATATGATTATTACTCTTTAGGAAAATATATCTAAGTGCTTTTTATTCCTAAAGCTTTTACAGAATTTAATTCTTATTTTTTTCATCTGTACTTTAAAATTTTCTCCCTAGTAATATTTTATTGTATTTTCCTGGTGTAGTATAGATACAGGTAGAAACAATTTTTAGCATTTGTTTTCTGACATTTTACAATCCAAATTCTCTTCCATTCTCTCTCCCCCCTCTCCTTCTTCTCCGAGGTTGCAGGAAATACGATTTAAGTTATACATGTGCTATCATGTAACACATATTTCCATATTTGTTATGTCGTGAAAAAAGACATATTAAACATTTAAGTAAGTTTTGATTTGAAGTTATTTGAGTATCATTTACAAAAATTATGAAAATATGTAGGTTGGTTTAGAGATGTAACTACAATACATTAATGAGTCAGCTGAACTTCAGAATGTAGGTAGGCTTAAATTATAAGTAAAGGATAAATTAAATGTAACTATTAGGGAAATATAATGAAGTTAATAGTATTCAAACTCTAATTTATGTTTAGTGAAATCTTTCATTTGAGGTAAAACTTGGTTTGTGCTGCAGTCTGAAAACTGTGACAGGTGGATGTCTTTGCCTAGGAAGTTGGGAAAACGACCTTGGCATGGATTAAGGTAGTACCAAAAATTTTAATATGCTTAGTTTCACAAATGTGAAACTTATTAGTTAGATGATAATAATTCAATGACAAAACATTCCTAAATTATCTTGAACAATACCAAATATACCCAATAATGTTTCAAAACTCAATGTAGAGAAAATAACTTCATATTATACAATTAAACAGGTCTTTAAAATAAATAAATTCATAATTTTCCTCCACCCTGATACTTACTCTCTAATCAAGGAATAGTTATAATGTAAAAGGGAATTAAGAATTTCAACTGCTATTATGTATTTTAAGCAAATGAGGAGATTTAGATAGATCATATTGATTTTCTCCTTTAAAATATCCAACTGATATAACTTGAATAAATTAATTTATCATTTTCATAAATAGCCATAACTTCAGAATAAAGCTTACTTCAGAATTTAGAACCAGAATTAGAAAGAAAATTCAGAATAATGCATTAGAATATATTACTTTTTCATATATATGTAAAATTCTTTTAAAAGTTTCATTCATAATTTAACAATGTCTAAATTAGACAAATAATTTTAACATCTTATCTTTATAATAGTTAATCAAATTGCATATTATCATAAATAATATTTATGAAGTTAAAATATGAAACAAAATCATTCAAATCTTACAATGAATTGCTTTCTCACATTTAAAACTTTGTATAAAATTATCCAGTATCAACTGATTATATTCCATTTAAAACAGTAATTAGAATTCATTAAAGAAATAATAAAAATTGTATATTTATCATATTATTTATTTTTTTAGAATAGTTTTCCATGGTTACATGATTCATGTTCTTTCCCTCCACCCCAAATTCTCCCCCCCCCCGCCTCCCCGTAGCCAAAGCCCAATTCCACTGGGTTTTACATGTATCATTGATCAAGACCTATTTTCATATTATTGATAGTTGCATTGGGATGGTTGTTTAGAATCTATATCCCAAATCATATCCCCATCAACCCATGTGTTCAAACAGTTGTTTTTCTTCTGTGTTTCTCTTCCTACAGTTCTTCCTCTGAATGTGGATAGCGTTCTTTCTCTTAAGTCCCTCAGAATTCTTCTGGATCATTGCATTGCTGCTGGTAGAGAAGTCCATTACATTTGATTGTACCACAATGTATCAGTCTCTGTGTATAATGTTCTCCTGGTTCTGTTCCTTTCATTTTACATCGATTCCTGGAGGTCATTCCAGTTCACGTGGAATTCCTCCAGTTCATTATTCCTTTGAGCACAATAGTATTCCATCACCAACAGATATCACAATTTGTTCATCCATTCTCCAATTGAAGGGCATCCCTCATTTTCCAATTTTTTGCCACCACAAAGAGCATGGCTATAAATATTTTTGTATAAGTCTTTATCCCTATGAACTCTTTGGGTTATAAATCCAGCAGTGCTATGGTTAGATCAAAAGGCAGATAGTCTTTTAAAGCCCTTTGGGCATAGTTCCAAATTGCCACCCACAATGTTTGGATCAATTCACAACTCCATCAGCAATGCAT
This sequence comes from Gracilinanus agilis, assembly GCF_016433145.1. Lineage (NCBI taxonomy): Eukaryota > Metazoa > Chordata > Mammalia > Didelphimorphia > Didelphidae > Gracilinanus > Gracilinanus agilis. The sequence continues at coordinate 163,956,063 of NC_058133.1, read as the reverse complement.
TGATATCCCAATTTTGCCACATCCCCTCCAACATTTATTTCTTTCCTTTGCTCTCATTATCATTATTATTTACATTGAATCCTGATTCAATAAAATTATAACCCAATAAGAGAACTCACTTTCAATATTTAATTTGAAAATTTCAACTTCTTTCAAAGAACTGGATCAATATTTTATTAATTACATAAAAGCCAATCAATTTTTTTTCTCTTTAATCAATTCTGAACAACTCTCAGACTTGTAGAACTATCAAGTTCCCTTCCCCAAGCTGGCAGACTAGTAGGGTATGGCTCATTTGAAGTACCTGGGAGGGGAGATTTGAGTTGAAAAACTTTCCTAGGAGAAGAACTACTCAAGAATGAGAACACAATGTAAATTAAGAAGAACAGTTCAATCACTAGAGGTCTTAAAATTCTAAAGGGGACATGTAAAACAACTTGTCTATGCACTCCTCTTCTCATTACTCAGTTCCATATTCAACTTGACCCAACACCTTGTTTTTAATTGAAAATAATGACATACTAAATATATCACTAGGATCACTTCAATATAAAATAGCTATTAATCAACTAAAATCTAGTTCTTAAAACTGCTAACACAATTTTCACCTCCATTTACATTAGAATTATTTACTCAAAATTCTCTTATCAAAATTTAGAAAAAAATTCTCACAGAAAATTTTTTACTAAATCATTTAAATTTCTAATTAATATTTTAAATATTCTCTGTAATCTTCAGATATTGGCCAGTATCTGGAAATATATGAGAGGAAAGGAAAAATAATTTGTTTATAACAGAAAAAACAAAAATGTAAATGATTTTTTTTACATTTTACAAAGAAACAAAGTAAATTAAAAATTAGACACAGACAAAACAAGATAAACTGCTTTAAAGTTTTACGTTGATGCTAGATGTCAAATTTACAAAATATTATATGTAATTAGCTTAAAGTTTTATCTATTTCAAAAATAAGTAATGAAGTTGGAACAAATTCTCAGCTAAAATTATTAGAGGTCTTTTATTAGATGTTATAATACAATACTAGACCTTGAATCTTTTAAAAAAATAGAATATAGTTCAAACTTGCTACAAGATAACAATTTCTTTAAAAGACTGGATTTAAATTCCAGCAATCTACATATCAAAACTGAAAATTCCAATTGAAGTCTTTCAATATAGCTAGGTTAGAAACTGGCCCTGGTAGGTGGAAGAAAAAACATCCTGTCCCTTTGAAACCATCTCTCCCCACCTACTCCAGCTGCTTGAAACCTTATTTCTTGCCTCTTTCAATTTCTTGGTTCACTTCACAAACAGATTCAGACATGCACACACATATAACCAAAATCATATGTACAAAATTGTGAGTAACTCAATTAATTAAAAAGGTCTTCCCTACTTCTCAAGAATTTTCTTGAGAGCTAAACTGCACACAGTAATGTCTACATGGCCCTTCTCACTCCACTCAGTGGGTTCAGGGCACACTGGCCACTTCCAGTTTCTGGATGGCCTCCCCATTTCTCAAGAACCTCCTTGAAAAGCAAAATCTCATATAGAGACTTCTACATAGAACCCCAATTTAATGCCCATGACTACATTTAACTACTTATTCAAGTAAACTCCATCTATCTCATTCTAGGTTAATCAACCCTGGCATTCTCAATACTTACAAAATGATACATTTAATATGCACACACAAAAGATAATTCTTACTCATAGAAGATCTCATCATCAGCAACAAGAATGAACATCTCACTACTTTTTACTCATCAGAAAAGGAATCACTTTATGTGCAAAAAAGCTACCACATATGCTCAGTGTTGGAGTGGAACTTTTTCTGTAAGCAAAAGGATTTAGTAGTCTCTTCATGGTCAGCCAAAAGTGTTACCATTAAAATAATCTTGGGAGATTGATTTTTGGGTACGAATATAAATTTATTGATTATATCAGGAATATTGGTTAAGCCAGCATCATAACTGATAAAGTGACATAGATTTCCACAGCTCTTTTGAAACCAAAAATGATCTGAGCTGGTTAATAAATAGATTTTTAGGAGCTCATTATTCAGTTCATCCCTTAACCATCCGAAGACAGTTTTACTTGGTGATAGCTAATTAAGAGATGATCCATCACCCCCATCTCCACAGCTGGATAGGTCATGTAAGCTAGAGAAGGACCCTTCTCTCCTTCATCTATTTACCAAATTCTGTTAAAAAGGAAGACATTCCTTGGAATTCCCATGAACAAAGAAAATGCAAAAAGTAGTAAATGATGGTATCTCTTACTCAGATCCCAGACATAGGAATCAACAGTGATTCTCATTAATATGTAGGAATTAATACAGTATATGAAAAATAAATTCTCACATGCGTAAGGGACTCAGAAGGCTGTCTGGAGGCAGGATATATGCTATCACTAAAACCACAGATGTCATAGAAGCTCTTTTGTTGAGATTTGAATGTGAAGTTGAATGTGAAGCTTTTGCAAGAGCCTGTGAACCTGCCCCTGGCCACAGGGTTAAACCTCTTTATACTAAACATTAAATAAATGAAAATGAAGACCATGGTCAAGAAATCGACTTTCAACTCTCAAATTCAAACATCTGTGTAGAGGACAGTGAATTCTGAGGAGAATTAAGATCCTTTCTATTTGAAGCTTGCAGTGCTCTCATGTTACATGACTATCTGGAGGATCAAGTTTGGTATCATCACAAGAGATTCCTTGCTACAAGAAATTCAGAATTCTCTGTATATGTATCAAACCAAGGAGGAAAGTCTGGCAAATTTTTGGACATCTATGTAAGGATAGAATTTTTGTTCCACTATTCAGAAAAATGGGTTCTAGAGACCTTACTGATACTGGTGATCAGCACAAAGGGGCACAAAGTTGGAAAACACCCAGTCATGAAGGCAGATATATGCATCATCCGGGAACTAGTTAATCTAGAAGAAGACATTGTTATTAAAAAACAGATGAAACTGACTAAATGGAAGAAGATGAAACTGCTCACAAGAATCATGACAGTCTTGGTCGCTTTTATTTCAGGGGAAATACCAGGGAAGAAGCTGGTGCTATGAATGTGAAGTACTCTCTTGTGATGACTTTGCATGATAAATATGATATATACACTGTTACATATTGTGAGTCCAAACCACACAACATCATGAAAGGCCTTCCAGAGTATAATGTTAAAGGCATTAGTGGCTTGAATACTGAAAACACAATAGCCCCAGTTCCAGCTGTTCATAAAACTTGAACTATTTATCAGTATAATCATATATATGGGAGTAATTGCTTCTGTCAGTAAAGTGAGAATCCAAGAGAGGATAAAGAAAGGTATGATGTACTTTATAGCCTTTGCTTTGAGCATTACACACACAGAACTGTTTGAACTGATAGTGATGGCCTGGAAACTACTTAAGAGACACACATTAATGAAGGAAAGGATCCTAAACACTCTATCCAAATAAACCATAATTTTACAACCAATATCTTTAAGGAAATGCATTATTCCAAAAAGTGTCAATGTCCTAGAGATTCCCTTAAAAAGGAGCAATAAGATATTGATAATGGACAAATGAATGAGAATTAAGTCTATGGGCTTTCCCTTATAATCTCGTGAAAAAATGAGTATGTAAAGGAGGAGTAAATTCCCTATGATTCCAATGGCCATCTGGTTGATAAAAACAATTCCAAAGATTTCTTCATTAAAAAACATTTCTTAGATGTACTGGATAAATAAATTGAAGTCAAATCCAAAATGATCTGGGAAAAAATTTGATATTCTCATTATTACAGATCCAGTCCATTTCAAAGTCCATAATCTTCTCACTTTCCACAACATAGATTATAGATTCAGACATCCTAAACATAGACAGCCTTAGTGAAGGTGTTGAAGGAGTAAAGAAAATTGAACATTCATGGAAGAAAAAAGAAATTATCTAGAAGAAGTATTTTGCAGCATAATGGAAAAGGAATTTGGACGGACAATAAGGAGCATATAATGGTTTAGTTAGTTCTAGCTTTAGTTAGGCCTAGTTAGTCCTGTTAAATTAAAGTGAAAGATTCCAGTTCACCCCAGATGTCTTTGAAAACCATATCAAATACAAGAAGAAAATGCTCCATATGAACAAAAGGTAAGTGAACAAGAGAGATATATTGAAGATAATCTAGAACTTCATAGCATTCAATAAAAACAAGTAAAAACAAAAAGACAAAAACAACCAAAGAAGCATTTCACAAGGTGGCCTGTGGAGTATACCTTGAGCCAGTTTACAGGCAGCAATTTTGATGCCAACAGAATAACATTGAGTCTTGTGATCAAGTGACTTTTTAATAGCATATTGAACAATTGCAGAACCAAGAGATATCCAGAAATTAATTCTACAAAGAAAGAAAATTATTTTTAATAAATAGTAGTTATGAGAATGTATCCACTGAGATAGGCCAAGTGGGTGATACCTAATTTACCTCTAGGCCTTCCAGCTGGGCTTCTCGAGCCCTACTAGAGCAAAGCCAGGCACTGGAGCAGATATTTAGCTCCTTAAGCTAGATTTCTTACTCTACCCCCTTTCTCATTTCTCTACCTTATGCTTTCCCTCTATTTTATAAATAAATATTGCTATAAAGTCATTTTTGACTTGAGATATATTAATTTTGGCAACCATGCATATATTTGGTCCAACCTTAATTTTTAACCCTTACACTATATACATATTTCTGGAGGTGTTGATTTCATATATTTATTTAAGATAAAAAACAACACTATAGATCCTGCTAGACCATTTTTGCCAATACTTTGATAAAAAGAAGGTTGTCTAACTTATTGTTAATAGGTAGAAAACCATTAGGGGACCAACAATACTAGAAGCAGTAGGAAACTGAGAGGAGTAATAGCAGATGCCCTCTGGATAATCAGTCTGTCAATATAAGCAGGCATTAGAGAAGTGAATTTGGAGAGAAGTGTTAAAATAGAATGTATTGGAAAGAAAATAATACATCTGGTAACTACACATTTAAGAATTTGAATGTAATGTTTGCCCTTAAAACAGAAAGGTGGCAGAATGAATCAGAAAAAAAAGCACAGCTATTTATTCTTTATAAGAAATACACATAAGCTTTCATTCACAAATATGTTAATGAGCTCAAATGGCTTTACTGAATACAAAAAAGTAAAAGTTTTAATCACAATCTCCAATAAAATAATAGGAAAACTAAAAAAAATTACATTGTCTTCAACGTAGGTTGCACAGAATCTTTATACCTATCTACTGTGAATACTTACTTTCAGGAAAAAAAACACTGCCTTGTGCTGGAAAATATAACACAGAGAGAAAGAAACAACCAGGTGAGACAGAGAAAGGCAGAGAGAGACACACAGAAAAGAGAATGAGAGATTAATTAAATTTTGGTTAAATGGTGATGGACAGGAAATAACTTCTTACTGATGTATCAAGTATTTACACTCAGGGTACACTCCACCTTTTAGAGCTGATCAAGCAGATTTGGGAGTCATCTGCATAAATGTAATAATTTGAATAATAGAAGATGATGAGACCTTAAATTGAAATAATATAGAAGAAAAAAAGAAGAGGGTCAATATAGAACCTTGGGGGACCCCCTCATTTACCAAGGGGAATGTGGATGAAGATCCAGGAAAAGAAAAGACAGAAAAGGAGAAGTTAGATAGGTAGGAGGATAAATAAGAGAGAACAGTGTCATGAAAACCTAGAGGGAAGAGAATATCAACATTGAAATGGTGATCAACAAAAGGCTGTAGAGAGGTCAAGAAAGATGGGAATTGAGAAAAAAACAAACCATTACATTGGTAGTTAAGGGATCAATAGTAACATTGGAAGTGGGGTTCAATTGAATAATGAGGTTGGAAGATAGATTAAAAAGAAATTACAAGAGTGAGAGGAAAAGAAGAGACAAAAAAGAGAAAAAAGGGATATAGAACAACAGCTAGCAAGGATGAGCAGATTAAGTGAAGATTTTTTTGAGAATAGAGAAGACATGAACTTGATTGTATGCAGTAGAGAAGCACAGAAGAAAGGGAGAGGCTGAAGGTAAGTAAAAGAATTGTGGAGAGGACAATCTATGGAGGAGACTCAATGAAATGGAATCACATATGTAGAGGATTTTTTCTTGGCAAAGAACATGAAAGGGAGTGAAGAAGAGCAGAGTGGAGCGATAGAAGACATTTGCGTGTTATGAAAAGAGGCAGAGAGGAGAAGAAAAAGCTGTTACTTCAAAACCTTTTTTTCAATAAAATGAGACAAATTTATCAACTGAGACAGGAAGGGGAGGGGAGACCAAGGGGATTTTGAAGAGGGATAAAAAGGTTTGGAAAAATTATTATAGTGAGTGGGAAAGTGAGTCAACTAAGAAAGTATAAATTTATTGCATTGGTGCAGTTTAGGTCTACTGAGATAATACATCATAAACTAGTATTGGTGAAGAAATAGTAATTGCTCATGGATGGGCAGTCAATATAGTCAAAAATGTCAATCCTACCTAAACTAATCTATTTATTCAATGCCATGCCAATCAAAGTACCAAAATAATTCTCTCTTTGACCTAAAAAAAATCAAAATTCCTTTGGAAGAACACAAAATCAAGAGTAGCAAAAGAATTAATGAAAAAATTTAAAGGAATTATGGATAGCAATACCAGACTTTAAACTGTATTATAAAGCAGTAATTGTCAAAACTCTCTGGTGCTAAGAGAGAGAAAGGTAGATTAGTAGAAAAGAATAGATATACAACAAATGGTAATTTTAAAAATTATAGTGAACTTGTATTTGATAGGAATATAGACCTAGACTATTGGAATAAGAAATCATTATTTGTTAAAAATTTCTGGGACAACTAAACAATAATTTGGCAGAAACTGGGTATAGAGCAAGATCTTACACCAATCACTAAGATTAAAATGGATATGTGATCTAGATATTAAAGGAATATCATAAGCAAATTAGAACAGGGAACATATTACCTATCATATTACCTAGCTTTTTATGGAAAAAAGAGGAATTTATGAGAAAACAAGAGATCAAGAGCATTGTGAGATTTGAAATAGATAATTTTGAGCATATCAAATTTAAAAAGCTTTTGGAAAAATAAAACAAATTTGCTAAGTTTAGAAAGAAAGCAGAAAATTGTGAGGGAAAAAAACCAACTTTTCATTGTCTCTTGGATAGAGATTCCATAGCAGAATACATAGCGAACTTTGTCAAAGTTATAGGAAGTAGAGCCATCCCCCAAATGAAAATGGCTAAAAGATATGACCAGTTTTCAAATGAAAAAATGAAAGCCACATATAGGCATATGTAAAATACTTTACATCACTACTGATTAGGGAAATACAAGCCATAACAATTCTGAGGTATCATCTCACACCCATCAGATTGGTTAAAATGACAAAAAGACAAAATGACAAAGTTGGATGGGTTGTGGAAAAGTGGGGACACTATGACACTATTGGTAAAACTATGAACTAATTCAACCATTTTGGAGGGCAATTTGGAATTTCACCCACAGCGCTTTAAAACTGTATATATCCTTAGGCCCAGCTGGGCCTATTTTCAAAGGATATATGGGGAAAAGGATAAGAATCAATATATTCCAAAATATTTATGACAATTCTCTTTGTGGTGGCAAAGAAGTGGAAATCAAGGGGATGGCCATTAATTGGGGAATGACTAAATAAACTGTGGTTCATAATTGTGATGGAATACTATTGAACAATAAGAAATGATGAACAGATTAATTTAAAAAATACTTGGAGACTTCCAGGTTAAGATGGCTGCAGAGTAGAAGCAGGGTGCTTTTATTCTCCTCACTACTGACCATCAGCATACCTCCAAAGGACAAAAAAAACCAAATCCAGATGAAAGAAGGGACCCCACAATAGGGCACAGTATCTAAGGTATGTGGGGTTTGGGCACTTCCACGTTATAAGGGGGCAGAAATAGCTCCCATCAAAACTTGAGCTGATCAATCCTCCCCCCACCCCAATACCAGAGTCAGAGGCTGTGCACCAGAGTTAGAGTGAGCAGGGGAGCAAAATCTAGCTCCTTGGCAGCTCACTGGGACTAGTAGGACCTTGCCCCTGAGAGCAGCAAGACTTGAGACCCCAGGAAGCTGAAGAGCACAGACCTTGGGCATGGGAGTGGGTCTAAGAGAGGCAATGGACAGTGGAAACAGCTCAGTACACTGAGACTCTGGAAAACCTCAGGTGGAGGAGCAAGTGTGGGCCAATTCCTGGGCTCTGGGCAGCCTACTAGTACCATGGGGGCTTAACCCTGAAAACAGCTAGACCAGAGACCCCAGGAGGCTGGGGAACACAGACCTAGGGTGCAGAAATAAGGCTGAGAGGGGCCAAAGACAGCAGAGGCCTAGCAGAGAATGGAAGCCAGGAGACTCACAAAGTAGCCTCAGGCAAAAACTGCTCCTTAGCTCCATACAAAGAGAGTCTGTTTGCCTTACTCAGACTTCTGGCTGAGAAAGCATAATGATGCCAAGCAAGGCCCAAGAAATAAACACCAAAAAGATCAAGAAAAAAGCTCTAACAATTGTTAACTTCTGCACAGAAAAAACCCAGAAAACAGAGGAGGACAAATAATTAAAGACATCCAAACCTTCCCCAAAAAATGAAAATTGGTCACAAGTTCTTGAAGAGTTCAAATCTTAGATCATGAGAAAGATGGAAGAGATCTGGCAAGAAAAGTGGGAAATAGTTCAAAAAAGAAAATAACAGTTTAAAAGGCAGAATTTCATAATTGGAAATCGAGGTTTAGAAATCAAACAAAATGATAAGCAAATTGAAGACCAGAAATGACCAGCTGGAAGCCATGAAGAGCCAGATAGACTAGATAGAAAAGGAAAACCAAGAGATTATAGCCGAAAACCAGTCTTTAAAAGATAGAATTGGGCAAGTAGAAGCCAATGATCTCACAAGACAGCAAGAATTAATAAAGCAAACTCAAAAGACTAATAAAATAGAAGGAAACATGAAATATCTCAATGAGAAGATAATAAATCAAGAAAAGAGGTTTAGAAGAGACAATTTGAGAATCATTGGTCTTCCTGAAAAATCAGAAATTAATAGAAATGTAGACACCATATTACAAGAAATTATCCAAGAAAACTGCCCCGATGTCCTTCAACAAGAGGGCAAAATAGACATTGAAAGGATCCATAGATCACCCTCTACACTAAATCTTCAAAAGGCATCCCCCAGGAATATAATTGCCAAATTCAAGAGCTTCCAAGTTAAAGAAAAAATATTACAAGGAGCCAGAAAGAAAATTCAGATATCAACACCAATCATAATCACACAGGATCTGGCAGCCTCCACACTACAAGACCACAAGGCTTGGAACATGATATTCAGAAAGGCAAGAGAACTGGGTCTACAACTAAGGATCACCTACCCATCAAAACTGACTATATACTTCCAGGGGAAAGTATGGACATTCAACAAGATAGAAGATTTCCAAGTATTTGCACAGAAAAAACCAGGACTAAATGGAAAGTTTGATATCGAATCACAAAAGCCAAGAGAAACATGAAAAGGTAAATAAGAAAGAGAGGGGAAAGAAAGAAAACTCTTATTTTCAAATTTGCAACTTTAAGGGCTTCAATAAATTCAAATTATTTGTATTTTTATATGGAGAAATATTATTTGTAATTCTAAAAAAATTGTACTCACTATTATAGTAATTAGAAGAATTAGTCATAAGGAGAGGTGGGAGTACTAAATGGTCTAAAATGATATGGGGGGGGATAAGAGGGAGGGGGAATAGAGGATGGCACCCAGAGAAACTTGAAGGAATAAGAAAAATAGGATAATCTATACCACACAAAGAGGGCATGAGAAGAGGAAGGAATGAATACTATTATAAGAAGGAGAGGAAGAGAGTATTAATAGGAAATACTTAAATCTTACTTTCAGAGGAATTAATCCTGAGAGGGAAGATCTGTTGGGATATCAAATCCTATCTAACCCTACGGATAAAGTCAGAAGGGATAAACCAAGGGGGGGAGTTCATAAAGGGAAGGGAAGGGGAGGGGAGGGAATTCATTAAAAAATAATAAGCAGGGAAGGAAGGGGGTGGAAAGGGTAGTAAACCAAAGGAGGGGACAAGGGGGACTGATTTAAAACAAACCACTGGTTTAAAAGGAAATAGCGTAAGAAGAAGGGATAGAACTAGGAGAGGATAACAAAATGTTAGGGAATACACATTCCATATATATATATATATATATATAACCCTGAATGTGAATGGGATGAGGGTTTTTCCCTTTCCACACAATTAAAACTAGATCTAAACAACTGGAAAAACATTGAGTTCACATAGGTAGGATGAGCTAACATAATAAAAATGACCATTCTACACAAATTAATTTACCTGTTTAGTGCTATACCTATCAAACTACCAAAAAAACTTTTTTACTGAATTAGAAAAAAACTAACAAAGTTCATTTGGAAGAACAAAAGACCAAGTATATCAAGGGAAATAATGATAAAAATATGAAGGAAGGTGGCTTAGCAGTAACAGATCTTAAATTTGTACTATAAAGCAGTAGTCATCAAAACAGTATGGTACTGGTGAAGAGACAGAAGGGAGGATCAGTGGAAGAGACTAGGGGTAAGTCTAATAAAATTCAGCAAGACAGTTTTGATAAATCCAAAAAACTCAGCTTTTGGAACAAAAACCCACTATTTGACAAAAACTGCTGGGAAAATTGGAAAACAATATGGGAGAGATTGGGACTAGATCAACATCTCACGCTCTATACCAAGATAAACTCAGAATGGGTGAATGACTTTAATATAAAGAAGAAAATAATAGGTAAATTGGGTGAGCACAGAATGGTATACTTGTCAGATCTATGGGAAGGGAAAGATTTTAAAATCAAGCAAGAGTTGGAAAAAAAATCACAAAATATAAAATAAATAATTTGACTACATTAAACTAAAAAGTTTTTGTACAGACAAAACCAATGCTGCCAAAATTAGAAGGGAAGCAACAAATTGGGAAAAAATCTTTATGACAAAAAACTCAGACAGAAGTCTAATCATTCAAATATACAAGGAGCTAAATCAATTGTACAAAATATCAAGCCATCTCCCAGTCAATAAATGGGCAAAGGACATGAATAGGCAATTCCCAAATAAAGAAATCAAAACTATCAATAAGCACATGAGAAAGTGTTCTAAATCTCTAATAATTAGAAAAATGCAAATCAAAACAACTTTGAGGTATCACCTCACACCTAGGAGATTGGCTAAAATGACAACAAGGGAGACTAGTGAATGTTGGAGAGGATGTGTCAAAATTGGAACATTAATGCATTGCTGTTGGAATTGTGAACTGATCCAATCATTCTGGTTGCCAATTTGGAACCATGCTCAAAGGGCTTTGAAAGACTATCTGCCTTTTGATCTAGCCATAGCACTGTTTGGATTATACCCCAAAGTGATAATAAGGAAAAAGACTTGTACAAAAATATTTATTGCCGAGCTCTTTGTGGTGGCAAAAAATTGGAAAATGAGAGAATGTCCTTTGTTTGAGGAATGGCTGAACAAATTGTGGTATTTGTTGGTGATGGAATACTATTGTGCTCAAAGGAATAAAGAACTGGAGGAATTCCACGTGAACTGGAATGATCTCCAGGAATTGATGCAGAATGAAAGGAGCAGATCCAGGAAAACATTTTACACAGAGACGGTTACACTGTGGTATAATCAAACATAATGGACTTCTTTACTAGCAGCAATGCAAGGATCCAGAGCAAGGCTGAGGGACTTATGAGAAAGAAAACTCACCACATTCAGAGGAAGAACTGTGGGATTAGAAACACAGAAGAAAAACAACTGCTTGAACACATGGGCTGATGGGGATATTATTAGGGATGTAGACACTAAACAATAACTCTAGTCCAACTATCAATAATATGGAATTAGGTCTTAATCAATGATACATGTAAAACCCATTGGAATTATGCATTGGCTAAGTGGCGCTAGGAGGGTTTGGGGGAGAGGTAAAGAACATGAAATATGTAACTATGGGAGTATGTTCAAAATAAAATTTTAAAACAAACAAATAAATAAATAATGCTTGGAAATAGTGACATTAGACAATGAAGAGTGAAATGAGTAAAACCAAGAGAATATTCTATACAGCTATAGATTTAATATTTGAAGAATAACTTGTGAGTTAATCTCCAAAGAATGAAGTGAGAAGTGGAAATATGAAAGACATAATCTATATATTTTGCCAGATGATGCCTTTATTGTGTAAGAAGGAAAAGAAGGGACTGAAAAAATTAAAATAAAAAATAAATTTTAAAAAAACAGTGGACCCAGTCAAAACAGATTATGATTTTTTCTTGATTTTCTTCTATGGAATGTAGAGAGTGATGTTATGAGTAAGATTAGATTAGCTAGTTATTAGGTATTGATTATATATTGATTAGGAAGTACCTAGCAGGAAGGAGCTGGAGCTGGGAATTCCAGGTTGGAATGAAGGAGGAGGAAGTCTATCTGTGTTCTGTGTGTGGACTCCATTAGTGGTAGGCAAAAAACTGTTGCCAGCCTGGGAGACCTCAGAGCAAAGGACACCCTATTTCCTGTTTTGCCCTGGATCCTGTGTGGTGTGGCATCTAAAAAGGACAAGATCTACAAAGCCAAGAGAAGAGGTGAAATTGGAGTTCTGGCGGACAGTGCTCCAAGCAAAACCCTTACTGCTTGGTTCCTGAGACAACTGTAGCTCCTGGCATCCAGAGATCATCAGTGGATTGCAGTGAGAAATCCCAAAGCCACAAACCCTAGCTGCACTCAAGACTGGCAGGTTCCAGGTGTGAGGCAGAAACCCAAAGACTCCAGTAGAGCTCCTTGGGCCCTGTTAGTTAGATAGCTTAGATTAGTGTAGTTGAATAAGTCCTTCCCTGTCTCTTTGGGTTTTGTTATTAGGTGTTAAGATTTTAGAGTAGTCATTCCTATCCCTCCTTTTAGTTGTTTCTAATTAAAACCCAATTTCACTTTGTTACCTTGTCAGTTAATTCAAGGCCTCTGGCCAGAGTGACAGTTGGCTGTTATTTTTTCAGTTGGGAGTGGTGTAGCTGTACAAGACTTCAGTGTTCAGTTTTAGTCTCTCTTACATCCGAGAGAGTGTTCCCACAAACCCCATAGTTGATTTTTAATATCCCTGGTGACCCCATTACTTATATTTTCCTACAGTGAAGACAGTAGATAATGCAAATAATCCAAACCTAATGTTTGACAAGACCTTCCATAGGATAAAGCGGTAAGGATCTTAAGAAGAGGATAGCAGAGAGTTGAACTGGTTTGCCAAGAGGTCAAAACTGGGAAAATAGTAGATTCTAGCCAGGTCAGGGGTGATGTTCTAAGAAAAAAACTAAATAGTTCTTGATAAGGAAGGAAGGATAAAGGATGAATGATAAAGTTTAGAATTGCAAGACTGAGGGAGAGTTGAAATCATGATAGATTATGAAGAGCTAATGTAATTTCTAAAATCATAACCACATAAACAATATGTAAAGGACTGGTAGCCAAGGAGTAATGGGAATATTTTGATGCATAAAGTTGCTGAGATTTTTGGTGAAGACTTAAGAAAGAATTAATCAGTATACTAGCATTATGCTTATCTCTTATTACTTGTTAACTTGACTAGTTGATTAAATGCTTACAACATGCTATGCTAAGTGATGAAGAGGAAAAAAAGAAAATAAAAGGTAAGACACAACATGGTGTCTGCCTCAAGTAGCTCACATATTAAAGGAGTATGCAATGTGTGAAAAAAGTTTCTTACATGATATATATTATGTATGTTGAAAGTAATCTCAAATGAAAGGCACTTGCAATGGGAAGGAGAGAACAGGAGGGATAGAAATCCCTCCTGCACAAGGTAGTATTTGACCTGTCTTTTTTTCTTTAACCTGAGTCTTGAGAAGAGCCACATAAACCAAAAGGTAAAAACAAGAGGGTGGGACATTTTATAATAAGGGGATATTCAATGAAATGGCAAAATGGGGGTACAGAAAGTCAGGTAAGGAACAGTTAAATGATCAGCATTGCTAGATCATAGTGTACATGGAAGAGAAGAAAGTATTAGGAGACTGGAAAGGTAGGAAAGGGTCATATAAGGAAGACACTTATATGAATATGAATCTGGTGATAATAGGAAACTAGTAAAATTTATTAAGTAAGTTGATGATACAGTTAGACTTTGCTTGATAAAGGTTAATTTAAAAGCTAAGTGGAGGATATAATGTATTGGAGAGAGACTTGAAACAGAGATAATGACTGTGACCTAAAATGAAGAGTAATTTGAGATAATGAGACCAATGAGTCTATTGTAAGAGTCTAGGAGAGAGTTGATGAAGAGCTATATGAGAGTGGTGGCTGTATAAGTGAAGAAAAGAGTACACATATGATAGTTATGAGGGTAGAAGTAGCAAGACTTGACAACAGATTAGATATGTGTGCTGAGTATAAAAAATTAAAGATAACAGATTTTGAGTCTGGGTGACTAGATGTTCTTTCAGTAACCAGGAATGTTAGAAAGGAAGGGTTTGTGGAATAAAAGTGGGAAATTTTGAGGAGAAAAATTCATAAGCTATGTTTTAGGACATGCTGAGTTTGAGATGGCTATACAATTTGAAATATTCAAGAAATGATAATGTAAAACTGAAGCCCAGGAAGAAATAGAGCTGGATATATAGATCTGGAAATCATCTGCAGGGATTACAATTGACTTCATGGAACTAATGAAATCAAGTCAGACATTAAAGGGTGAAAAAAAGGGAAAAAGCCCAGGACAGAACCTTAAGGAACACCGATAGTTAGTAGGCATGTTCTGGATGAAGATTAAGCAAAGGAGACTGAGGACTAAAGATCTGGAAGATAGGGGAAAACCAGAAGGTAGTAGAGTCATGAAAAATCTAGAGAGGAGAAAGTTTTCAGGAAAGATGGGGAAGGATAATGTCAGGGGCTGCGCAGAGGTTAAGAAGGATCAAAACTGACAAAATATCATTATATTTGGAAATTTAGAGAACACCAATTACTTTGAAGACAGAAATTTGATTTGAATAAAAAGAGGAAGCAAGCTTACAGAGTTCGGTAGATAGTGAGAGGAAAATAGAAGTAGTCAATGAAGAATTAATTGCTTTCTTGAAGTTTTGAGGAAAAGTAGATATAAAACAATAGCTATGGAGAGTGGTAAGCTAAACTGTGGAATATTTTTGTTTTTTTGTTTTTATGGATGACAGAGAGGTTGTCATATCTGTAAACATGAGGAAAGGAGTCAGTTGATAGGGAAAGATAGAATGAAAGATATGGAAAAATACAAGAGTCATAGGGGTACTCACCAGGTTGGTCTGATGCTTTGGAATGGGATGCAAATGTGGAAGTCAACATGTGGATGGGAGAAGAGGTTGAGTAAAGAATTATAAGGGAAAAAAAACAGCCTGAGCTCATCTCTCCTTAGACCTGTGATTATCATATCACCTGATGGAGAAGTGACACTGTCTGCAGTGGGAATATTAGGATATTTCTGAAGGGGAAGCAAACTTGTCCCAGGTGCAAAACAGTAGAAACATTAATCATTAATCAATTAAGCTCACCAAGAGGATAAATGGAATCAGCTGGGAAAGACAATTTCCTGCACCTTTTATGGAAAGAATACTAAACCTCTTTAGATACTAAGTCCTGGGACATCCAAAGTTTTGTGCCATTTGCTTGCTGGGACTCAGAGATCAATTATTGAGTGCCTTTACTTCATATAGGGAATGTACTAGGCTTGCCTCAATGTAGACCATTTCAAATAAGGCTCCCAGTCAAGAATATAAGAACATCCCAGGTCTCAGGAACCTACTCAAATTTTATTTAACCTCTACAATCTTTCATCTATGAGGTGATAATTCTCTGAGAGTGAAGTCAGTCATCAATTATAGTATAAAGTATAGTATAGGCTAATACTTTCTATTACCTTAGTCCTGTCCTCTTTTGGGTAAATTCCCAGCTTATTCCACCTAATACCTATGCTTCAGATACTCTATCCCCATTCTTTGATCCTCCCAATGATCTTGTTCCTGTTTCCTTTTAGCTCTACACATCCATAATCCAAATCATCCTTGACATTTATGCTCCACTGTCTCCTTTGTTAAATATCATCTCATCCTAGATCTCTTCAACAAGCTTCCACTTTATTGTGCTATCATAAATCTAGCTCTCTCTAGGAGACAATCAATCCCTCACCATACTCTAGTGCTAGATGTTTCTTCTCTCATCCTACTTAAGTTATGAAAAAAGGAATAAGAGTAGGTAAATCCTCCTTTTTCCCCTCATTTACAACAAACTATCCACTTGTCACTATTCCCACAGGAATCTCTTCTCTAAAATGTTCTCTATCATTCTCAGTCATATAGTTCAGACTTGGCTCCAAGTATTTCTGGATCAAAGGCATGCATACTTTTATAACCCATTGGGGATAGTTCCAAATTGTTCTCCAGAATAGTTGAATTAGATCACAGCTCTATGAACAGTTTATTAGTGTTTCAGTTTTCCCATATCCTCTCCAACATTTATAATTTTTTTCTTTTTGCCATATTAACCAATCTGATTGATTTTGAGATATTTTTGTTATTCTATGCTTGTTCAGAGGGTGATTTGTAGGCTTCAAGTTTTTCTTAGTGGTTTACATTCTAATAAGTGTAGACAACCCATAAAGGGAGCTGAAAAGGAGGTGAAGAACAATTTCCCCTGTCCATATGTGATCATAGTGTCAAAGTCCATTCTTTGGAAAGAATTGTCCTCAGTTGGAAACTATTCTCCTTTGCTTCAAATCTGGTGGACCCACACACATTGGCATACTGTTTGAGTTCTCTCTGTTCTTCATTTCTGAGGCTGAGTACTGTTAGAGTACAGAGAGCAACCACACTGTAATCCCAGTCAGAGTAAGCATCTGCATTTTGTTTTTATATGGTCCAGAGAAGAGAAGGCTAGAATTAGATTCTGTTGCAAACTTGTGCATCAATCTCAGCAGCCCTACCAGATCATGCTAGCTGATGGTGAGGGATTTTGATCATAAGACCATAATACAGCTGAACTTAATCTCTTGTGTATAGTTCTGGTTTTGGAGAGGCTTGAGGCACCATGAAAACTAGAGAAAATGTATAGCCTTCTTTCTTATTAATCATGTGATTGGAAGTAAGACTTTATGTTTATAAACAATGTTTCACCTTAGTGCATTAAATCTTATTGTATTTATTTTTAAGGTTTTTATGTTCTATTCAGAGATTTAGTGTGTCATAATGAATTCCTGGGACAAGATGGACACCACTTTGAGTGACAAGACCTTGGAATGTACCTAGGTGCTATGAGCCAGGGCCAAAAGTCAGTAGGAGCCAACCCTATAAATACCCATCATGCGCAGCACAAGGAGACTCAGTCTTGAGCAATTTTGGGAGGTGGGAGGTCAAGAGGGAAGGTAGGCCCTATACCTGCAACTCAACTGCCTTGCTTGAGAAAGCTAGAGAGCTATTACAAACATCATCTATAGAGCTGTGAGAGAACAGTACTACTGTCATTCAAGAAGATCATCCATAGTCCTAATCTTTGGCTTGGCTCTGGCCGAGTCAAGCCAGAGTTAGTGAGAGGGTGAAGAATCTCCAGTCTCTACCTAATCTAGCAATCTCTATAGCTTTGATTATTTATTTAGACAATTAGCAAGAGGATTCCCAAATCCTCCATCCTTTCCCTTGTTCCTAACCCCAATAAGCTAGAATTAAATATAGTTGTTTGTTACAGAGTACCTTTCCCAAGTGGTGAATATATCTAAAGCCCTTGGGAAGGGGAGACAGTCACACAGTCAGATCCACAGCATTATCCAATCAGCACACCAATAGCCCTTATCAATATTCATTCCAACCCCAAATTGAAGAACTAGAGAAGTTGACTACACATACTACTTCTCAGTGGTTCCCTGCCTGGGCAGTTGTTAAAAGGAGACAACTGACAGGCTTAGTCCAGCAAAGCTTGTCAGGTGGAGAGAGGCATAACCTTTTGCCAGCAGCACCCACACAGAGGCCTATGGGTGAGAGAGTGTGTGCCTCTCTCTCTCTCCCCAATCAATCCATTCATCCCCACTTTCTTTAACAGTTTTTGGCTGAGTCATAAGGGAAAAAGACCAAAAGGGGTATAGGAACCATGGGAATTGTTAGAGCAACCTTCATTTTTTCCAACTTATCCTTGTTTGTATACTCAGCAACACAAGGAATATTTCGACTTTGATTCTATGTGATACCTGAATACCTAAAGCTCCTAACTATATATGACTCCTACGAGTATTTGGCATTTACCATGGCAGAACTTATGTCATACCTGTCTACAATCTTGGCCATGATCATTACAACCATTCAAGGGATTTGGGTTCTCAAGAAAGCAATACAACTGTTGTGAGGAACTAGGAAAAATACAAATGAAGACCTGCTACAAGTAATGAAAGAACAGATGAAGCTAATGATTGAGATCAACAAAAAGATAAGAGAAGGACAGACATTAGACACTCATACAATACTACAACTGGAAGTAATAGAAAAGGCACACAACCCAATTGCTACAGATACAGCCAAACCTCTAACAATGGAAAACCCTACCCAATCTGACAAAGACAAACAGGCCAGCAACCAAACTGTGGCAGGAGCAGTAGGTCCTACCACAGTATCTCTATACCCAATAATAGACCAAGCATAGTTTAGACCTGATGGGGAACTGGTAAAGATGAAGACATATAAAGCCTTCACTGCCCAAGACCTGGAAGTTTTGAGAAGGAGATTTCCCAAGTATTTCTTCTCTCCCTACAAGTCAGTTAAGGAACTTAAGAGAACGTTTGATTTATTTAATCCCAGTTTTTTGGACGCTGAATTTTTATTGGATGAATTTTACACCCCCTCTGAGAAAGCTAGGTTTCTAGAAGAGACAAGGACCAATGAAGATCTCACTTCCTGGACAAGAGACCATCAAGACATTGACATTTCCTCTAGTACCAACATGAGATACCTGCTTAAATGCAGAGCAGATCTCCTAGAAGAGATAAAAATACATACTAAACACCCAAATGCATGGAACAAATATGAGAAGTTGAAGCAGGCAGAGGACAAACACCCCTGTCTTTTTCTGGGCTATTTAATTGAGAGAGCTTGAAAATTTTGGGGGGTTCCACAAGGACCAAACAACTGAATCTGTACCCCACATTAGAAGGCAGTTTATAAAGGGGACCACCATACCCATAAAAATTTACTTTAAACAAAGTTGTCCTCAATGGGAATCCCTGACATTGGAAGAATTGAGACAGCATACCACATACATCCATGACTCTACAAACAAAGAACAAAGAGAAAGAACTGAGTCAGAGTCAGAGAAAGATAGAACAATAGTTGAACTAAAGAGGCAGTTAAAGGAGATGAAGAAAAACAAGGGAAGGGAAGAGATTAAAAATTTAGCTTTACAAACAGCAAGAGGCCAAACATACAAACTGAGTCTTATTCAAGTCCAAAGAGAACATATAACAAGGTACCAAGATACTTCTTTTGCCACAAACAGGGTCACCTGATCCAGCAATGTAGATTCAAGAAGGAAATTGACTTTTCAAATGACAGGACAAGCAGAGACTCTAAGAGGACATTTTATAATAGTATATGGGGAGACAAAACTGATCAAAAGGATGACATCAGACAAAATTCTGCACCCATGATTGCAAGGCAAACTCCCAAACTCCATCACTGCAACAGTTGCAGAGCTACCTCAAAATGGGAGTGAGACCAAGAAACCAATGAAGCCGAACCACTAATCTATCTAGTATAGAGACACGTGATAAGAGAAGAGAGAGCAATGAGCTCAAGGGGAATAGAGGCAAAATAGAGAATGAGGATTCAGTTCTGTGGTTAGGCAACATGAATAATGATAACCAATATACATTATTGGAAGACATAAACAGAAAAAGAACTGCTGAGGAATTAGAAATGTACAAAGAGATAGCTCAAATGAAGAGAGAAAACTTTGGGGATGAGCACACTGTTATGGGGAACACTGAGTCAGCACATACTCCAGTACAAAATGGGGATATGGGACATAAAGGCAAGGGTTTGGTCAGGGACAGAATAAGCTTAATATCAACCATCCAGATAGGAATACCTGTGTTGGGAAATGACTTTATTTTAGATAGGACTCAAGAGCCTATTCTGAATAAAGAAAAACACAGAGGGGAACATATTGGAAAAAGAGAAAAGCCATATGTATACCAGCCTGAGGAACAGTGTTCTAACAGAGAAGAAAGAGAAACATTTTTACTCTCAACCTCACTCAAAGTACAGAGTAGCCAAGAACAACCTCTATCAGAAATGAGAGACTTGCCATCCTCCAAAATCAATAATGGCAACATAAAATCTAGTCTTAACCCCAAGGCTTGTGATTTCATACCAAGAATCCAAGCAGAGAAACAGTTTAAACCCAAACTGCTTTCAAACGAGGCTTTTCTTAAACCAAACCTCACCAGTTTTCCTGAGAATTATGAGGGACCAAAAGAAAAAAAAACAAGCTCACTTGGGATATAGATTACTAGCAAATAAGCTGAAAGTTAGAGCAGAGACACCCTGGCATAATGGAAGGGGAAGATATTACAACAAACTCTCATCCTGAACCTGTAAAAGGGGCCTCTCATAAGCCTCTAGCTTTTAAAGTAAAAGATCAGTTTCTAAATGACATTCCAGGGCAGACATATTTCCCAAGCAGAGAAGTCCTTGAAGATTCTAAGCAAAGCACAGTTACCAGGGAAACACACGAGCTGGGGGAAGGGACAGAGGTAGAATGTTCAGACAACCTGTCCATTGGAGCTGCCATGACAGATGAGGCAGATATCTTGGATTACCGTATATCACCTAATATACTGACATTAGGATCTGATACTAATGATTTTAAGCCATAAAGACAACTAAACCAGTTGCTTCCTTTGCACAAAAATAATACCATTAGTGAAGCAATAATCAATATTGAAATCAATGGAAAAATACTACAGGGTTTGGTGGATATAGGGGCAGAATATTCTGTATTACAACATTTGCCAAGGGATTGTGAAATGCAATGGAATGTACAAGTGAAAGGAGCCCCTGAGATCACTCAATTAGCACCAAAATTTAAACCAAACATGGTGAAATTAGGACCCATCAAATTCGATCACTCATTCCCCTTATTACCATCATGTCCAAACAATCTGATAGGAAGGGACATCCTAGGAAAATTAGTAGCCACCGTATGCTATGAACAAACGGTGAACTCTATTTGCATCTTCCTAAAAGATCATTAAAGCATCATCCAATCCTATGCTTGAACAGAATAACAAAGGAATCAAATTTACTAATGATCAAATAAGATAACATCTATAAGATTCCTGATGTACTCCCAAAAGATGTCTGGGCCACAAAATCTACCAACGTAGGGAGAATCCTGTCAGCCAAACCTGTAAAGATCAAAGTTAAAGGATGAATACCACCCAGGATTCCTCAGCTCAAACTTAGCAAAGAGACAGTGGCAGGTATCAGACCAATAATCCAAAGTCTCTTCCATTATGCCAATAAAGAAGGCAAAGCTAGATGCTGAAGGAAACACCCAGTGGAGAATGGTTCAAGACCTGAAAGCTATTAACAAATATGTAGAACATAGCCATGCAGTAGTACCCAGTTCAAACAGAGATTATAGTTGAAATTCGACCCTCAGCTACCTGGTACACTGTTGTTGACTTGGCATCTACCTACTTCTCCATGCCTGTGCACAGAGACAGTCAAAGGCTTTTTGCATTCACATGGAAGGGCAAGAGCCTCCTATGATGTTGTCTGCCACAGGGGTATGTCAACAGTGCCAGTTTGTTTTGCCAAATATTGCAAAAGGACTTAGAATCCATTTCTTTAACAGCAAGATGGTACATTATGTAGACGTCATACTACTAATGTCACCAATGGGAGATACTTGCCAAAGAGATAGTATACACTTGGTAGAAGAGCTGTATAAGAGAGGGCATAAAATTTCGAAAAATAAAATACAGTGGGTAAAAACTAAAGTAGAGTATTTGGGATTCATACTAGAGAATGGCACGAGGAAGTATATCCCAAAGAAAAGTTGCAGATATACAAAAGTTGAGCTTGCCTAGAACAAAGAAATAGCTAAGAGTAATTATAGGCATGACAACTTTCTGTAGGCAATGGATACCCGGCTATTCATTCATAGTTAAACCACTGACAGAGTTAACCAGGAACAATGCCACAGAACCTCTGAAGCTCAAAAGAGAACACATACATGCCATAGAAAAGATAAAAGCTGCTGTACTGTCATCTCCAGCTTTAGGCATTCCTGATCATAATAAGCCATTCTACCTATTCATTCATGAAGACAACCAATCGTAGTCTTAAAACCATGATAGGGAAGCTATGTACAGGGAACCATCTCAAATGGCCAGATGTTCTACCCATCGCACTTTTCCATATCTGTAGCCAACCAAATAGTTCAACTCATTTATCTCCATTCGAGTTACTATATGGGCAACTACCATGGCATGGAAAAGCTCCACAAGACACCAATTATCTGTCACACCTTGGTATAGAATGCAAGATCTATGAGTACATTGCTCTACTAAAGGAAAGGCTAGAAGAACTACACCACTTAGCTTTGATCCAACAAAGAATCCCATTAGACGACAGCTTGCACGATTTCAAACTTTATTTTTTTATAATGTTTATAAACAGTAAGTTTCACCTTAGTGCATTAAATCTTATTACATCTATTTTTAAGGTTTTTATGATCTATTCAGATATTTTGTGTCACCCATTTTGTTAGCTATCCCTCCTGGCTTTGAGTATTTTGAAAATTTGACAAGTATGCCTTCTATACCTTTCTCTAAGTCACCTGTATATAAAAATGTTAAAACAGATCCCTAGACACCACCTAAAATTGGTATTAAATCAATTAAATACCCTACATGTGAACTTCTTTTAATGTTTTGGTTAAATTGAGACTGTGTAGGAGAAATTGTTGATTAGGATATTCAGAAACTCCCATAAATGAGTCCCACTTGTAGCTTCTGGCACATATGAGGAAATTCAACATCTAAAGGTCCAGATTCAGGATGGATGCAATTAATAAGAATCAGATTGTGACATCTTTGAAGAATCATAAAATTTGAGCCAGAAGGGACTTAACTAGTACTAAATAGTTTTTATTATTGCTATTATATAATATAATTTGAAGTGTAGAAATGCTATCCCCTATTTATTACTGCCTTTCTTAATTTTTCCCTTGATAGTTGAGATTTTCTGCTCTTGTAAATTAATTTTCTTATTATTTCATATAGGTTTGTAAAGTATCTTTTGGGAGTGATTGATATAGAATTAACTCTGCCAGCTGTGTGACCCTGGGCAAGTCACTTGACCCCCATTGCCTACCCTTACCAATCTTCCACCTATAAGTTAATACACAGAAGTTAAGGGTTTAAAATTAAAAAAAAAGAATTAATTCTGTAAATTAGTTTTTGTAGTATTATCATATTTATTCCTTAACATGACAGCACTATGTATATTGGATATTCCTCTAATTCTTTAAGATATATTTTATTTCTTTAAAGATTATTTTGTAATTTAACTTATACAAATATTAGTATATTGACTCACAAATGTTTTATTCATTTTGTAGATATTTGGAATGGAATTTCTCATCACATTATCACCACTAGGATGATTATAATCATCATTATTAACAATACTGCTACTACTATCACCAACATCAACAGTATCATTACCATCATCATTATTATAAATAATGATTTGTGGGTCTTTTTTGCTGGAGTATGAAACATTGCTGAATAGATTCTCAGTTTCTTTGAGGATTCTCTAGGATTTTCTAAGTAAAGGCTTATATCATCAGTAATTAGTTTTTTCTACTCTTTGCTCATCTCTATTACTTTTTATTTATATCCCTGGCAACTCGATTTCTCGGGAGTTCCATTCCTTGGATTCAGCTCCATCATCATAATTCCCTCTATTTTCTTGTCCTCTCTCCCAGGAAAAGTTCATCACCAGGATACTTATCATTATGGAGATAGCATCAGCTTTCTTCAATAGGTTCCTCAATTCCTCTGCCTCAATGATTGGAGGACTGGAGCCAAAAACTCCTCCCAAATTTCCCATTTAAAAAGGGCTCAAAAGTTCAGACATATCTTCATTTCTCAACAGTTGCACTGCCTGGATTCAAATCTATCATCATGCTCTTTCCCCCACCTCAATTTCTTGTTACTCCTCTCCTTAATTTTGGAGATTTACTATATTTATTGATTTATCTTTCTTTCTTTACTTACATAATTCTTATCATTTCCATCCCTTTTTTATGTCAATCAAATTTTCAGTTAAAAAAAATCTCTCCTTTTTGCTTCTCCTGTTCATTATTTTTCCTTTTTTCTGTTCATTTTTTCCAAGAAAGGATTCCTTTCCATTGTTATGTTCGTTGATTTTCTTCCTTTTTCATCTATTCTGCTCTTTTGTTTGTTTTAATTTATGGAATTATCATCTATTTTTTATTTAATCTATTTTTGTACCTTATTTGTTATCTTCTTTAAAATGTCTATATTGTTTTCTTTGTAGGTCTTGCCTCATTTCTTTGTTTTCTGTTATCACTAACTCTTAGAATCATCAATTTATGAGTGAAAAATTTATGAGTAGAATCAATTTATGAGTAGAGAAGCATTGTCATATAATAGAAATTATTATATGTTCAAAATCTTTTGATTTGATGCTATCCTCCTGCTCAACCAATGATTATTTTCCTTCCCATTTGGCATGCAATCTATTATTTGGATCCAGGCCCTTCCACTCTAAGTGCTATCTTCTCTGGGTTTTATTTACCTTTTCTTGAAGCAGCATGTTGTTCATGGAAGCACACTACTCTCATAAAGGATATGGTTTCTCTATGCATCAATATTCCCAGGTTAGACCAATTGAAAGGTCCTCATTTCCCATGACAGAATATAACTCCTCCTTCTTCCCTAAGTTGTTCTTCGGTGGGATTCCACTTCCACATTGGATTAAGAGATGGTCTTTTATTTGCCTTTTTAAAATCCTTTCCCCTTATATCACCCCTATTATTTGCATGTAGTTCCTACAATGCTATAGTTTTGGGCCATTTATGTTTTATAATGTAAAAGATTATTATAATTATTTTACAGATAAGGAAACTGAAATTCACCCAAAGTTATGTTCATTTAGTGGTAGAGGTAGAAATTGAGCCCTGAAACCAAGTCCAAATCACCTCAATGTAGTGATTAGAATGTTAAAACTAATTTAGAATATAGTTTTTTTCTAGTGACCTAGATTCCTCCTGTTGAAAAGAAAACCCAATAATGAACGCTAGGCCTAAGAGGTAATTAGATGAATTAATGGATAAAACACTGGACTTGGAATTAGAAGAGACCTGAGTTTAAATCTGGTCTCAGGCCCTTTAATTACAACCAGTATGATTTGTGAC
This sequence comes from Gracilinanus agilis, assembly GCF_016433145.1. NCBI lineage: Eukaryota > Metazoa > Chordata > Mammalia > Didelphimorphia > Didelphidae > Gracilinanus > Gracilinanus agilis. The sequence continues at coordinate 163,930,476 of NC_058133.1, read as the reverse complement.
TGAGGAAGTAATTTAACCTCTGTCTTAATATCTTCATTTGTAAAATTTGAGAATCAGACAAGATACTATTTTAAAGCACCTTGCAAACCTGAAAGCACTATCTAAATACTATCTATTGCTGTTATCATCATCTTCATCATCAAAAGTAACAGAAGTGTAGATGATAACCAGTTAAACTAAAACCGTAATTCACTGTACTACTGAAATTTCACTGAATTCTTGAAAAAGCAGTTTTCCTTTCAAAAGTGATTGAAAAGGAATTTGTTAAAGGCTTACAATATGCTAAACAATGTAATGAACTGGCATAAAAACACAAAAACAAAGATGGTCTCTACCCTTAGGGAGAATGTTTTCCTGGGGAGACATTTTTCAAAGAAGGGCATGTTGAGTCAAAAATTTACAGGGATGATGAGTGGGATCTTATGGGAGAAGATTAATATACTACATCAAAGAACAATTCTAGAGTTAATTGGATTATGGTTGATGGTTCCACAATTGGTTGTCTGGGAACATGTAAGGATGGGCTTTAACGATAAGGTGACAGGAAAGGAAAAAGAAGTTTCAAGAGAGTTAAGAGTAAAGTCTATAATGGCTGAGGCATTTCCTCAAAAAGAGATCTTATTAGTACTGACTAGACACTCATAGTGGGAAGAGATTTGCAAGATTCCTCTAATAGGATATTTTCAGTTTAGAGAAAAAATCTTTCCTCACAATCATCCTATGTTATGATTACTCCCATTCTACAGAAGAAAAAATGGAGATTCAGAAAGGCTCTGTATCACAAGGTTCCAAATGAATGAATGGACTGGGACCTAAAATTGAATCTTTGGATTTAATGGCCAGTGTTATTTTCACTGTATCAGGGTACTTTAGCATCCTGCAGAGATCATCTGTCCACTGGTACAGATGAATATTAGGCAATACCTTTCAGGTCCTATAGAACAGGGCACACTAAAAGCCAGCTCCTCTGTCCCTGTGGATTTTGAGTACCTTTGAGGGGAAAAGATTCATCTTAAACTTTCATCACTCTCTGTGTCTGTGGAACTGCTTATCCTTCCAGATCTCTCTCAAATAGAGTTGGAGTTTTTTTGCCTAAAACTCATCCTCAGTGATCTTAATTCGCATGTGAGTTTAGATCCGTGTAGGTAAAGCAGGAGGATAGAGGGAGCCTTTAAGACCCATGCAAGTTTTTCTTGCAACCTAATTTAGTAGAACATATTTCCTGGACATAGAATTCTTTCACTTTGAGATAAGGAAAAATTTTATTGATCTTTTGAGTGTCCCTTGTGACTTGAACTGAATATTATCCCACTCCCCTATGCTTCCCAGATATACTTCTTACTTGCAATTTGGAGTCTTTCTCCTTTGTGTTCATCCAAGATCTCACCTTCATCCTTCACAACTTAGTCCTTTCCCTTGGTGGAAGACAAAGGAAATAGAGTTGGACAAGAGTGACAAACAACTGATAGTGAGGAACTAGGGACTCAGAGGCAGGGAAACCTGAGGGAGATTTGTTGGCTCTATTGATGGTCCCCACAAACTGCCAGTTCCTTAATGAGTCCACAGGGAATCTTCAAAAAAGAGACCAGATAATTTTCCCAATTTATATCTAAATTTCTTCAACTTGGGCATAAAGCTTTGAGGTCATTGTCCCAATTTTGGTTGTCCCCATTGAATTCTAGTAGATAATTACAGGTAGAAAGACCTATGTCAAATCCTGTATAGTAATGACTACCAAGGCTCTTAGTAACATTTTCTAATAAAGGTACTAGGGCTACCAGTGACAAAGACAAAAGAAAAGACCATTTATGATACTTATTGGGATGGCAGTTTGGAGGAATGTCCATGGAGAGGAAGTTGAGAGGCCCATATATGAAGACAAGGTGGGAGCAATGAGATAGATGAACATCTGGAAGAACTTGGATCTCCTTCAGTGAGAACACAGGGCCAGGAATTATGGAGAGACCTTTAAAACATGGCAGGTAGGGATACTTGGTGACAGAGATCAGTTGGGAGATCCTTGGAACTTACAGAACAATAATTAAGAGAACATCCCAAGTCACTGGGTCCCAGTACTTATATTTGAAGCAGGATCTTGGAGGTTATTATACAGAATAGAAGATGATGACAGTTCAGGGCAACAAGATTTTAAATCATCAGAACTTTCCTGTTTTGGGGATAGCAGGGATAATGTGTTAAGTTTAATATCTCATTTAGTGGATGGCCCATATCTCCACTGAGCTATAGTCTGTTTTTCCCATCATTGAGAAGGGTATGGGGAATGTAGACATTAATTAAGAAAGGTTATAAAGGCATAAAGTGCTTAAAGAAAGCTAGGGACTGGAGGAAAGGGAGGGGAGATGATTGGGCTAAGTTAGGTAATAACTAAGGGAGAAGAGGCAGTATTTCTATTGAAGTGGTTGCTGAGAAATCACTGTATTCAATAATTCAATAATTAACTGGTTACATGTAGGAAAACTAAAAAAAAAAGAATAAACTTTGGCTTTATGTGCCTTTGGAACCTTCTTTTTCCAGAAAATCCTGTGGCCTACCTCAGTCTCATCTCTACTTTTCAGGCTCATATCCTCTTTATCTTATTTAATAACTCACTTTCTTCTCACCTTGCACCTCCCTCCTCCCAAGCCATTAATATACTTGCAACAACTTTCTTTCTCAGGTTAAAGATATCCCTTTCAACTAGCTCCTCCTTTTTTTCCTGACCCTTCAGCCCCCAAATAACACCTTATTCAGGTAGCTTCCTTAAGTTGGTATGAATAGAAAAAGCTTACTCTATACTCCTATTTGAAGAGAATTATTCCACTAAGTATATCTCTTTCTGGCATTTGTTCTTCCAAAACCTGGAAAAAATGTTACTTAGGACCCTTGTATTTAAAAAGGGGAAAGCCAATGAGAATAACAGTCAACTAAGTCAGTAAACATCTATTAACCTTGTATTATTTGCCAGGAACTTTATTACTGGAGATACAAAGAAAGGCAAAAATGCTTTCTGCCCTCAAAGTGCTTATATTCCAGTGAAGGAGACAGTTTGCTAATCTAGGAAAATATTTTATAGATTTTATATGCCCATATCTATGTATCTTTATCTATATCTGTCTATACCTATCTATATTTATCTCTAATTCTATCTTTATTTATAGAGAAAGGGGATGGAATAAAATCTTATAATCTCAAAGGTACTATAAGCTATGGGCAATGGAAAAATCTGCCCTTCAGAAAGTACTGCTGTCTTGAAGGAATTCAGAGAAACTCAGAGAGAGGTGAGGAGGGAGAATATTTTAGTCCATGAGGGACAGCCAGTGTAAAGGCATAGAGATGAGAGATAGAGTGTCATGTGTGAGGAACAACAATTAGGTCAATGTTTCTGGATTGTGGAGTACATAGTTGAAAATGACCCTTAAGGAAAGGAAGGGAGGATCATGTTAAGAAAATGTTTAACTCATGAACAGAGGCCTTTATAGATGATTTTGGAGGCAATAAGGAACCAGTGGTGTTTGTTGAGTAAGGGGATTGATACGGTCAGACACATCACTTTAGTAGCTGAATAGAGGATGGATGGTGGAGATGGGGTGGGAGAGATGAGGTTGGAAGACTAATTAGAGGGCAACAGCAGTATTCCAAGTAAAGAGAGATGAAAGTTTGAAATAAGAGGTGGCCATAACATGACTTTCTTCCTATCTAAAAAAGTCCTGTTCTCCTTGGATTCCACTTTCCTGTATCATTCTGGTGACATCTCACCTACACAACCAATTTCAGTGATGATGAACCTGAGCAGCAATGAGGTAAGTCCAGTGGGCTGGGAAAGATCCTGGATGCATCTGCTACATCAGAGTGTCTATTACTCAGTTACTTGTCTGTTTATCGAACAGTGGCACATTTGCAAGCAGTAGAATAGGAAGGAAGGGAATTAGATTCCCTTCCTTCCTATTCCACCTGGATTACAGTCATTAACCCCTTAGGACCAGACTGCAAGATAAGGGATCATAAAATTTAGAACTGATAATAGCTACAAAGATCATTTTATCTAACTTCTTTATTTTACTCATTCAGAAAATAAGGCTTCCAAACATTATGCAATTTGTTGGAGGCATTCAATGAGAAAATAGCAGAGCTGGGGTTTTAACATAGGATCAAGCTATCTGTATTTCATTTTTTCATCAAAAGTATCAAGATCTTTTTGGGTCAAGAATTGTACTAGCCTCCAAGGATAAAATAATAAATAAGATGTAATCCTTACTCTTAAAGAACTTAATATTTGGATAGTTGAGACATGGATACAGATACATCTATGTAGTATAAGGCAGCATGTGCCAAGTACCATAAATGATTAAAAAACGGTGTGAAAAATTTCAAAGGGAGAAGAAATCACTTCAAAGAGAGTTAAGGGCAGGCTTCCTGGTGGAGGTGATTTTTGAACTAGGTCTTGAAGAATGTGTTATATTTGATAGGTAGAAATTGGAGAGGAGGTCACTGAAGGAAGAGGGAATTGGCATGAGTCAGAGAATGGAGGTAGAAAGGCAATAGGTTAATAGGGATAGCATGTTAAGTGCCTAATGACTATAAACATGAGGGAATGCATTCCCTGGGTCAATGTGTAGTATGTTCAAAGAAAGATGATGGGGTTAGTGAGAAGTTTGGAAACTTGTACTGGTAGATTATTTTAATATGTTTGTTGACTTGGATTGGAAGAAGACATGAACATATGGAAGATGGAGTAGACTTGTCCATGGTCCCAGAGGACAGAATCAGGAGTGGTGGACAAAAGTAGCAGGGAAGTCAATTTTGACTTAATGTATGGGAAAAAAATTTTCAGACAATTATTGCTATCCAGTATTGGAATGTGCTACTTTGGAAGACAGAATATTCTTAATAGGAGGTCTTCAAGCCAAGATTCACTGATCTATTGGCAGTGATATTGTAGATTGTTTTATGGTTCAGATATAAGTTGGACTTGGAGGATGAATAGCCCTCTCCAACTTTGATATTCTGTGAGAAAGAACTTGGCATTTTTGACATAAGTTTTGTCATCTGTTCTTTAGAGATGAGGGCAGATAGATAGTGTAGTGAATAGAACACTTGACATGGAGTCAGGAAGATCTGAGTTCAAATCTAGCCTCAGACACTTACTAATTGTGTGACTCTGGGCAAGTCACTTAACCCTTATTGGCCTCAATTCCTCATCTGCAAAATGGGTGTCTGGATATGAAATGTACCACTTTTGAGATAATGAGTTTCCTGTTACTGAAGGATCTCGAATTTATTCGTGATTTAGGCAGGAGTTTTTTTTTTTATTTTAAGGATATATTTATTTTTTTGCATTCTTTTTTAAAAATCTGAATTTCAAATTCTCTCCTTCTCTCTTGTCTTTCCCCCATTCACTGAGAAAGTAAGCAATATGATATAAATTATGTATGTAAAATCATTCAAAACATGTTTGCATGTTAGTTATGTCACAAAAAATAAAAAAATAAAGTGAGAAAGCAGAGTTCAATTTGCACTTAAGAGTTCTTCACTTCTTTCCTTGGAAGTGAATAGTATTTTTTGTCATGTATTCTTTGGAATTGTCTTGGATTGTTGTATTTATCAAAATAGATAAGTCTTTCACAGTTAATCATCATTAGAATTTTGCTGTTTACTATGCACAATGATTTACTGATTCTATTCACTTCACTTTGCATTATTTCATATGGGTCTTTTGATATTTTTTTTCTGAAACTGCTCTCTTCCTCATTCCTCATAATAGTATTCAATCGCAGTCATATGCCACAATTTGTTCAGCTGTTCTTCAGAGGATGAGTATCCTTTCAATTTCTAATTCTTTGACACCACAAAAAAGATCCTATAAATATTTATATATTACAATATGTCTTTTTCCTATTTTTATGGGATCTCTTTGGGATATAGACCTAGTACTGGTATTTATTATTGGTTCAAAACGTATTCAGTTTTATAACCCGTTGGGCATATTTCCAAATTGTTCTCCAAAGTAGCTGGATTAGTTCACAACTTCACCAGGTGCATTAGTGTCCCAATTTTTCTGCATCCCTTTCAACGTTTTTCATTTTTCTTTTCTGGCATATTAGCTAGTCCAATAGGTGTGAAGTAGTATCTTAGAGTGTTTTAATTTGTCTTTCTTTAATCGATATTTAGATCATTTTTATATGACTATAGATAGCTTTGATTTCTTCTGAAAACTGCCTGTTCATATCCTTTGACAATTTATCAACTGAGGAATGACTTACATTTTTTTTTTTTACAAATTTGACACTATATATATATAAGAGGTTTTTAATCAGAGAAATTTGCTATAGTTTTAAAAAATTACTTTATTGCCTATGGTACTTTTTATCAAAATGCAGTTTCTCTGGTATTCTTTTTTAATTAGGTCAATTTTTACTTTTGCTTTTTCTGAGATCTTGATGGTTACTTCTGCCTTTTTAAATGCAACTGACCTATACTAGATTCACCCATGTTTCCTTATTTTAACATTCTCTTTGTGTCCTTTGTTTTGTGTTTTTTTCTAGAAAATAACATTGTTGAATTCTTGTTTCTAATCCATTCTATTTACTCCCATTTTGGGGTGAGCTCATCCCAATTATAGTTACATTTACTAATTATATATTCCTCTCCATCCATTTTCTTCTTTTTATCCTCTCTCTCTCTCTCTCTCTCTCTCTCTCTCTCTCTCTCTCTCTCTCTCTCTCCTTCCTCAAAAGTCTGTTTTGCTTCTGACATCTGCTTCCCTTCATCTGTCCTCCCTTTTATCATTCCCTTTTTATATCTTATTTATTTATTTATTCATTTATTTATTCATTCATTCATTCATTCATTCATCCATTTATTTATTTATTTATCTGTTTATCCATTTATTTATTTATTTGTTTTAGTTTATATCTTATTTCTCTGTAGGGAAAAACAGATTTCTATACCCAACTAGGTTTATGTATATGGATATATACGTATATACATATACATACACCCATATTTTCCTCTTTGAACCAATTCCAATAAAAGTGAAGTTCAAATATTGCCTTCCCATTTTCCCTTCCATTGTAAAAGCTATTCCTTCCATGCTTCTTTTATGTGAGATAATTTCTTCCATTCTACTTTGCCTTCCCCTTTCTTTCTTATCCACTCTTTTTTAAAGATCATCACAACAAAATTGATTCATACCTTAACCCTATGAAACTGCCCCCAGAATAATGAAGTTCTTATGAGTTATATGTAACATCTTCCCATACAAGAAATGTGATAAATTTAACTTTGTGTCTCTATGATTTCTCCTTCATATTTCTCCTTTAATGCCTCTCCTTTGTCTTATGTCTGAATGTCAAATTTTCTATTCAGTTTTTGTCTTTTCATTGGGAATGCTTGAAAGTCCTCTATTTAATATTTATTTTTCCCTTTAGGATTATACTAACTTATGTTAGCTAGATTATTTTGGGTTGCAATTTTAACTCCTTTGCTTTCCAGAGTATCATATTCCAAGCCTTTAACCTGGAAGCTCCAAATTTTTTAAGATCCTGCATTTTTTTAAGATCCTGAATTGTTTCTTTATGGTTGCTTGTAATATTTTAGCTATAATTTTCCAGGAGAATTTTCATTTTGAGATCTCTTTCAGGAGACAATTGGTGGATACATTCAATTTCTATTTTACCTAAGACACTGGGGGCAGTTTTCTTGTATAATTTATTGAAAGATGATATCTAGGTTCTTTTTTTCTTGATCATGACTTTCAACTAGCCCCTTGCTTCTTAAAATATATCTCTTATATTTATTTTCCAGATCAGTTGTTTTTTCTGATGAGATATTTTGTTTTCTACTATTTTTTCATTCTTTTGAATTTTTTAGATTCTTAAAGTCTAATAGAATCATTAACTTCCAGTTGCCCAATTCTAATTTTTAAGGAATTCTCCTTATTGGTTTTTTGTGACTTTTTTTTTTTACCATTAGTCCAATTCTGGTTTTTAAGGTGTGATTTTCTTCAGGATTTTGTGTGTCTCTTTTACTAAGCTGTTAATTCTCTTTCAATAATTTTCTCCCTCTCATTTATTTTCTAAATTTTTTTATCTTCCAGTCATCTCTTTCTTTAACTCTTCTAGGAATTCTTCTTGTACTCTTGTCTAATTTTTTTGGGAAACTTTTATTGTAGTTATTTTCACATTGTTGTCCTTGTCTGAATTTGCGTCTTGGTCTTTCCTGATACCATACTAGCTTAAAAAATTTTTTTTTTTAGATCTTTACTTTCTGTCTTAGAATCCACACTAAGTATTGGTTCCAAAGCAGAAGAATGGTAAGGGCAAGACAATTGGGGTTAAGTGAAATATTCAGGGTCACATAGCTAAGAAATGTCTTAGGTCATATTTGAACCCAGGACTTCCCATCTCCAGACCTGGTTTTCTATCCTCTGAATCACCTCACTACCATTTCCTCCTCATAGTAGCTTTTTATGGTCTTATGTTGTTTGCTCATTTTTCAACTCTATTTTTTTACTTTGAACTTTATGTTAAAAATTATGCTCTGTTCACTGAGGATGTGTGTCAGGTACTGTCCTTTATTTTAGCCTATTTCATGCTGCTATTTTCACAGCTAATTCTGGGCATCTGCAAGTTTTCAGTGCTTCCATGGTAGTGTGATCTGGGGAGAGTTGTCTTCACTCCTCTCTTGTTCTGTGACCTAGTGTTTATCCTGGAAGAGCTATTGCTTCTCTATAGCTACTACCTGGATCAGGAATTATTTTAAGGTGCTCAGATCTTCTTCAGTGACAAGTGCTAGTACTCCTCTTGGCTCTAGGATTGGGACCAGGTTCTCTGAACCTGCTGTTCCCTCTCTTACAGCCTCCTCTAAGGAGCACCACTGGTGCTATGATAAATGTGCTTTGGGCCAGCCCCCACTTTTGTGTCACAGATTTCTCTTGCCAACCTCTTAAATTGTCCTAGGGTGACAAATGTCTCACTCTGATCTTTTTTTTTTTTTTTTTTCTTTTCTGGCTCTGCTGTTCCAGAATTTGATTTCGGGCTTCATTTTAAAGTTGTTTGGAGGGGAATACTGTGAGATTGGTCAGGCCTCTATCTTGGGTCCTTCCTTGTCTAACCTTTTAAAAGTTCATCAGAAATATTTAGTCTCTGGCTAGGCAATGCCAATTTGTCTTCAAATTCTTAGCATTTTTTCTTGTTGTTATCTAAATTCTCTTCTAACTCTGAGCTTCTATGATTCTCAAGGGGACCTGGAAATTCATGAGTGCATTGAGCAGTGGTACTATTGCAGAGGAGGTTGAAAATGGAAATGTGTAGGAAGAAAAGAAGCAAAGTGAGCAAAGATTAATTTATTTTCTTAAAATGTATTTCTTTTGTTAAGATCTGGAAAGATGGCTATACCAATCAGAAAAAACACTATGATTAAAAAAGAACTTTCTAAGGATCTCAACTGTATAACATATATTGTCTTCAAATAAATTAGTATGGAAAATCTGGCAGAATAATTTCCAGTGAATACATGATAGAGATAGAAATGATAGAGATGAGGTAACATTCATGAACATTATGTACAAGACACATTAATTGGCACTATGTATACAAAGAAGAAAAACAATCTTGTTCATGACCTCCAGGAATGTACAATCTAAAAGTGAGGAAACTACTGGAATTCCATACAGTTTGAGATTAAGTAGACTGTTAGAAGTCTAAGGTAAAATATAGACCAGTTCATCTTGGGGAATCTGAGGGAGAATATTTCTTAACTAATTGGACTAGGACAACCTTGGAGGAAGAAGTGGTACCTTAATTGTCAGCATTAATAGAAAAGAATTTCAAAAGGCATATGAAGGAGAACATTTCAGGTACAAAGGACAGTGATTGTAATGAGGGTATAAAGTGGATCGGCTATAGAGGTTGGTAATGCTGTAAGCAGTCAGGAAGTCAGTGTGGCTTAACCTCAAGCTGTTTACTGAAGGTGCTGGATGTAGGACTGATCAGCACCCAGTGTCTAAACCAGCCAAGGGATTGATGTAATTTCCCTTGGCAAGGATTGAATCCCCTTTAAGAAGATTACCTTTCAGCCTCTAACTGGGCTGAGGAAGGAACTCCTATTGGATAACAATAAGATTAGACAGGAAGGGAAGTGTGGTGTTTCTTGTCTAAACAGCAATGGAGTTACTCTGCCACCCTCCTAGAATCTTGATCAGCAGTCTACTTAGATCAGAGTTGAAGGTAGGAGCCACTAGTTCATAAGTTAAACTAAGGTTTTATTTGAAAGGTTGATTAGGGAAAAGGGTTTGGAGAGTGGGTTAGGAAACCTATGAATCTAGTCTAGTACTGCCTCCTTGATCCAAGTTCAGGATGTTGAATGAACTTCCTTGCTATGATCTTCAGCTGTCCCAAGGGACCAGCCCTGGGACAGAAACAAATGATCTCTTGATAGAATATAGAGCAATCTTCTTGATAGGATATATCTAATTGATGTTCCTATTGGGTCAACAAAGTTCTCTTAAACCTACCTAACCTAGGAAACTAAGATCCCATGTTCTTCCTCCTGGCTACCCTGGATCCCCAAGGGGTAGAAGTGAAGGTGAGAAGAGAAGTAGGGGAAAAAACAGAACAGAACCCAGACCTGGGTCTCCAGGGCTTTATATACCCTAGGTCCAACTGGCAGTTGGTACTTGACCTTTGGCTCATGCCACGGTCAACATTCCAACCAGGGAAACTGACAGGTTGCCCCAAGCAAACATGGCAATATTAATCCTATATTACATGATTTGTGTGAATTTATTGAATTGTGGGGAGGCTAGATAAAACTGAAGAGCAGCCAATGGCTTAGTAAAATCCAGAATGCAGAGTGAGTCAATGGAGTACTATTAATTGAGGCTGAAAAGGTAAAGGGAAGTCAGATGGTAGAAGATCTTAAAGATGAGAATGAGAAAGTTATATTATTTCTTTTGGTCTCAAAGCCAGAGTTCCCATTTTAGTTTGACAAATTTAGGGAAAGAAACACTACTGATTGGACTCTATCTTTGCTATCTGTTCCTAATGTCCATAATTATTAATCTCATCTCGAGTCTCAGATCCAGTCCTCTGCCTTACTACAAATGTATCTGACTGCTCTCCTTTTACTCTCAGGTTCAACCATCACTTTCTTGTATCTCAATGTTGCTGCTCATCAGCCTTGATGCTTTGTGTGCTAAATCTTCAAAAAAAGTCTTTTCTTTTAGGCAGCTGAAACCTTCAAACCAACTGACATCTTCTGAATGCCTGTGAAAACTCTCAGGAATACCAAACAACATCTTTATTATGTTTTCAATTCTGTTAGGAAATTTTTCCATTAAAAATGCTGAAATTTTCCTCTCTGCAGCCTCAATGCAGTGCTCCTAGTTCTGCCCTCTGGGGTCAAGCAAAATCAGTGTAATGTTTCAAATTACATCACAGCTTTCCATGTACTTAAAGATATTTATTATTCTTTCCCTGTCTTTTCTTCTCCTGGTTATAGTATCCAAGCTAATCAAGTGATAGTCATTACTAGAGTCTCCTCAACATCATACTATTGAATTGATAAATCCCTACTCTTGTTTATCCACACCCCTTTTAATGACTAGAGTAATTTAAGTTGTAATTACTATGCTTTTTCATTTTACCTGCTTCTCCTTTTTCTTCTTCCTTTTGTTCTTGCTTGATTGCTTTTGATGGAATGCAAAATAGTGGAAATTTCTTAGATGATAAAAAAATAAATATTTCATTAGACCAGTGATGGGCAAACTATTCCCGCACAGGTCAGATCCAGGTTGTAGTTTTCCCATTACTGCCTTAAGCATTTCCCTAAACACTACATCTGGATATGGGGGCATAGAATTTGGGTGATTACTTAAGGCAGTGATGGTCAAACTAAAGCCTGGATCTGGCCCTTGGGGAATAGTTTGCCCATCACTGCCTTACACTATAGAACTGAGCATTCTCTTCCTTTTTACTTATTTTTTTTCAATTACAGATAAAAACACTTCTTGACAATTATTTTCAGACATTTTAGGATTTAGATTTTTCTCCCTCCTTCTTCCCCCCACTCCCCAAGGCAGTAAAAAGTCTGATATAGTTTATTCCAATGCTTTCATGTGATGCATATTTCCATTTTGCACTAGAAGATATATCACATATACAATAAGAAACTCATGAAGGAAATAAAGTGGAAGATGGCATGCTTTGATCTGCAATCAAACTCCAACAATTTCTTCTTTGTCTGTGGATGGCATTTTTCATAATGAGTCCTTTGATTTTATCTTAGAAACTTGCTTTGCTGATGTTTAGTTCCTCACAGTTGATCATCATATGATATTTCTGCTACTGTATACATTGTTCTACTAGTTCAGTTCACTGCACTTTGCATGAATTAATATAATCTTTCAGGTTTTTCTGAATTCATCCAGTTTATTATTTCTTGTAGAGAAATGGTTTATATTGGGATACAAACCCAGCAGTGGTAATGCTGGGTCAAAGGATCAGCATAATTTTATGGCCCTTTGGGACTGATTTCATATTTGTGCATCCTTTTCTACCTTCACTTCTTTCTGCAGATGATTTCCTGGGAACAGCTTCCTCCGAAGAACCTTACCATGGTCACAGAATTCCTTTTGCTGGGCTTTTCCAACCTCCAGGACCTACAACTTGTTCTCTTTGCTATCTTCCTCTGCCTCTACATAATTATCCTGTGTGGGAACATTACCATTGTTACTGTCATTCTCCTGGAGCATAGCCTTCACATCCCCATGTATTTCTTTCTAGGTGTCCTTTCTGTCTCTGAGACATGTTATACCTTTGTCATCTTACCCAAGATGCTTCTCAACTTGCTCTCTGTTCTCAGGACCATCTCCTTCACCAGCTGTGCAATCCAAATGTTCTTCTTTCTTTCCTTTGCTATCAACAACTGCTTGTTGTTGGGTGTAATGGGTTATGACCGCTATGCTGCCATCTGCCACCCTCTGCGTTATCCAATCCTTATGAATTGGAGGGCCTGCAGACTGCTAGCAGCCACTTGTGGCTTGAGTGGATTCCTGATCTCAATGGTTGGAACAACCCTGGTCTTCATTCTGCCCTTCTGTAACTCTAACAAGATCAGCCACTACTTCTGTGACATTTCACCTGTTATTCACCTTGCTTGTGGTAACACCTATATCAATGAGATGATCATATTCATCTGTGGAGTCCTAGTGCTTGTGGTACCCTTGATTTTCATCTGCTTCTCCTATGTCTTCATTGTCAGCACCATCTTAAGGATTCCATCCACTGAAGGGAAGAGGAAGGCCTTCTCTACCTGTGCTTCCCACCTTACAGTGGTTATAGTGCACTATGGATGTGCATCTTTTGTTTACCTGAGACCTTCATCCAAGGTCTCATCTGGCAAAGACCAGTTGGTAACAGTGACTTATACCATTATCACCCCCTTGCTGAATCCTATGGTTTATAGCCTCAGGAACAGAGATGTACAGATGGCCATTAGGAAAGTGATTGGCTTGGGAAAGTTTTCCCAGAAAACTAAATAACTTCAGCATTTCAAAACTATTGGCAAATAATACTGTGCTGGAGATGTGGTCATAGCTATGAGTTCAGTGCTGACCTTGTGCTATATGCTTTTCAAATTTATTTTTCAACTTTTTTTCTGACCCATGGGTATATTCACAGAAACATTTCAAGAGGCCACCAGTGAGGTCTTATTTCAGTATGGAATACTAGAAATATTGTACCATAATCATGAGGAAGCATGGTATAAAATATTGGTTTAGGAGTCAAGAAGACCTAGTTTTAAATTACACTTATGACATTTATTACATAATCCTTACCAATAATATGGTTTCTCCATTTGTGAAATGTTGCCTTTTCTTGTTCATGTTAGACAGTTTCTGTCAGTTTCTTAGAATGTCTAGTTGCTTCTCTCTTTGTACATTTACTGGAAACCTAATTAAGATAACTTATATAATTATCTAATTTTATTACTTTGATGTATATAATTATTATATATTTAAAATTATTTTGTTTTTATTTATTCTTATTTTATAATGAACTCTCAATTTTCACAAAGTAAGGAATGTTATTGTTCATACATTAAGTCTATGGGAAATAGGGAATTACGTTCCTAAGATAATCAGAAACTAAAATCTATCACTAGAGATTTCTGAAAATACACTTTTTTCTGAATTCTAAAAATTCTTTGTAACAAAACCTTAATTCTAATAATATGCACATTTCTTACTTACACAATAACAATGAAATTAACCATAAAATGCAGTACACATAATAAAATTGGCAACATGCAAAACATTTTTCTCACTAGAATTCTATGGCCTTTTGTACTAATTCCAATTAAAAAAACTGATTTCAGACAATATTTACTTTTCATAACACATGAAATCTATAGTACTGTAAGTGCTGTACAGAAATAAAAAATTTTAATCTGACTTTTACCTTCCACTGTTCCAGATGGTGTGAATATGTTGTACTGTATGTACTGCTATAAACTTCTCTACCTTGACTACCCTCTGAAAACCAAAGGAGAGAGTCCTAAAACTATGTAAGGTCTCAGCAGACACCCAGACTGGTGAGATCTTGACATCACCTCTGGCACTCTGTCCTTCACAACTGGTAGATGACACTGGAGACTGTGAAGAATGCACCAGCTTGAAATAATATATTGGCAAAGTCTGCTTCATGTGCCATTTGACATCCATCAGGATCTTGGAGTATGGTCACTCTGCAAACTTCACATGTCGTCTCTCTTTTTTTCCTCTCTTCTACACACAGCAAATATGATTTTACTGATAAAAACATGAAAATGTTTAACTTGAAAATTAAATACTCAAATGTTGAAAACTGAGTATATTTTCCAAATTTTTTATAGTTGTTTTCATTTATTCATTATGACATTTTCCAGGTCTGTTGATGTTTTTAATGCTTCAATAGTTTTGGAAGATTTGATCTTTGTTATTATTTATAAAAAAGGTTTGTATTATGATAAAGAAGTTGCTTAAGCTTGTATTATATTGCACCAAAGTGTAATAGCAAAGAGAGCATCATGTCTTCGATTATGTTTCTTTTAAGTAATTGATTATGGGATTTTTTTCTTATTGAATTTGTCATTCTCTTTAATTTGGTTATATTGTTTAATCAATATATAATTATGAGAGTTAAGTATATATTTTCTCCCATCTGTCTCTATTATTTCATGGATTGAATTCTTTTTTTTATTCCTCTTCCTCTAAAGATTATTTGTTCAATTAATTTACTTTATCTATTTTAAAGCAAACTTATTTCTACAGGCTCTCTTCCCCTGACATTCAACTCCTCCTCTGTTTGTCACATGATTACCTAGTTTGAGAGTTTTATTTAGCTCATTTAAAATTTTTCCTCTCTTTTACATAAGTATCTAGATGTTCCCCTTCTAAAAATTTCTTCTTGGTCAAGTAAAATCTCCATTTATTCTTCTTTAACTTCTTACCATCAATTTTCTATCTGGAAATTGAAAGCACTTTTCACCACGTATCCTTTAAAGTTGTAGTGGATAATTGCATTGATCAAAGTTACTAAATCTTTCACAGATACTTATCTTTTCAGCATTGCTATTACTGTGTACAACTATGTCACTTCATTTTGAATCAGTTTATATATATCTTTCCACAATTATTCTTAAACCATCCATCTCATCATTTTAATAGTACAATAGTATTCCATCACATTCATCTAAGATTATATGTTCATTTATTCTCAAGTTGATGAATATCTATTCAGTTTCTAATTCTTTGCCACCCCCAAAAGCTTTTTGGGCATAGTTCCAATTTGTTCACCAGAACGGCTGGACAATTTCACAGTTCCATCAAAACTGAATGTGCCCCAATTTTCTCACATCCTCTCTAGTATTTGTCATTTTTATTTTCTGTTATCTTAGTTAATATGATGGGTGTAAGGTTTTAATTTGTTATTTTAATTTCCTTTTTGCTAATTAATAATGATTTGGCCTTTTTTCCCCATATAGTGTTGACTTTTTCCTCTGAAAATGGCCTGTTCATGTGCTTTGACTACTTATCAATTGGGGAATAGATCCTATTTTTATAACTCTAGCACAGTTCTCTATCTTCTTGAAAAAATGAAACAGAATCTTCCTGTAATTTCCTTCAGTTTCCTGCTTTTCTTCTAATTTTAGCAGCATTTGTCTTATTTGTACAAACCTTTTTAATATTATGTAGGCAAAATTATTCATTTTCCTTTCCATAAATCTCTCTATTTTGTCATGTACGAGTCATTTTTTCCTTTCTCCTCTAACTTGTTCATTTTATGTCTAAATAGTCTACCCATTTTGAGTTCATCTTGGTGTATGGTCTATGATGTTGGTTAATGTCTAATTTTTGCCAAACTGTTTTCTGGTTTTCCCAGGAAATAGTAAGTTCTTACCCTAATTGCTAGAATCTTCATATTTATCAAACATTAGGCACTATACTTACTTGCTTCTGTATGTTGTACCTGACTTATTCTATCAATTAACTAATCTATTTATAATTCATCATAGAATTTTGATAAGTAATTGGAGATATGGCATTTCTTTTTCCTCTTTCTTCACATTTTTTTTATTGACTCCCTTGATATTCTTGACCTTTTGCTCCTTAACATGAATCTTATTAGTATTTTTTCTAGCTGTAGAAAATAATTCTTTGGTATTTTTATTGATATGGCACTGAATAATTAAGTTAATTTAGCTAATATTGTTATTTTAATTATATTGGCTTGACCTACCTGTGAACAATTAAATTTTTCTCAATTATTTAGACTTGCCTTTTGGTAAAAATTGTTTTGCATTTAACTACATGTTTTTCTAATAAGGATTTATTTTCCTTGTCTTCTTCATTAATTTACTTCCATTTCTGACTATTCTCTACTTTTAATCTTTGATTAATTTTATGCTCATTTATTCCTTTGTTAGTCTCTATATTGTTCATGAAATTCAGACTTCAAAGGTATCCTTAATGAGTTGCTTTTTCTAAAATGTTTCTATGTTATTGACATATAGATTTTATGCTCTCCTCCTCTTCCCTCCCTTTTCCTATTGTGCCTCACTCTTAGAAGTATCAATTTTTGGAACAGATAGAAAATAGTAGAATTTTTCAGTGTCCTTGATTGTATGATTCTTTACTACCTCTCTGCTTTCCTCATTACATTATGTTAGGAGCCAAGACTATAAAATAAAAATAGTAACTCTTCGAGAACGATATGGATTATGAGCCCCGCTTGGGCGGGGGCATAGTTGCAAAACCTCCTCCAGACTTTCCACATAACTGCGTGTTCTTTTTCCATGTTCCTGCCTCGTAATTACTTGTCCTTTTCTCTCTTCATCCCGACCGCCAGCCCCCTCACCCTGAACATATATATTCTTGCCCTATACCAGCAATAAACGGGCCATGTTCCATTAGACTTCCTTGTCTTCTTGCGTGCATGGTTCCCCTCCCTCCCCCTATGGTCTCTCAGGTGGCTGTTTCACGGACCCCCCACTGTTGTAACCGGCTGGCTCCAGACGACTGGCGCCCAACGTGGGGCAATGCTAAAGCCACGGGCTTGGAGCGCACTAATGATAGCCTGGGCTATAGTCTGTGCCAATGAGGGGGAAGGGGCAGCAATGAGGAGATCATCCATGTAATGAATGAGATAGGCTAAGGGATACTGAGTCCTAATGGGGTCAATAGATTGAGCAACAAATTTTTGACATAGTGTAGGGAAATTAGCCATTCCCTATGAAAGTACACGCCACTGAAATCGAGGGTTAGGCCCTATGTGATTGACTATGGGAATGGAGAATGCAAAGCGAGGGCTGTCGGAGAGATCAAGAGGAATTGAGAAAAAGCAATCCTTAATATCAATGACAATTTTTTTGATCCCTTTTGTCCTAAGGCTTAATTTTAAGTTATCACAATATATGTTATTTGCTTTTTATAAGTTTCCAAACCATATTTCCTTTGTATTAACTATCTTTTATTCTCTATAATATCTGCAGTTTCCCTTTTTATTTTAAATTTATGCTCCAATTTTGGTGAATTAGGGAAACCTGAATTTTTGCACAATCATTATTGATGTTATAAAATTGCTATTAGCTTCCTGTTCATTTTTTCACTTTACAGAGCTAAACTGGCAAGTCACGCTTGATTGGTCACTGTACCTCTCTGAGTCTGTTCACATGAAGCTATTCTGCATGTTTGTTCTTACCCATAATAATATTTTTTTCTTTAAACAAATTGCATGTTATTCCTTAGATCATGAATTTCTTCTCATACATTGCACATGCTTTTAAAATAATTTTATATCCTAATAAATTACAATGCTGTCCAAATTTTTTATATTCATAATATACTAGATTCCTAATGCAAAAATATTATTTTTGAATTACCAAATTTTAAAACCCTAATGTTAATTATATTTTTACCTATTACTTAATATGATGGTACAGATCTTAGAGTAACAATTTTACATGTTCATATGTTTTCCCTAAATTCAGTTCAATAAGCATTTTTGGTAAGTCTGATCATTTCTACACTGCAAATCCTAATAGATAGCTTTTCAATATAAGTTTTGTGCATTCTTAAATTTAACAGAAATTCCATTTTTAACTAGTAGTCAATGAATTTACACAATACCATCAGTACCTATTCAGTCCCTTAGCAAATATATACTCTAATGGGTAGAGAAAGGTCCATGAGTTTGGGAGAGAATGGGCGACGATTTTTAGCTTCTCATAGCTATTTCCTGCTGAACTGGGGCGGCGTGAATGATTCGCTCTCAACAAATAATTTTCTCATGGACCAGTCTCTATCTAAAGGGATCTAATTTTTAAATGTAAGCCAATTGCATTGTTCTAATAATCTTTAAGTTAAATTTTTCACTAACATCAGTTTAATTAATGTTAGGTTGAATTCATGGTTGTTTAAAGAAGCTTTTTCACTCTTGGTTAAGCACTGAGCAAGACTGATGGTTTTTATTTATTTTTTTGCTAGCTAAGAAAGTTAAGCTGCACTTCTGTACTTCTGTACACAACTAAGAATCATTGCTTCCTCTCTGAATAAGTTTTTCTTAGATTGCATTTTTAGAATCTTTTGTAATTTTCATTAGATATATGTCTCAGTACTTAACCTGTTGATAGAATTTGGTGATGGGATCAAATTTGTCCCTTTTTCTGTCTTTTGATTTCTATGTTCCCTTTCTCATGGCCAGTGAGAAATGGAAGGAGAAATGTTTGACAGATTAGTTTATTTAACTCTTGCCTTAAAAAAAGCAGAGAATAAGATTTCTTTTAACCGATTAAATTATCTTAGAGTTTAAGACATTCAGAAATTACGATGTTATTTTCTGAATTTCTCTAACGCTTCTGTCTGTCTTCTCCATTCCTCCGGAATGAATGAAGAAGAGAGAGAGATTTATTTTTCCCAACCTGTAACCCTCCCATTGTGATCACAGACAAACAACATATAACACACAGATTGATCAAGGACACATTTCCCGGGCATATCACACACACTCTGACAAATATAAAACATAAATTATATAAGCTAGATTTTTCTTTTCATCCTGGCAAAAGATCAATTGTTACAATTCATATCTCCATGACTAAAGAATTCTGCGAAAAAGAATAAGTCAAAAAAGGGTTAATTCTTAACAAGGAGCTAGCTGACATATAATGAATTTTGTTTCTTAATTACCTTTCTTCATGCTTCAATAAGTATCCTAAAATAAATACACTTTTGCTTTTTCATTTTTCTATGAAGTGGGATTCTGATACCTGCCTGAATAATTCCAGGTATGCCACATTACTGGAAAGACTGTTTTAGCTAAGTGAAAATTGTTAAAACTTTTTACATTGTCTGTAGCTATTACCGATTGGACTCCTTCCAAGGGAGAAAGAAAAAAAAAACTATGACAAAACTGGTTTTTCTAGCTGAAGCAAAGTAGCCAGCCGCTTCTAAAAAGTGGGGCAGAGAGGAAAATTTCTGGTCACTTTTAAATTCGCCGTTTAGTCCTAGAGAAAAATACGCTTTTCCTGGTGTTCTTCTAAGAAGGGCCCAGTGCCCTAATGCTTAATTTTGCCCGAGAGGGCCATTGTTATGGTAACGGGCTGCCTCCTCCTCCAATTCTTTTTGGTAGGCAGGATTAAGTGTGCTTTCTTGAGGAGGGTCTGTATATAGAACTGGATAAAGGTGTGGCTTTGTTTTTGTGGGGACTAGGGGTTCCTCGAGAGAGGGGTTTTTGATAATTTCGTCTAAAAGAGACGAGGGGCGCTCATTCTTTTTAAAGGGCAAACTCTGTTCCTCAATTGAGCTCATTTCTTCAGTTTTAATTTTAGATTCCAAGATAGCATCCTCAGTCAGCTGAGGAGGTGCGAGACTAGTTTCTATAAAGCAAAAGAACTGGAATAGATTTTTTTCTTAATTCTAATACCTCTCTCCCTGAGACTACTTTTTAACTCCTTAACAAATAACGCTTCCTTTGAGAGTGTCTTACCCATCATTCACACACTTGCACTTCCCCACGTTCTTGCCGTCGCTTGTGCTTAGGTGGACGGTATAATCCCCCTTCAGGATCCTACCTTCAGGCAGGCACCCTACTACACAGTATGCGAATCGCAGACTATCTCCACACAGAATCTCTTTCCTCACCCACACACACACACATACACATTACCCAGATCCGACACTTCTCAGTTTAATGCCTATGGTGATGGGACAACTTACCCTGTCTCAAGGTTGTCCGGTCAACCTCTACCCGTTACTTTAGTTCGCGGCCGCGAAGTGTGCTCCTCAGTTGTCTGGTAAGCTGTTTTCTCCATGCCCCACACGTTGGACGCCACTTTTCAAAGTTTCCTCTTTCTTTTTATTTCAATCCCCACCTTTGCCACAGCACTAATTTTTAGTAATCTCACTTCTTCCTGAGAGACAAAAGAAGTTATTTTTCCTTTGTTATTTACTCTTGACCTGGTTAGGGGTATATTACATAACATACTCTATTTTCTCTCTTCTTTAATTCCTTTTAGGTGTCCTCCTCCATTATGCAGTTTACTGTTATTAAACAACAAAAAAGGACACTTGTAGGTATCCTTTGGTAAATTTAATCTATGATGGTTCAGGTCAATTTTTGCATTTCTTCTACTTAACTTATGCATTTACTCTTGTCTCCTTTTAGAAAAGAAAATATCTTAATGATCTATCACCTTGTGGTATATGAATGTAATGGAATGTATTTTTTTAAACCCTTAACTTCTGTGTATTGGCTCATAGGTGGAAGAGTGGTAAGGGTGGGCAATGGGGGTCAAGTGACTTGCCCAGGGTCACACAGCTGGGAAGTGTCTGAGGCCAAATTTGAACCTAGGGCCTCCTGTCTCTATCCCTGACTCTCAATCCACTGAGCTACCCAGCTGCCCCTAATGTAATGGAATATTGCCGTGAGGGAAGGAATCACAAATCTGATGAGTACAGAAAGGCATGGAAAGGCTTATATGAATTAATGCAAAGTGAAGCAATCAGAGATGGGGTAAAATATAAATAATCACAACAAAGTAAATAGAAAAAAACAATATTTCAAAAATATTGAATATTGCAAAATTGAAAATAATATTTGGTCTTAGAAAAGATACATAAAACCGCCCACTTCATTTCACTCTTATGATGATGGATGGGTTACCTGGATATAGAAAACCGTATATTTTGTCATAGTTTTTTTTTTTATGTATTGATTAGTTTTACTCAAGTTTTGACTCTTTTTTTCTTTAGGAAAAAAAATTTTGTTACATGGGATGGCTTTTTACAAGAGGAGGAATATAGGGGAAAATTCAGGCAATGTAAAAACAAACAATGACAATAAATGTACCAAACTGAGGTCATTTTATTTTATACTAAAAGCAAGTAGGGAAGCAAACCATCAAAGATTTTTGAATAACTGGATCACAAGGGTTAATTTGTGTTTTGAGGAAATTAATTGGCAGTTGGGTGTAGAATAGATTGGAGAAGAAAGAATTGGCTTTAGTGATAGCAGTTAAAAGACTGTGATAATCACCTAGGCCAGTGGTTCCCAAACTTTTTTGGCCTACCGCCCCCTTTCCAGAAAAAATATTACTTAGCGCCCCTGGAGATTGATTTTTAAAAATTTTAATAGCAATTAATAGGAAAGATAAATACATCTGTGGCCATCATCGCCCTCCCCTCCCCCCGGATCGCTGCAGCACCCATCAAGGGGTGGTGGCACCCACTTTAGGAATCATTAATCTAGGCTAAAGGCTATAATTATAAAGGGCTTGAATTACTGTATAATCAGAATGAATGCAAATGAAAGAAATGTTATAGAAGTAAGACTCTAAAAAAATGGTGATTGATTTGATATAGTTGTCGAGAGAGAGGGTTTGAAACCAGGAGGACTGGAAAGAAGGTGTTTGCATTAAGGGAAATGGGGAAGTTTAGAAAAAATGGCTTCTCAGGTGAGAAGAGTGGAGAATAATGTGTTTTTTATAAACCTAATGAGTTTGATATATTTGCAGGATATGCAAGTAGAACTCACTAGAAGGTAATTTGTAATGTAGGACTAGAATTGGAGAGATTAGGACTTTTAAAAAATTTATTTGGGAGTGATCTGTATAAAGCCTTTCACTAATTGAGTTTATAAGAATTATTGAGATGTTATACAAGAAGTTATATATACTGTTACAAATATGTATATATGTATGTAATATATATTTGCACAGTAGTAATAAAATTCTTCTCTGTGTCCCCTCCTGCACTTACCCTTCCTTTCACTTGTGAATTTTGAAACATATTTCAGATACTCTTTTTTTCTCATATGTCTCATCACTAACAACTTACCATCCTCCCCAAATAGAAGCCCTTACTCATAAAAAGGACCTATAATCAAGCAAACTAATCAATGGATTGGCTATATTATGTTTTTTTCTTCTTATTCTTCTACTGCTGCTTTTACTGTTCCACTGCTTCACTAGTGTGTGTGTGTGTGTGTGTGTGTGTGTCTGTGTGTGTGTGTGTGTGTGTGTGTGTAAATTTTATAAATAAATAGTTTGGTTTTTCCATTTAAAAAAATTCTTGGCTTTGGATGTTCACATTTTTTTTTTTTGCTTATTTCTGTCTCCTTCTTTTTGTTGATATAAATGTTTAAAAATATAAATTTTCTATTAAGGACTGCTCTGCCTGAAGATCCTGGTATATCTTTGTTATCATTTTGTTTCATGTAATGTTGCAATGCTTTTTTTTTTCTTTAAATGATATACTTTAACATTCATTTAAAAAAATTGAGTTCCAATTCTTTCCTTCCCTCTATAGCCCCATCCATTGAGAAGGCAAACAAAATTCTATGCATTATAGATGTGAAGTAATGCAAAACATATTTCTATACTAGTCATGCTACAATATAAAAACAAGAAAAATAAAATGTTTTATTATATAAAAATTTTATATCATTATACTTATTTATAATTATATATTTATAATATATAATGTTATATGTTATATAAAAATAAAAACAGTATGTTTCAATCTATAGGCAGAGTTCATCAGTTATCTCTGGATGTGATAGCATTTTTCATTAGAAATCGTTTGTATTGATTAGAGTAGCTAAACCTTTCACAGTTGATAATCATTATAATACTGCTCTTACTGTGTACAGTTACCTGATTTTGTTTAATTCACTTTTCATTAGTCTATTAAGTCTTCCTAGTTTTTTTCTGAAAATCACCTACTCCTTACTTATAGCACAATAGTATTCCACCAAAATCGTATACTACAATTTGTTCAGCCATTCCCAATTGATGTGTCCCCTCAGTTTTATACTGTTACCACACACACACACACACACACACACACACACACACACACACACACACATCCTTTATANCACACACACACACACACACACACACACACACACACACACACACACACAAATCCTTTATAAATATTTTATAAAGATAGATACTTTTCCTTTTTTTCCATTGATCTCTTTGAGATCCAGTTCTAATAGAGCTGGGTCAAAGACTATGTGCAGTTTTACAGACCTTAGGAAATAGTTCGAAAGTATTCTCCAGAATGATTGGAACAGTTCGCCGCTCCACAAATGGTGCTTCAGATTCTCTATTTTCCCAAACCCTCTTCAGGGTTTTTCATTTTCTTTTTGTGTCAGGCTACCCCTGACCCACTCCATGGCCACTTCCCTGCCCCTGGCCATGGGTGGCGTGCATCCCATTAGCAGTTTGAATGTGCTGAACCGCTCCCGATTCACGACCACCATCATGGGCATGAGCCCCTTGCCTGGGTGGGAGACTCCCCCATCCAGGTTTCTCCTGGGAGCCGCTCCGCGACCCTGTAATGGTTAACTACCGCAACCTGGATTTACGCCGCATGTCCCTCCAGCTGCTCTCAGGCCCTTTGCCGCGGCTCCAGATTCTACCACCACGGGTGCCCCTACCTGGACCGGGAACCCCACGGCTAGACCCTCAAGAGCCAGGTGAAAGCCTGCCGGGAGCAGGAGCTGGAGTGACTACATCTGTAAGAGGAGTTGGAGCAGCACCTGCGCATCACTTGAATCCGCAGCCCACTGACAACCACCTTATCCACGTGCTGGTTCTCACGCACCAGGGGATCTTCACCAGGACCCTGTCCACCGCGACTCTGAGTAACAGGACAGCCTCCCTATGCTGGACAAACTCAGTCCAGGCACTACTTCTCATCCTGGAACCCCAAAGAATTGGAAGCAAGGTAGGTAGTCATCTCCCCACTTTCCCCGCCAAGAGCTTTAAAACTCCTGTACATAAACAGAATCTTTTACCAAATGCACTGCTTGAAACATTTTTATGCAAATTTGTAGAACTTAAGCACGGTTCCATAAATCTTGGGGTTTATACAAACTTTACAACACAAAAGTTGTGTAGCAGAGACATTTACTATATAGCAAGAATCCGATCATTTGGGGTTCATGAACAGAAATGAGTTTTTTAAAAAATCTTTTTTATTTTCCCCCAAATGTAAGAAGTGTTTTTAATGCATTTACAAACACACACACACACACACACACACACACACACACACACACACACACATATAAATTTTGTGCTCTTGATTAGCTTAAAAAAAAAAAAAAAGACTGGCTTTTTTTTCTTCTTGGTTTGATTTTCTGTTTAAAATCCTCAGCTTCTTACTGAGATTATGCCCAGGATTTATTTCTTAAAAGTCTTATTTATGGAGAAAACTATTATTTCATATAGCAGTCTCCCAGGCAAGAACACTTGGTCCTTACCTTCCCTTGCTACTTTGGAACAGAAGTTACATACACACACAATTATTAATAAAAATAATATAAATGTTATTTTAATTCACTTTTCTCTAATCATAGTGATTTAAAACATTTTTATGACTATAGATTTTATTTCTTCTGAAAACTGCCTATTCTTATCCTTTGACCATTTATTAATTGGGGAATAGCTCTTATTTTTATAAATTTGGCTCAATTCCCTATATATCTGAGAAATAAAGCCTCTATGAGAGAAACTTGCTGTATAATTTCTCCCCTCCCCCATTTTCCTGCTTTCCTTCTAATTTCGACTGCACTGGTTTAGTTTGTACAAACACTTTTAAATTTCTTCCATTTTACTTCCTGTTATCCTCTCCATCTCTTCTTTGGTAACGACCTTTTCGCTTATTCATAGTTCTGACAAGCAAATAATGATTTTTAATAATTATTTATCATTCAGTCATTTAGTCATATCCCTAAGTCATTATTTAAGTCATTAGTAATAATTAGTCATTAAGTTATCATTTAAGATTTTTGTTCATTATCTTTCCATTGACTTGAATTATAATTTAGTTATAATTTGTAAACTGGTATTTCTGTTTTTCTAAATTTATTTATGAATTCTCTCTGCTATAGTACACAGTTTTGTAAACATTGCAAGCAATGATAAAAAGGTTGCTATTCTCCTTGAGATTCTTGTTCAGTAATTTCTAATATTTATGTTTTTGTCTTTCTTTAAAGCATAAGAGAAACAACAAAGAGGGGAAATACTAAAGCAGAAGAGAACCCTAGAGTTAGCTTCAGAAATCATTTTATATCTAGCATAATAAACTGCCTTTTACCTTTCTTTGTATTTCCAGTACTTAGCCCAAGCTTTGGCTTATAGAAAGTCCTTAATAAATGTTTGTTGATTGAATGTCTACTAACATAGCCATGTATCCTCTATCCTCTAACAAAATATAAAATAAAACAATATATTCCTACTAACTATTGTCCAGTATCTCGTTCCCTTTATAGCTAAACTCCTTGAGTGGTGCAGTCACTTCATTTCCTCTCACTTTCTTCTCTTTACATTCTTACTTCTGACATCATCATTCAAGTGTTTTTGTTTGTTTTATCCAAAAGCAATTTTATTAAAATTTGCATTTTTCTTTTTTAAAAAAATATTTTCCTTTCCTAATTATATGCAATAACAATTTTCAACTACATTTTCTGAAATGATAAGATCTAAACTGTCTCTCTTCCTTCTTTTGAGATTCTAAGCAATTTGATCTGGGTACTACATTTTGATTCCACAAAACATATTTCCATGTTGGCCATTGTTGTGAGAGAATACCCATACTTCAGAATTGTCCTGGATCATTGTATTGCTGAGAAAAGCTAAATCTTCATAGTTGATCATTGTACAATATTGCTGTTACTATGCACACTCAATGTTCTCTTGGTTTTGCTTACTTTGCTCTGCATTAGTTTATGTAGGTCTTTGCATTTTTTTCTGAGATCATCCTGCTTATCATTTCTTATAGATTTTTTTTCTTTGAGAGAAATGTTTTAAAGTTTGATGCACAATATTGGCCTAATGATTGGAATTGTAGTTAACAACTTAGATAAACATTATCAGATTCAGGTTTTGGAGAATCTGATCTTTTATTAATGGGAGAATATCAAAAATATTCTCTTTTACAGTTGAATTTTCATAGCCTAGCTTTAAAGTATGACTTCTGACTTCATCATTTAAGTGAAACTGCAGTCTCCAAAGTTACCAGTTATCCTAGCCTTTAAAAAAAACACATTTACATTCTCATCCTCATCTCTATTTCTTTTTCTGCTGGTTCTTTAGCCAGGTAATTGTTAACTCTGGGAGGCCATTTTCTTTCTCCATATTATTTCACATGTTACTCCCTTCAGCTTCCATGATTTCAGTTATACTTTCTATTTGTCCAGCTCTAACTTCTCTCTTGATTTCTTTAGTTATCTCCAACTATCTATTAGACATCTCAAACTGTCCCATATCCATCTTAAATGCAACATGTTCAAAACTGAACTCATCTTTCCCTCTAAACTCTTGTTTCTTCCTTACTTCTCTATTATTGAGGGTACCACCATTCTTTGAGTCACAAAGATATCCTCCTGGAGTCCTTACTATCTCTTACTCCATCATATCAAATCAATTATCAAGCCCTCTTGTTTTTACCTTAGAAACGTCTTCTGTATATAACCCCATCTTTCCTCTGACACTGCCATCATCCTGATGTAGACCCTCCTTACCTCATGTCTGGACTATTTCAAAGCTTGCTAGTTGGCCTCTCTGCCCCAAGTCTTCCCCACTCCAGTCCATCCTCTATTCAGCTGTCAAATTTGTCTTCCTAAAGTGCATATCTGACAACGTCACCTGCATATTCAATAAATTCTAATGGCTCCCTATTTAACCACTAGTATCAAATGTAAAATTCTCTCTTTGACTATTAGAGCACTTGGTAACCTGGATCATTCCTAGCCTTTCAGTCTTCTTAAACTTACTCTTCTTCATGTATTCTTTTATCCAGTGAGACTGGTGTTCTTGCTATTCCTCACAAAAGACACTTCATTTCTCAACTCTGAGTATTTATAGTGGCTGGCTGCCATGCCTGGAACTCCCTCCCTTCTCATTTACTCCACTTGGATTCCCTTGGCTTTCTTCAAATATCAATTAAAGTCTCATCTTCTGAAATAAGCCTTTTCCAGTTTTCCTCAATCTTAGTGCCTTCCCTCTGACACTCTCCAATATATCCTGTATAGTATTTGTTTGTTATTTGTAGCTCTTTCCCTCTTTGACTGTGAGAATTGTTTTTCTTTTCACTTTTTTCTTCAGCACTTAATGCAGTGCTTAAAAATATTAGTTGACTGACTTGTGTAGTGAAAGATAAAATTTTAAATTCCCAGGCAGCATGATTCTAGAACCTAATATTCTAGTCAGTTAAAGAAAGTTTTCCTTGTCAGTGCTAGCTCAGTAAGTGGAGGCAGCTGGAGTACTGAAAGATATGCTGAAGAACAATGGCAAAAATAGATTCTAAAAGTATAAAAAGAAGGAACTCTTCCAAAATCTTTCTGTCATACACATACGATCTTCATACCTAAACAAGAGGAGAAGAAGAAAGGGAAAAAATTAAAATAATAGTAATTAGGCTCCAACAACATATTTAAAAGGTTATTGACTATGATTGAGCTGGATTTTTACCAGTAATGCTAAAGTGGTTCAATTTAAAGAAAACCATAAGTATAAAAAGACAAACTAATGACAAAATTAATAAACAACACAAGAATATCAAGATCCTGAAAAAGTTTTTGATAAAAAGCCAATACTGATTTCTTTTAAAACTCTCTATAGATTAAGTGAACACAGAATAGTATACTTGTCAGATCTCTGGGAAAGGAAAGATTTTAAAACCAAGAAAGAGTTAGAAAAAATTACAAAATGTAAATTAAATGGTTTTGATTATATTAAACTAAAAAGCTTTTGTACAAACAAAAACAATGTAGTCAAAATCAGAAGGGAAACAACAAATTGGGAAAAATCTTTATAACAAAAAACTCTGACAGGGATCTAATTACTCAGATATACAAGGAGTTAAACCAATTGTATAAAAAATCAAGCCATTCCCCAATTGATAAATGGGCAAGAGACATGAATAGGCAATTTTTAGGTAAAGAAATCAAAAGTATCAATAAGCACATGAGAATGTGTTCTAAATCTCTAATAATTAGAGAAATGCAAATCAAAACAACTCTGAGGTATCACCTCACACCTAGCAGACTGGCTAAAATGAAAGAAGGGGAGAGTAATGAATGCTGGAGGGGATGTGGCAACATTAATGCATTGCTGGTAGAGTTGTGAACTGATCCAACCATTCTGGCTGGCAATTTGGAACTATGCTCAAAGGGCTATAAAAAAATGCCTGCCCTTTGATCCAGCCATACCATTGTTGGATTTGTACCCCAAAGAGATCATAAATAAACAGACTTGTACGAAAATATTTATAGCTGCACTTTTTGTGGTGGCAAAGAATTGGAGAAGGATGGTATGCCCTTCAATTGGGGAATGGCTGAACAAATTGTGGTATATGCTGGTGATGGAATACTATTGTGCTCAAAGGAATAATAAACTGGAGGAATTCCAGGTGAACTGGAAAGACCTCCAGGAATTGATGCAGAGTGAAAGGAGCAGAGCCAGAAGAACATTGTACACAGAGACTGATATACTGTGGTAAAATCTAATGTAATGGACTTCTGTACCAGCAGCAATGCAATGACACAAGACAGTTCTGAGGGATTTATGGTAAAGAACACTACCCACATTCAGAGGAAGGACTGCAGGAGAGGAAACATAATAAGAAAAACAACTGCTTGAACACATGGGTTGAGGCGGACATGATTGGGGATGTAGACTCGAAACTACCACACCAATGCAACTATCAACAATTTGGAAATAGGTCTTGATCAAGGACACATGACAAAACTAGTGGAAATGTGCGTTGGCCATGGATGGGGTGGGGCGCGGGCGGGTGAAGGGGAAAGTAGGGGCATGAAATCATGTAACCATGTTAAAAATGAATATTAATAAATGTTTAATAAAAAAAGAAAAAAACTCTCTATAGAGTACAAAATAAATGGAATTTTTCCTAACATGATATTTATATACATGTATCTATATACTACCAAGAGCAGTATAACTAAAGGAAAAAGATACAGACATTTTGAATAAGATCACGAATAAAGCAAAGATGTCTATTATCACCACTACTCTTTTTACATATTGTTGATGTTCAGTTGTGCCTCCTTCATGTCTCCATTTGGGATTATCTCAGCAAAGATACTTTACTAAAGACAATATGATGGTCTAGCCAGAGAAATATAAAGTGGCAACTGAAACTAATTGAAACAATGAATAAATTCAACAACATATAAGGATATAAAAGAAACCCCCCAAAATAATCATCATTTCTATAAATTACCAACAAAATCCATTGTGAAGAGATTGAAACTCATTAAAACTAATCATATAACATGTTAAAAATTTAGTCTATTTAAGAAGACACATATAGGAACTAAATGAATAAAACTATAAAACTACATATACAGAAAAAGACAAACCTAAATAAGAGAAATAATAATTGCTAATCCATGCTAGTATAATACAAATTATAATACAACCTGAATTGATTTACTCATTCAATGGTATACCAACCTACTAAAATATTACCAGAGTGACAGACCAAGATGGCAGAAAAGGTATAGAGACCCATCTTATTTCTACCAAATTACCCTCCAAAAGCAATGTCATAATACCTTAAAATGAATTCTGAAGTAGCATATCCCACAAAAAGTCAAGGTGAAGTAATTTTTCAGTGCAGAAGAGCTTAGAAGGCCAGCATGAGAGATCTAATGAAAAGAGGTGTTGGTGGAACACAGCCCTGTGGGACAAGCCTCGCCAGGGCAATTCCTACCAATGGAACAGGCCTTGGATGCTACTGAAGAAGCAGTCAAGGCTTCAGGACCTCTCAGCCACAGAGTGGGTGGGTGGTGGAGGGTGGATGGGTGGAGTCAGACAACTGCTCAAAAGGAGATTACAGGGGTCCCTTTGTTGGTTCTGGGTGGAAAACTTGTATTGCCCATAAACAGAATCAGGTCACTTTTGGGGACTAAGTTGCAAGGTAAGGAAGAGGACCAGCATACACCAGCACTTATAGCCTCAGGGGACCCTACTTACAATTCCAAGGGTTAAAAGAGTTCTTGGGGTTGCTCAAAGACCAGAATACAAGGCTAGGAGAGTATCAAACAAACCTCTCTACCTTGGAAGAACTAAAAGCAAAGAGATCCCCAGTGCTAACTTTGAAGGATACTGAACAAAGAACCTGAAATTTGGAACAGTGCTGTCTTCACCACAACACCAGAGCCCAACTTTAACAGTTTTTTAAAAAGAGGAAAAAGAGCAAATGACAACAAAAAAGAAACTCAACATAGTTATTTTTGTGATACAGTAGACTCAAATTCAGAAGAAAACAAAGTTAATACTGTTGCATCCAAAACCTCTAAGAAAAATATTAATTGTTCTCAAGCCCAAAAAGAATTAGTGGAAGAACTCAAAAAGGATTTTAAAAAATCAAATAAGAAAAATAAAAGAAAAATTGAGAAAAGAAATGAGTGATAGAGGAAAATCATAAAAAAAGAATCAGCAGCTTGTGAAAAAAATACTAAAGAAATTAACACCTTAGAAAAGAGAATAGGCCAATTGGTAAATGAGGCACAAAAATCCAAAGAAGAGAATTTCTTAAAAAGCAGAATTGGCCAAATGGAAAAAGATACAAAAATGCACTAACGTGAAAAACTTCTTGAAAGATAGAATTAGCCCTTTGGAAAAAGAGGTACAACAATTCATTGAGAAAAAAGAATTATTCACGAAGTAGAATTGGCCAAATAGAAAAGGAGGTACAAAAGAATTTGGCAAGTGAAAGCTAATGACTCCATGAGAAATCAAGAAACAATCAAAGTCAAAAGAATGAAAAAATAGAAGAAAATATGAAATATGTCATGGGAAAAACAACTGATCTGGAAATAATGAAATGAAAAAAAAATTCAATAAGGTTACATTTTATACATCCCTACATTGTGAGATGATTCTTATAACACCAAAGAACTTTGTCATTATAAGGACAGTTAGAAGGAGTATATGTATTCAGAGGGTAAGGATGTGAGTTGACTATAATTGGATGATTTAAAAAATTAAACAAAATTAAGACATGAGAAAAAGGAATGTTTTGGGAGGAAGAGGAAGGGAAAAATCTAATGGGGTAAATTATTGCACATAAAAGAGGCATAAAAGAATGTTCACATTGGAGGGGAAGATGGGAGAGGTGGGGGGGGGAGAGCATGTGAACCTTAATCTCATCATGAATGACTCAATGAGGGAAGAACATCCTCAAATCAATTGGAGTTAGAAAACTATATTACCCTACAGAAAAGTAAGAGGGGAGGGGGAATAAGAGTAGGTGGGTGGGACTAATAGTAAAGAAGGCATATTTGCAGAGGCAGAGGTCAGAAACAATTGTAATGCAGGATTTATGCAAGATCTCTTGCATTTGCAAATTACACTAGGCAATCCTGTCAGTTAGGAGAATGGAACTCTAGCCCAGCAGGTGCCAGTCCCAAGCCCTGACAGTTTGAGCTGGGATTATTAATACCCCTGCAGAACCAACGTGGGGGTTCTGATTTCTTTGACCTCACCCAGACACCCTGCTACTCTTGGACTTCCCTTGGGGACCCCGGGTTGAGGGAGGTGGATTGTGGGTAGGAAATAAGATTAGGTCAGCCTAGCAACAGGGACACCCCAAAACCAAATCATCAACCTCATCTGTCTAGCTGGTGGATCTCTTAACATCAGGACAGTGGAAATTATCCCTGGCTGAGGGGCTGGTTCCCTCAGTCTGATCTTACTTTCTAGGTCCATTGCCAACACTGGCCAGTCACCCTTGGCAACAGCTTCTCCAGACCCTAAACCCTCTTTCCTCAGTTTTCCCTCTTGTGTCTTCTGTTTAAATAAACTCTTGGCCTGAAACTGTGAGCTTCTGTAGTTAATTATAACATCAACCTGGGCTAAGGGGCTGAGGAGAGGGGAGAATAGCAACCCCTTGACTCCAAAGGAAGTATTGGGCAAGTATCCATTTTATTCAGGAAGTGTGTGAGGTTCACTTTCTGTTGGTTACTGCTTTCACTACAGCAGGGAGGGCTCCTCACTCTCCACCTTAAAGAAGTCTATTGGTAGCAGGGAGACTGGGCATCTCAGCTCAGGCAACACATCCCTGGCAGTCCCAAATCACCAGCCACAGAAGTTACAAGCTCTCTGGCCAGGTGACTTCACTGGTACTACCAGCTCTCCTGTTATCAGTCACATTACCCCCTTATTACACCAAACAGGGATAACTAGAATGGAAAATAATACATAGTAATCATAATAGTGGAAACAAATTTTATAAGTCTCTCTTATAAAGGCCTCCTTTCTCAAAGACATAGAGAAATGAGTTGAATATATAAAAATATGTCATTCTTCAATTGAAAAAAAGTCAAAAGATATGAAGGTAGTTCTCAGATAAAGTAATTAAAGCTCTCTATAATCATGCAAAAAAGCTCTAAATCACTATTATTTAGAGAAATGAAAACAAATCCAATTCTGAGGTACAACCCAACACCTATCGGGGTGACTATTATAACTAAAAAGGAAAATGACAAAACTTGGAGGAGATATGGGAAAGCCGGGACTTGAATACACTGTTAGGGGAATTGTAAACAAATTCAATAATTCAGGAGAGTAAGTTGGACCTTAAGAGTTATAAAACAGTACATACCCTTTGACCCAACCATAACATTATGAGATTTGTGTTTCAAAGAGATAAAAAACAAACAAAACAAAAAGAAGCACCTCTATGTACAAAAATATTTAGAGCAGCTCTTTTTAGGGGGCAAAGATTTGGAAAGTGAGGGGATACCCATCAATTATGGAATAGCGAGTAAGTTATATTTTAACAATTGTAATAGAATACTATTGTGCTGTAAGAAAGGACAAGCAGGAGGAGCTCAGAAAAACTTTGAAAGACTTAAACTAGGTTGTAAGTTTGAAGATCGGGGAAGATTTATTTGCACTCTACAGTAATAGGGTGTATGTAGGGAATACTTTTTGGGGAGACAGCCAATCCTCCAAGGGGAGAAAGTATAATGAACAAGTGGGGAGATTTCTTTTTTAAAATATACAACAACGCATAGATATCATTATAATCCAAAGTGATTTATTCTCACTGGGTGAAAATCTATCTCTTTGATGAAAAAAGCATTAATTAAGCATTTCTTTGTGCCAGGCGTAGCATCCTTTCTGTGGCCTTTACTGTGCATTTCTTATAGACTACTCCTGCCCATCAGTGCCTCTCCATTTGTTTTTGACCTACAGATTTAATTCTTCATAGACTTATAGTCTTGTACTCTTGATTAGAAACTTACTGAAATTTTTTTTTAAAGGGTCTTGGTTCTAGGAAGAAACCTGTTATCAATAAAAACATGACACAATTTCGCTGAGGTAAACCAGCTTTCTCTTTTCCTTCTCTTCTATTCTGGGTTCAGTTCATTGTCAGTCTCCAGTGGATAAAGAATGCGTACTGTCCATACTAATATATAGTTGGGTAGAATGCCCATAAATCTGGCCCGTGTAACTGCATGTCATAATATGGACAGCAGACATTCTTCAACCACTTGGTTTTTTAATAATGTGTCCGGTTACATTGACCTCTTTTGAATGATTATGTATCTTATTTAGAAACTACAATAATTCAGATATTGATGCAGTAAACACAATATCATCCAAAAATGGGAATATCTGGAGAACATCAGCATTTATAATGAATTCCTCTTTCATGTGGATTGTTTTTTTTTGTTTTGCTTTTTTTTAACATTTATTAATATTCATTTTTAACATGGTTACATGATTCATGCTCCACCTTTCCCCTTCAACCCCCCCTCCTACCCCCCCCCCACCCATGGCCAATGCGCATTTCCACTAGTTTTGTCATGTGTCCTTGATCAAGACCAATTTCCAAATTGTTGGTAGTTGCATTGGTGTGGTAGTTTCGAGTTCACACCCTCAATCATGTCCACCCCGACCCATGTGTTCAAGCAGTTGTTTTTCTTATATGTTTCCTCTCCTGCAGTCCTTCCTCTGAATGTGGATAGCATCTTTACCATAAATCCCTCAGAATTGTCCTGGGTCATTGTATTGCTGCTGGTACAGAGGTCCATTACATTCAATTTTACCACAGTATATCAGTCTCTGTGTA
>NC_058133.1:163785975-163886001 GCF_016433145.1 Gracilinanus agilis | reverse complement strand
ACGCCGAAAGACAAGGCACACAAGCCAAGGCAGAAGCCAACAGGCAAAAGCCCCTCCAACTGCTTTTCTGTGAACATTCTAAAACTTCTAACTGCCAGGGCTGCTACAGTTGAATTTGCAAAAGCAAAAAAGCTTCTGCTGCAACCCTGCATTACAAGTGTTTATCTTGACTTTGTTGAAAATCTATCACACTGTGGCCTCATTTTTTTTTTTTTTGGTCACCAAGAAGTTTATGGTTGCTTAAGAAAGGAATCTGGGAAATTTGAATGGAGACAGAGGATTGAGGTTTCATTTAAGGGGTATATGGTGATTTGTATCGTAAGGAAATGCCCAAGAAAAAGACCTGGGAGTAGTCAAAGGGGAGAAATTGGAGAATTTATTCTTTGTTAAGTAGAAGAAAATTCTTCAAAATTAAGAGATAAAATTATTGATGAAAAAAGTATAGATAGAATGAGAGGATGCGAACAGGAAATTACCTTAGAAGCTATCTGGTTCAAGCTATTCATTTTGCATTTGAGACCCAAGAAATAAAGTGACTTACTTAAACTCACATAATTATTAAATAGCAGAAAGGAGACTTGAAGTTCTATGACACAAAAGAAACTTTTAAAAATATTTATAGTTTATATATATTTTAGTATTATATTTATAATATATTTTAAATATATTTATATTATTCTATTAAATATATTTTATATAATATTATTAATATTCTGAGTAAAACAGAATTTGATCTGGAAATTGAATCCCAAATCATATACATTTTTTAAAAAATTACCTTCCATCTTAGAATCAATACTATGTATTGGTTCCAAGATAGAAGAGTGGTAAGGGCTAGGCAATAGGGGTTAAGTGACTTGTCCAGGGTCACACACCTAGGAAGTTTCTGAGGCTAGATTTAAATGCAGGACCTTCTGTCTCTGGGCTTGCCTCTCAATTCCCTGAGCTACTGAGCTGCCCCTCACATACATTGTTTTTTAAACCTAAAGGGAAATGTGTTTTAAATTATTAGCACCTCAATTCCTTTCTATGAGAGTGTAGATACATGGAAGTTGACTGAATCTTAACTGTTTTTTTTTTTCAGCTTTCAAAACGATAAAGAAATTAGAGTAAATCAGACATTCCTGGAAGAATTCATCTTTGTTGGCTTGTCTACCCAAACTGGCACATTACCCTCTTTGTTTCCTTCTTTGTTTTTTTCCTTCTCACCTTCATTGGCAACCTGGCAATCATGACCCTCACCTTGCAGATAAAGCCCTCCATGCTCCCATGTACATCTTCCTCAGTGCCCCTTCATTCTCTGAGCCTTGCTAGACATTGGCTGTTGTTCCTAAAATACTGGCTGGCCTGTTAGCCAAGAGTAGAACCATTTCTGTCCTAGGAGGTAGACTTGATGTACTTTACTTGGTTTTGGTGGCATCATTTGTATCATTCTCACAGTGATGGGTTATGACTTGTTCTGGGCCAGCTGCAACCCTCTCCGCTATCTAGTATTTATGACCAGAATAATAAGTGGACATTTTGTGACTTAACTTGGACTAGGGGTTTCATTGTTTCTTTGGTGCAGACAGCTTTACTCTTTTCATACTTGTTCTGTGACTCCAACCTTATCAAGCACTTCCTTTGCCCCATGAGAGCAGTGGTCAAGTTATCTTGCCTGAATGGTGCTGTCATAGAGATTAGTGTTACATTAATCTCAGTATTAGGTTTATTGGGGACATTCCTATTCATTTTTCTTAAATGTGTATTCATTTTCTCTCCTTTTCTCAAGATTTCCTCAGCTGAGGGGAAGAAGGAGGTCTTCTTTGCCTGTGTCTCCCACCTCATTGTAGTCATTGTCTACTTTGGCTTTACCTCCATTGTCTATTTGAAGCCCCAAACCACAGAGAATAACTTTAATGGCTATTCCCTATACTTATCTCACTTGTTGTTAGCCCCCTAATTGGGTAAGGGAAAGTACAGTAGGGATCTGAGAGTCTAGAAATTGTGGCACCCTACAAATGCATTCAACTTTCTCTAAGGATTAAATGGTTGCCCTAATTGCCCTAATCTTGGTAAACTATGACTACCACTTTTTTTTTTTATTATAAAAATATTTTATTTTACCAATTACACATAATAAAAATTTCCACATAAGTTTTCCTGAAGTTTTATGATCCAAAGTGTGTGGCTACCACTTTGAAATGCACCCTTAATTTGTGTTCATTTCCCAAAAGACAGTAACTTCAGCTTTCTAGAGTATTAGAAATGCTTAAACTGGTTTTGGACATTAATCCAGTAACCTATGGGCCTTGATAGGATAACATTTGGTACTAGGAAGAGTTGTATGTAGATGAGATAAAGCAGTGGCTGTTCTAAGGAATGCATAATATCTGAAGATAAGGAAGCTTAGTAAGAACTTGATGATTATACTGTTCTATTCTCTACTAAGCTAAAGAACAATAGGTGAAATTGGATTTAACATATAGTTTCAGCTCCTATTTTAATGGGTTTTGCCTCTTTTATTAGCTATATCTTAGTGCTATTGTAACTCCAAACTCAAGCTGACTATATCACACTAAAGTATTAGTGATTAAATATAAGTATTTAGATTTTTTAAAAAGTATATGAGAAAAGAGAAAAAAATTAAGCCTAATGAAATTTCTTTTATTTTGGAATTTTCAGGCATCATAGAGATATTTTTGGGATTATATGGAGCAGTAGGGAATAGAATCTTTCTGAGGCCCTTCAAATTATCTCATGGAAGCAACTAACAATGTATCAGAGTACATATATGTGTGTATTTGTATATATGTGCATGTGTATCTTTATGTAACTTCTATTAAAAATTTTTCATGGTATGAAGGGCTCTAGGAAAATTCTGAAGAACTTTAACTTTTCTATTGATTCATATTCCTTCTCAAAGCACCTGTCAAAATCTAAACAACCCAAGAAATACATATATATGTTTATTGGATATAATAAAGTTAAGTGTTACTAAAATTAAAACAAGAATATTTCTATTATACTTTAAGTTTTACAAAGCACTACCTCGCAATATCCTTGTTAAGTAGGCAGTGAAAACTATTATCTTAATTTTATAGATGAGGAAACTGAGACTTAGAAAAAAATTAAGAGATTTGCTTAGAGGCCATATAGATAGTGGCAGTCAAACAGTCCCCATCACTCGATAAACATTTATTATACATCTACTATGTTCCCAACTTGTACTAAGTGCTAGAAATAGATACAAAAAGAAAATCTAAAAAAAAAATACAAAAAAAATACAAAAGATAGTTTCAGCCTTCAAGAAGATCATAATCTAATAGAGAAGACTACAAGCAAACAAATATGTATGAATAAATTATGTACAGAATAAATATTGTTGCTGTTAGTCTTTCATTTTCAGAGGACCCATGGTGACACAGAGTGATGTCTTAACAGGGGAGTTAATTGGATTTAAATGAAGCAGAGTTATACAAAGTCTTCAGCTATGCTCTTTCTTCCAAAGTCATCAAAGTCTAGTGGCAAGACAAAAGTCAGATTTAATGCCCATGATGCATTGGATGGCCTTGGCATCTTTGTTGTCTGACCCAGCTCTAAGCACTTCACAGGACCTGCTTCAGCCACCTACATGGCTGTTGGATATGTTAGACACCCCCTTAACTCATTAATGGGTTGTAGACCTATCAGTTACACTCAACCCGATTTAGCCTGCCTGTGGAGATGGTTTTATTGAGGTGTGACTTCAGTTAATGCTACAGCATCTTGGAGCCACAAGTGAGTGCTGCAAAGATTGATAAATAGCCCTAAAAAAGCCCTAGGCAAGCCCTCATATTTGAGGTGCTAGTAATCTTTTCATACTACACTCCACAAGATAAATAGGAAATAATTAACATAGGGAAGACCCTGGAATACAGATGAGTTGGAGAAGACTTCTTGTAGAAGGTAGAATTTAATTTTGGACATAAAGGATGCCAAGGAGGTTAGAATTCAGAATGGAAGAGGAAGAAAATCCAACATCTGTGAGGCAACCAGAGAAACTGCCCAGGGCTTAAAGGTGGAGTGTCTTATTTATAGAATATCCAAGAAGCCAAGTCACTGGATTGAAAATTACATGACAAAGAAATAAGGGGTAAGAAGACTCAAAAAGTAGGAGGAGGGAACTAGATTTTAAAGGACTTTGGCAATAAAACAGAGGGCTTTTATCTCATCTAGGATGAGACAAGGAGCCAGAGGAGCTTAATTAATAAGGGGATGCCCCAGTAAAACCTGAACTTAGGGAAAATCACTTTGGTAGGAGAACCACATCTTAA
The DNA here is from genome assembly GCF_016433145.1 of Gracilinanus agilis. Taxonomy (NCBI): domain Eukaryota; kingdom Metazoa; phylum Chordata; class Mammalia; order Didelphimorphia; family Didelphidae; genus Gracilinanus; species Gracilinanus agilis. Next base: position 163,881,706 of record NC_058133.1, on the reverse strand, counting down.
GCATTGTGCTTTTGTCTCCATGGACAGAATTAACAAAGTGACCTCTGTTCTTCCTTGTAAACTAAATCTATGATCTTATGATTTAAGATCAATGCTCTTTCTACTACTTAATGAGAAGAATTAAAGATTATACATTTCACAAGGGTTGGTGTGCTTCAAATTCCTATGAAGTCTTAGACTTAAGGTTTTCTACTCATTAAAGAAGTAAAGAAAATAAATGAATTTAAGATGAAAGATAACTTCTATTTTGGATATGCTGAGTTTTTAGGTATCTTTGGGACATCTAGACAAAAAGCAGTTATTGATGTGTCTGGAACTCAAGTGAAAGGTGCTGCATATATAGACTTTGGAATCATTTGCAGGAAGATGATAATTTAATCTATATTACTTGAGTGATGGTAAAGAGAAAAAACAAGAACAGAATGTAGGATGGACTTATTTGGGTACTATTCACATTGTTTTTAAAGTGTGATATCCAAACTATTGTCATATTTAATTGATAAATAACTACTTGTTCAATTTCTATGATGTGCTACCCTACTACGGAAAGAATAGATGTTCTATGTGGGTGTGTATATACACACATATACATATTCATAGTATTAAAAGTTATGTCAACTCCGTGACCCATTGGTCCTTTATGTCTGTGTATAGACAATAAACACAAAATATGTCACTTTAAGATTTACAAAGCACAGTACATATTTTATTTCATTTGATTCTCACAACAACCCAGTGAATTAAATGTTAAAAGAAAAAATGCAATATATAATTAAATACAGCTAGTTAAGGTTGAAAGGACACCAGTAGTTGAAGGGAATCAGATAAGGCTTTGTATAGAACAGTGATGTTCAAGTCAAACAGAAAGGGAACCACCAAACCATACATAAGAATTCCTGTAGGCAACATGTTGACTTAGAAAACCATATTAAAATTGTTTTGTTATCACTTTATTTATTTTGTTAAGTATTTCCAAGTTATTTTTTAATGTGGTTTGATCTATGTGGGTTGTATGTCAGTGTCTGATATTTTTGGTATACAAGGTTGAGCCTGAGCTAGCACTGAGACATTTTCCGGGTTGTTCCATGCAAAGAAGAGAGAGAAAGTTAGTTTGACTCTATCTACCTGCCTCCAGATTGTTTGGCTATTGACTTCTTCATGTAATGTAGCATTTCTTCTGGATGAGTAAATCCAGTGGATTCTTAGCACTTCAAGCCTCTAGATCTCAGAGAAAGAGCCAATATGCTCTCTCAGTTAGGACAAAGACCCTTAGCTTTGTATTGGCAGAAGCTTCTACTCTGATTCCCTCAGTGCCTTTGCCCTGAGATCCATCCCCTCAAGACAGAAAGTGGGAGAGGTCTAGACTCATAGTCAACCATTCTGTCTGAACTCAAAAGGGGGAGGTTACCTGTGAGAAAGGCCACCACATGGTCCCCTACAGTAGAAAAGGAGAATTTTTCTGCGTGAAGGGTTAGAGCCCAGCTCTTCTGAGTAGAATAGAAATTTTTAAAAAAATTATCTCTAGAGAAAACTGGGTATAATTATTCACTTGTACAGACTGATTCTCAATAAGAGGTCTCAATACTGATCCATGTTAGTCCTTCCTATTGGGAATGACCTAAAATAATCCAGCAAAAAATTCATCCTCATCATGCAGGGAATGTGGGAAGACAGTGCATTATTGTTCTTAGTATTAGTGGAGCTTTGAAGAGGTCTGACATTTTAATATGGAAATATTCAAGGCAACGACTAAACATAACATACTTTTTGACAGAGCAATCTCACAACTGGGCTAATAACAATAATAAATAACTAGTGTTAATGTAGCGCCATAGAAAGGTTTGCAAAGTATTGTACATATGTTACTTCATTTTAACCTCACAACAACCTCATGACATATATGTGCCATTTCTATCCCCATTTTACTGAGTGAGTTTGAGGGAGGTAAGTGATTTGTTGCAGGGACACAGAGCACTTAAGTATTTCAGTAAACTCAGGCTGTCCTGATTCCAAGACCAGCCTTCTTCATCACTCTATCACCTCCTTGCAACTAGAGCTTATATAGCACTTTAGGGGTGGCAAAACACTTTGTCTCTATCTCTAGATATAGACTTATCTAAGAAATATAGATATGTTGGATATAATCTACTTATGTCTACACATTAAATATTTCTAATATAAAGGACAAAAGGTGGATCTTGAACTGTCCCTCTAAGACTCATCATACCATGGCAATGATACTTGGACTTTGCTTGGACAGTGAGCCTTGTCTCAACATACCCCTGCACCCACCCTCATGCACACACATGTACAGAGGTGGTTTTATCTGTCACACATACACATAATATAGCATATGCATACATGTGCCTATAGACAATAGCTGTATTCATGCATATGTAATATATGCATAAGCAAACTATACATACTACATACATGTGGAACATTCAGATATATTATACAATACATACACACACCTACAATACATGCATGCATACCTATGTGCACAACATGGTAGCCCATGTGTGTATATAACATCTAGAGCTATATCATATAACATATATAATACATGCACATTTTTATATGTATTGTGTGTTGTATGCTGAATATATGTATGTGTATATGGATACATATACCTATACATCTGTAGCTATATATTTCATTTGAGTGTTATTATAACCATGGAATATAGGTGCCATTATTATCCCCATTTTATAGATGAGGAAAATGAAGCAGACAGTAGATCAGGTACTTGCCCAGGTTCACAATCCACCTGTGCTATGAGGCTGTCATTAAATATACTCAGAAGATGTCAGAGACAGAAACATAGGTCTCACATATACAAGAACAGGTAGAGCAGTGCTCTTTGGGGAAACCAAAATCTAAAAAAAAAAAACAACTAGCGAAATCGACAAAATTGGCACCCATCGATTGGGAAATGATTGAAAAAAGTATGACATACAAATGCCCTAAAATATTGTGTAGCAAGAAATGATAAATATAAGGACTTCAAGGAAAGATGGTAAGATGTATATAAACTAGCAAGAGCAAGAGCAAAAAAAAAAAAAAAAAAAGAACAAAGAGAAATATAGGACATCACTAAAAAGAAGTTGAACCCTGAGTCCGGGGAAAGCAAATGAGCTCCCAGAGAGAAGACAATACAAGACAGTTTCTCTCTCATGGCGGAAAGGTGGGAGCATTACTAAGAAAGAAAAGTCTTATAAATTTTCAGACAGAGACCATTCTGTTTTTGATGCTTTCACCTGACAGTTTTTCTTGATTACAAAGGAGGACTTGCTATGCAGGGGTGGGTGGGGAAGGGTACAAAAAGCATCAATGAAACAAATCTTAAAATATAAGATTGCATATGTACTGAAATATTTATAGTTACTCTTTTTATGATAGCAAAGAATTGGTAACTAAGGGGGTACCCATAAACTGGGGAAATGACTGAGCAAATTGTATATGACTGTTTTGCCATAATAAATGACAAAAGAAATGATTTCAGAGAAACCGGGGAAGATCTTATGTGAATTGCTACTGAATGAAGTGAACAGAATCAGGAGGAGATTCTAAATAACAATAACAGCACTGTAAATGCAAACAACCTGAAAAGACTTAAAAATCTGATCAAGGCAATGACTAACCTGGAAAAAAATTCCAGGGGACTAGTGCTAAAGCATACTACCTATGTCCTCACTAAGAGGACACTAGACTGAAGGTGCAGAATGACATGTTTATTTTTTGGATTGGGAAAATGAGGGAGTTTATTTGCAAAAATTTTCTTTTTCTTCTCACTATTCTCCGATAGAAAAATTAAGTTAAATAAAAAATATGGGGCTGGTCCAGTTGATCTCCAAGCTTTCTTCCATCTCTAAATATTGTGAATTTAAAGATTAGAGAGGGATAGAAAGGTAAAAACCCAGTAAACCATAATCTAAGTCATGCTGAGTAAGTTTGTATATCTAATAAGAAAATATCCTGTAAATCTGAGATAGAGATAGCTTGCTTTATCATGCCCAGTGCCTTATACAGGACTAAACCTCAGTGACTCACTCTGATATCTCCAAAGGAGAGTGGCCCCATTTCTGGGAGGCTTACATTAAATGCCCCATCTCTTCCTCTTGGGAGAAAAATTATAAAAAAAGAAGTTTCTCTCCATAGATATCAGGCATGTACCTGAGATCCCCTAGAAACCTCACACGCTACTCTTGGTCACTAAATCATTTTCTATTAGTTTTATCATTTATCAATTTCTATATAATTAATTATAACAACTTTGGATCTATCATTTATACCAGCCATTTCTCATCTTTTTAAAATCCTGCATATCTACAAGTTAAAAAAATGCCTTTCCATACCTGTATATTTACTCATTTCTAAATTATGAATTCTTCTCCTATTCCATCTTATGATAGACTCAAGGAGGTTTGACCCAAAGTTCCAGAAAAAATAAAATAGAAATTCCCTTTATCTGTCACTTATGTTGCAAACAGGGAAAGTCTGAGGGGTATAGTTTGAGAAAAGACCTCTAGTCAAAACAATAATGTCATGGCAATGATATGGGGAGTCTTTGAAGACTGATTCCTAATTCAATACTTGCAATCTATATTCTTTCAAAATTTGGGAAATAAGTATAATTGCTTTTGCTTCTAAAAAGAGAACCAGGTAGTACTTGCCAATGCACCCACTCCTGGTATCTTAGAATTCAAACCCTAGATCCAGAGCTGCGTAAGGGCCACCTATCAGTTCCTGTTGATATTGAGGGACAGAACTTCTGGGACCTTCAAGAGCTGGTGCACTCTAGGCCTGAGTAGGGGGAACCTGTTGACTAGTGATTCCCAAAGTGGGCGCTACCACCCCCTGGTGGGTGCTGCAGTGATCCAGGGAAGCAGTGATGGCCACAGGTGCATTTATCTTTCCTATTAATTGCTATTAAAATTAAAAAAAATTAATTTCCAGGGAACTAAGTAATATTTTTTCTGGAAAGGGGCAGTAGGCCAAAAAAGTTTGGGAACCACTGCTGTAGACTAAGCATAATGTCTTAACTTTGGGAGAGATTGCCTATGAATTTACTATCTTCTTCCCTATAAACCAGAAGAGAGCAAGTTGGATAGTGTTAGATGCCATTGATTAGATGAAGTAGCCTGTACTGGGAATTTCTTGCCTCAATAAGTAGCATTACAGGAGTCTGACGGGCTTCCACAAAGCAGAGATGGCTACTAAACACAGTGAGGGAAAGGTGAACATTTGGTGACTCAAGACATCTTTGCTCTCATCACTTCTAGTGGAGGCCAACTCTCCCCCTTCTATAGTAGCATCACTAAGAACCCTATGTATGCAGATCTTGAGGAGGATTAGCTACCTTCTATTGAAACTCCAAAAATTAACATTTTGGAATGAAGAAATTGCCTTTCATATTAAGGATTGAAAATATGTTCTAATTGCAGATAATAGTAATAAACTTAGTAGGCCTACCAAAGATCTTTGAAGAAATTATAGTACTGTACCTGCCTAATGGTGTTCCCATGTAATGCAGGTGCATGCCATCCTCAAGATTCCATCCAGGGTAACTGACAGCTTAGCCTAGGCTAATATTGCAATGCAAGACCCTGCATTATACCCATTAGGTATGAGTTGGGCAAGAATCTGAAACTCATCAAGCCCATGCATTTCCAAGGGGATGGAGGGACCATAGTCAAAACCATGAAGGTTATGGCAGCCCAAGGCAAATCCAAGAAGTAAAAAAGAGGTTATCCACATAAGCAAGCAGTAGCTAGTACCTACCTTTTCCATGCCCTCATCACATTTCTACACACCTTGACCAACATATTAAGTAAAATAACCCATAGTTGCAGATGTAGGGGACTGATGGCCACTCTTTTCATTTCTTTCCTATTTAAAAAAAAGGATGTCTGTCTCCTGCACTTCTGTCCCTCAACTACAGTATTCCCAAACCCTGTGTGATTTGGCTCAATAAAAGCCTGTTTGGGAATTTGGGAGAGGGAAATGGTAAGAAGTGGATTATTTGGGGAAACAAAATAAGCAATTGCTCCAGTTATTCCTCTGAACCACTCCTGCTAGTAGGGTAGTTCTCCCAGAGGGTTGTAGTCATTCCCATGGCAAAAAGAAGCTGAAAATCACTGGGTGGTAATTTAATAAATCAATCACCAATTTTGATCATATTTACTTCCACTTTTTAAAAAAAATCCTTACATTCTTTGTTAGAATCAATACCAAGTATCAGTTCCTTGGCAGAAGAGTGGTAAGGGCTAGGTTAACTAGGCTTAAGTGACTTGCTCAGGATCACACATCTACGAATTGTCTCTGCTCAGTTTTTAAATCAGGACCTCCCACATTCAGGTCTGACTTTCTAGCCACTGAGCACCTTCCATTCCAAATCCTCATTTTTCTTAACCTCTATAGCCTTTGACAATATTGATCACTCCTTAATACTCTTCTCTTTTTGGGACACCACTCTCTCCTAGTTCGCATCCCATTTATCTGACTGCTTCTTCTTTATCTCCTTTGCTGGATCCTCTTCCATATTACACTCTCTAACCATAGATGCCCTTCAGAGTTCTGTCCTTGTTCCTCTTTACTCTCTTCTATCCTTCTTCACTTGGTGATCTCATCAGCTTCTGTGGGTTTAATTACTTACTCTGTATGCTGATGATTCTGAGATCTACCTATCCTGCTCCAAACTCCCTGTTGATCTCCAGTCTTACATTTCGTTTCCTTTCAGACATCTCCACACTGGTTGTCCAGTAGACAACAAACTCAATATGTACAAAAAAGAACTTCATATAATTCTTCCTAAGCCCTCCTTCCCTCTTACTGTTAGTATTACAATCATAGGAAATACCATTCTCCCAGTTCTTCAGGTTTGCAACCTAGGAATACACTTCAACTCCTCTCAATCTCTTACTTGCTTCTCTCCCATATCCAATCTGTTGTCAAGGCCTGTATTACCTCTGCAACATCTCTCAAATATTATTCTTTCTCTCCTTTGATACTTAACTAAGCCCCTTCCTACCTTTCCAGTCTTCTTACATGATAAATACCATTTTTCCTGCCCATCTCCCATTTCTAGAATGCTCTCTCTTCTCCACTCTGCCTACTGTCTCCCTGGTTTCTTTTAAGTCCCAATTAAAATTCCATCTTTTATTGGAAACCTTGCCCCAACCCTTATAATTTTACTCTCTTCCATCTGTTAATTATTTCCTATTTATTTTGTATATATGTTTACATAATATCTCTCCCATTAAATTGTAAGCTCCTTGAAGGCAAAGGACAGATTTTTATTTCTTTCTTTTTTATCCCCACCTCAGTATAGCACCTGGCACATCTTAAGCACTTAATAAATCTTTATTAATCAATTGATTAATGCCTTTCTAAGTCAATCAGATCAAGCATTTGGGGCAGGGAGTGGGGTATAGGGCAAGGTTCAGGATTGGTGCTAAAGGGGAAAGGAGCTTTGGACTGTTCCTGCTGGTCTTACTTCAATAGTGTGACCCAGGTTTTTTGCTTTTTAAATTTCAGAGTACTTTTTAATTTAACTAGTAGGGAAGACCATTGTATTCCTTAAATTCCACACTTACTGACTAGATTTGTGGAGAAGGCAGCAGGATTCCCTCTTTTGGGGAATCCTTCCTCTGATCTTCCTTACTCCATTCCTTTCCTCTATCTATTTGGTCACCAACTACTTCACCCTATGCCCATTCTTTTGAGAAGAAACTTAGATCCCCTTTCCAGCCCCCACTCAAACCATCAGAACCTATTCCCTGGTTCCTGAAGGAAATAAGCCTGGCCTCATCCCCTACTATGTCTGCTGTGGGGTGGACATAATTCCCCACACCACTTGTACAATTAGTCACCACTTTAAAATCTCTCATTGGAAGACTATTAAATCTTACTATTTTACCCTCATGATTTGCCTTCTTGTTTTAGCTCTCTCCCAATAATAACAGTCAGCTAGTAGTTAAATAAATTTATGGCTGTTATAATTATATTTTCAAATAATCTTCTATTACCTGGATAAAAAATGAGAGATCCTCTACTTCAAAAGCAATTTTAAGGTGACATTTTTGTAAAATTTTGAAGTAAAAAAGTAAGAAACATCATAGGATCTTATATTCTCTGAACCTTTGTGTCCCATTGTGCAGGTCACAACAGGAGGTTTACTGTAGACTATTATAAGTAAAATAATCTGTGTCCTCTCTACATGATCATCAAGGATGCGTTTAATGTATGTGTAGTTTATTCTAATTAATATTTTATACCTATCTGACTGCAGGCATACACACCTGTAATTACACTCATTTTCTTGGTCATTGTATTTGATTAATACAAAGGACCCTGGTCTTTTCCCAACATTTAACATCTTTTCCAATTTCAGGTACTGAGATAATCAATTCTTTAAAATCATGCTGGCTCTCACATGGAACTTTTCTATATATATTTGGCCTTACCCACCCTGTTTCCTCTCATCTTTTTTTCCTTTGGTATAAATTTTACTCCCAACACTTAGCAGACTAGCATATTGTAGGTACTTAACAAATTCAAGTTGGATAACTGATTGTTTCCTCATTTTGCACATCTGTAACTATAATCTTAAGAGTCACCTTAAAGCCTATATTTTATTATTAGATTTTTTTCATGTAATAATCATGTGTCCCCTCAGTTGCACAGTGGATAGAGCTAGAGTACTAGATCTGGAATCAGAAAGAACTGATTTCAAGTGGAACCTCAGATACTTACTGACTGTGTGACCCTGGACAAGTCACTTACACAAATATACTCTATTTGCCTCACTTGCCTGATTTATAAAATGGGCATAATAATAGCATCTGCCTCACAGGGTTATTGTGAGAATTAAATGAGATAATTGTAAAGCACTTAATATAGTGCCCAATATATAGTAGGCACTATAAAACATTATTAAAGGCAAGATCTGATAGCATATCACAGTGATTTACAGGCAACTGCATGGACTACGTACTCAGTGTTTGAATTAACCAACTCACCAATTAATTAGCATGTTAGTTTGATGAACAATAGGGAGCTCCTGTAGAGATTTGAGAGAAGAGAGTCTAAGAAAAAGAAGCACAAAGTGTTTGGGAAAGCCACTTCTATCTTTTATGTCCTCATTTATTTACAAGCATCCTTTTGAGAAATCAGATTGGGCTGTAGGAGATATCTTTTGTGGGCCAAGAAAGGCTATGTAGAGTTCAATACTCCAGAGCTTCAATGAAGAGTTCTCTTAAATTCTCTAACAAGCCCTGGAATTAATGAGAGTAAATTACAAAGTTGGACTAGAAAGTTCTTTTTCCTTAGCGCTCTCTGATGAGAAAAGAAAGGAGTGGCCCCAGGGATCCTCCAAGCTCAACTCCCAAAGCCCTGAGGCTGGAGAACATTAGCTCTTCCTGAGAAGCAGTTAAGAACTTTCTAGCTAGGGAGGAAATAGTCCTTCTCCCAGGTAATATGCACTTATTTTAATTTAGCAGACAATGGGAGCCATCCTGGGTTGCCTCTTCAGCCACCTCAAACTCAGTGGCCACATCATATTTTTTTGTCTTCTTTTCTGAGCCAGATTCAGTAATTTAAGATATTGACTGGCACCAGCAGGAATGAGAATCTAATCAACGTTTATCTTTGGGGCACTGCATAAAGTCTTCACAGGTAGGAAGCAAATTGGAAAGGGATTAGGGAGTCTATGTCAGTGAAAAGACTAATGGGTTTGGAAACAGAAGAAGATCATTCATATCTCTTACTCCCGGTCTGACATGAGGAAATCACCTAATTTCTCTAGGTGTCCCTTTCCCTGGCTCAAAAGGAATGGTATTTGGCTAGATGGCCACCACGGTTCTCTCTAGCTCTAAATCTATGATGCATTGAAGATATTTTGGGCAAATTCAAGTATAGTGAACTCTTGCAAGAGGAGAACAGCATAAACATTCAAATCAATTAGTGATCCACAGAGCAGCGGTTTTATTTGAGCTAGACCCCTATAAGCCAATGTGGAATGATGGATAGCTCCCAGGTTTTGGGATGCACAACTGTGGTTTCAAATGGTACCTTTTATACTTTATGTTGTGACTAAGATGGCAATTGATTAAAAAACTTTGGATTTGCCTTGTTAGGAGTTCCTACACTACTGTAGCTATAACAAAATCACAGAGCCCTTATTATAGATAGACATCATTGTGTTTTTTATTTATCAACATGGAAAATACATTTGCCTCCTAACTAAGCTAGTTTTAGACTGGTTGTCAGATTTGGGCTGAAACTATAGAATATATTAATAATAGTAGACAGTTATATGGGCATTAAAGTTTGCAAAGAACTTTAGCTAATTAAGAAGCATGATTTCAGCAAATACTATTTTCAATAGATTGGATGAAACACTGAGAAAAGTAAAGGATTCTTTATGTGCATTATTATATTTGATCTTGACAATTATCTTGTGGGAAAGGGGGGATGCTATTATTATCTTCATTATATAGATGAAGAAACTGAGGCTTAAGAGAGGTTTAGGTGACATGGGCATGGTCACACAGGTAATAAGTATCACAGGTGAGATTTGAATCCAGATCTTCATGTTTCTAAAGTCAGTATTGAACCACTATAGCATGAGAGAATATAGCTCAGGAATGTGCTGGGATGAGGAAAAAGACACCAGGGGAGTGACACTTGGCTAAGGATAATCCATACATCTGAGAGATAGATGAGAGATATAGCATTACTGAATTCATAGCAATAAGTGAATTTGGAGGTTATTTAATCAAGTCTCCTTATTTTAGACAGGAATAACCCAGTCTCAGAGAGAAAAAATGCATTACCAAGGTCATGCAGGTAGTAAATGGCAGAGCTGGGATTTAACTCTAAATCTAGGTGGCTTCAGTGACTATTTTCAGAGTCTGCTACTACTGCTTTGCTACTCTTTTTTTCCATTACCCTTAAGACTCAAAATTAGGAGAAAGTCATGATTACTTATGGTAGCTGTGACTGTGGGCTTCATATGAGTTTTCTAGAAAGTCATTCAAAATTGGGCATATATAGACACAGACACACACACACACAGACACAGACACACACACACTTTCCTTCTACAATTAAGAAAACCCCCTGCTTCCAGTCATCAGCCCTGGTATTCCAAGAGAAAGTTTCACTTTGAACTAGATAGACTGTGATTAAAAAATAAGGATAATGCCACATATCTCCCCAGACCCCAAAGCCAGACAAAATGGTGCATCCTAGATAGTTCAATGGCACCATGCCCTTTGAAACAACAGAAATAATATAGATTGGTGGGATCCATGAGTCTTTTTCTGTGTGACTTACTGAGGAATTGTATGAAGTTTTCTTTCCAATTTTCACTGCCTTATTTTAAAAAGTTAATTATTGAGGAAAAAGGGAATTCCCTAGTCCAAAAAACCAATACTTTTATGGTATATGTAAAGGCATATCAAATACTTTCCTTCTAATAATCCTAATAAATGGACAGTACAAACGTTAGTATACCCATTTTACAGATTAGGAAATGATCTCAGGCACAGTAAATGAATTGCTAGTTTTCATAGTGTTTGTAAATAGCAAAATCAGGATTCAAATTCAGTCCTTCTAACTTCCAAACCAGTGTTTTGCTGATTATATCACATAAACTTTAGCCTAATCCTTTCCATTTCCAGGATCCTATTCCCTCTGTACTCCAAACCTAGCTTCCTTCATAACTTTGTTCTACTAATTACCTACTCTTTGCATTTTCAGTCTTTCTACTCTCTATACAAACATGCTCAAAATTCCCCAATTCAAAAAGAGAGAGGAAGAGGTGAAAAGAGAGAGGCAAGCACCCAGACATGCAGACAAAGTGCTCTCCATCCTCAATCCTGCTGCCTTCTGGAAGTATTAATCTGTCTCTTTCATACTTTTCACTGCTAAACTTCACAAAGGTATCATCCATAGCCATGGTCATAATCCATTCACTATCTAGTCTGTCCTAAACCCCTTGTCATCTACTTTCTATTTACTGCCACTTAACTCTAAGAGGACTCTAGATAGAATGCAGTAGATAGAACCCCTGGTCTGGGGTTAGGAAAACCTGAGTTCAAATCCAACCTCAGACATTTATTAACCCTGTGACCTCACACAAGTCTCTTGACCTTTCTCTTCCTCAGTTTCCTCAACTGTAAGATGGGGATGATAATGATAGCACCTACCATACAGGGTTGTTGTGAAGATCAAAGGATGGTATTTGTAAAGGGCTTAGCACAATGCCTGCATAATAATAAATGTTTCAAGGGTGGTTGAAGACCTAATTTACTTTGTTTCAATCTTGATTTTCTTTGGCCTTTCTGCAGAATATGATATCACTGATCATTCTCTACTTGCCACTCTCTCTTCTTCCATAAAGTCTTATATCATTTATCCTTTTTTCCCCTCTCACCCTTCCTCTTATCTCCACTTGCAAAGAAAAAGAAACTTACAGAATGTGTTATTTGGAAAGCATCTGAGAAACCCCAGGATCATAGAATCCTAGGTAAAGAATTATATGAGAAAGACCTTAAGGTCTTTGAGTCCTCTACTCTCATTTCTATAGATGAGGAAAATGAGGATCATAAAGGTTAAGCAACTCGTTCAAGGTCTGACAGTTTGTGTGTAATGAGAGATTTGAACCCAAGTCTTTCTGATTCCAAGGCCAGCACTGTCTTTTACAAAGAACCTTATAGACCGCATGGTGGAAATGCTGCAAAACTAACAAAAAACAAAATAAAACAAGACAAAACCCAACCAACCAAACAACAACAATAACAAAACCCTCACATAATTGAATAGGAATTAAATATTAGGAAAAGCTTCCTAAAGATTAGAGCAAACCAAAATGGAAATGGATTTTTTAAAAAGAAAGGGTACCTCATCACTAGAAATTTTCAAGCAGAAACTGGATAACTACTTCATAGGGATTTCTAGAATTCTTAGTTCCATACAATTCAAACAACATGGCCACTGAGATCCTTTCTTGTGATTACATAATGGAAGGTATTAATAAAAACATAGTGATATCTCTGTTCAGATGACTCTCAGATCTACTTGTACAGTCCTAATCTCTCTATTAATCTCCATTTCTCTGACTGCCTATTAGATATGTCAAACTGGATGTCCCATAGACATTTTAAACTCAACATGTCCAAAATTAAACTCATTCTTTCTCTCCTCAAGGTGTCCCTTATTAACATTATTATTAATTATTCATTAATTAATTCCTCATTAATATCACAGGCACCACCATTCTGCTACTCTCCTAGGTAACCCAGGTATCATTCTGGTCTTCTCATTTCCCCTTATCTCTCCCCTACTCCCAGTATCCATTCTCTTGCCAAGACCCGTCCATTTTAAATTTGAAACATCCCTAGCATATGTTTCCCCCTTCTCTTTTCTGACACTATCACCACCAAGTATAAACCTTCTTCATCTCACATCTAAAGTACTCCTATAGCTTGCTGAATGGTTTACCAGACTCTTCTTTCAACATTCCAGTTCATACCCACTCACTTATTGAATCAAAGTAATCTTCTTAAAATATAGGACTGACCACATCATCCTCTTTATTCTGTAAACTCCAGTTGCTCCCTATTAACTCTAGAATCAAATAGAAATTCCTTTCTGGCTTTTAAAGGCCCTCCTCTAACTTTTCAGGCTTTTTATACTTTCCAACCTTTCCTCTACTCACTACCATGTATTCTGTGTTCCAATGATAGTGTCTTCTTTTCTGTTTCTCATTTGAGGCCATCCACCATATTCTTTGTGCATTTTCACTGCATGTTGTTCCCTCTCTATATCTAGATTTCCCTCCCTTCTTATTTATACCTCCTGGCTTTCCTGGCTTCCTTTAAGGCTCAGTTAAAATTTTACTTTCTCCAAAAAGTTATTTCTATCTCCTTAATGATAACAATAATAACTACCATTTATATAGTAATTTAAGTTATGCAAAGAACTTTACAAATATCATCTTATTTTATCCTTTCATCCTAACAGTGTTGGGATATAGCTATTACTTTTATCCTCATCTTACAGATAAGGAAACTGGAGTAAACAGCAGTTAAACAATAGCCAGTAAGAATCTGAAGGTGATTTAAATGCCCATATTTCCAGCTCTAGGTCTAGGGTTCTAGACTATACTAGGCTATCTAGTGCCTTCCTTCTGAGACTATTTTTCATTTATCTTGCATATATTTTGTCTGTACATAGTTGTTCACATATTGTCTCTCCCATTAGATCACAGCTTCTTAAGGTCAAGGACTATTTTGGCCTCTTTTCTGGTATCCTCAGTACTGTCCCTGGTACATGTGGTCTTAATAAATGTTTATTGACTTGACTAATGACATAATCAATGCTCTATTCCGAGTTCCAGTCAAACACTTCTTAATATTGTGTCCAGTACTGGGGCCTATGCTTTATGAAGGCTATTGATGATAAGGGAGTATCTTACATTGTTTAATGACAATGTGAGGTGGCCAAGTGGAGCAGTGGATAAAGTGCTGAACCTGGATCTATGAAGACCTTAGTTCAAATGCAGCCTCATGAACTTATTAACTATGGGACCCTGGGTAAATTGCTTAATTTCTACTTCAATTTCCTCAATTATAAATGGTGATAATAATAGCACCTATCTCAAAGGTTTATAAGGATCAAATGAGATAGTATTTGGAAAATGATTAGTAAGTGTGCCAGACACATAGTAGGGATTTGATCAATATTTTTTTGAGGATGTTAAAATAATTGGTAATTTGGAAGAACACCTTGAAGAAAGTGAATACACAAAATGTATATGTAGAAAGGGCTATTTGATAGAAGAAGGATTAGACTTTTTCCTTCTTGGTCCCTGAAGGCTGAACTAGAAGTTATGGGTGAAGTTTCAGGGAATCAGTTATAGATTTGATGAAGGGAAAAAGAACAAAAAAACCCCCAAGAAATTTGCTAAAACTTAAAGATTTTTTAAAAGTGCAATGAGACTGCCTTAGAAGGTAGAAATTTCCTAATAATCCCTAGAGATTTTTGAAGGAACTCATTTAAAATGCCTTTCTGTTCAGGTAATATTGAGTTGGATGGCTTCTGAGGTCCTCTTTACCTCTGAAATTCATTCAGTACTATTTTCTCATTTTAAAGACAAGGAACTCTCCAGCCCCAAGTGGTCTGTGTGAAACCCAGTCATAGAACTAATAATTATTAAAGACAGGATTCAAATTTAAGTGGTCTTGGTACTCCAATCTAGCCAACTTTCCCCCTCCTAACCCCTAAAATAATTAATTTATATGATATTTATTCTGTTCTGTGTCATGAGTGGATAAATGAATGAAGAAGATCTATGAGATCTAAAGATCTGCTTTCTATATGCCAGGAGTGTAGAGTATTGAGGATAAAAATAGAAAAGCAAGGTAGTCACTGTCCACGAGGATCTTATGTTTTAATAGACAATGCATAAGAGAATGTTAATGGAAGAATATTTTGGTCTGAGACGTCATAGAAAAAGCAAGTAGAACAACAGGGCAATTGATTGACAACTCCTTCCTAGATGTAATGGTAATGTTGATCTGATTATAGTTTCTAATCAATAGAAAGCAAGAGAGAATAGTATTATCAGAGCAGCATAGTAAAAAGAGCTGGAGTGAAGAAACATGATTAGGTCTGGGATGGATTAGATATATTGGGCTATGGTCAATCAAAACAGCACTTCCCAGTTTGCAGTATCATAGATACATGATCTGTGTGTTCTGTTATCTTAATAAGTCTCTAAATCCTCCAGGATGGGTATTGTATTTTTGTATCATCTACGCTACCAATCATAGTATGTTGTATATATAGTAAGTGCTCAGTAAACATGATAAATGAATGACTGAATAAATAAATCAACTACCTTCTTAATGAATATCCAACCAAAAAGATGTAAGGAGGTCATTACTATGTTTCTTTCTTTCTCCATCTTTCTCTATCATGAATGAGATACTGGCCTTTTCCTTTCATCTTTCTGAGAAGATGTCATTTCTGTCTGGTGTGGTAGTTTTTCATACTGAAATATTTGACCTTCTCCAAGTACCTGAAGTCATTGTCCAAGCTTTTTCTTAGAACATTGAATGAGAACTGAGAATGTCACTTCCCAATCAATCCATCAATGATTCATTCAACCAATACTGACCGTACCTGAGATGAATGAAATCCTGAGTCTGGATCATGTATCTTCCATCAATTACTGATGGTGGAAGTGAAAGAGTAATTTTGCAACTAGTATTGAATTTCAGATCTTGCTTCCCTCTGAACTCCAGCAAACTCCAGAGTCCTTTCTCTGTCATTTAACCCCTTCCAATGCCAAGCCAAGAGGATAAAATTCATTTTCATCCAAGAGTATGAAATTTTACCTAAGTAAAAAAATTGACTGAAAAAATCTCAAACCATCATCATATAATTGTATATACTGTTATTTAAATATAAAGAAATGTTGCCTAGTTCCATGAAAAAAGTATTAGATTTAGTATTATAAGACTTGGATTTAAATCCTACCTTACCACTTATTATCTGAGTGACTTGAGCAAATAAATAATTTCTTCTTGATATAAATTTCCTCATTTATTTAAAAAAAGGGAAAAAAGATAAATAAGGGGATTGAATGTGATGAACTCTGCTGCTAATTAAATATTTATATATGATATACTGCACCATAGTTGTCATCCATGAGAACATAAATTAATGAAGTTGAAATCTGAGACTTTCCAATTATATTTTTCAGCTTTGTAAAATTCAGGACAATGAGTATCAACAAGACACTCCTGGAAGAATTCATCCTTGTTGGCTTTTCAGTCTACCCAGAGTGGCAAGTGGTCCTCTTTGTGACATTTATCTTTCTGTACTTTCTCACCCTCACTGGCAACTTGGCCATCATGGCCCTCACCTGGGTGGACCACACACTCCATACCCCCATGTACCTCTTCCTCAGTGCTCTCTCCTTTTCTGAGACCTGCTACACATTAACCATAATCCCTAAAATGTTGGTAGACCTTTTGGCCAAGGATAGAAGCATTTCTATTCCAGGCTGTGGCCTTCAGATGTGCTTTTTCCTTGGACTTGGTGGCACCAACTGTATCATCCTTACAGTGATGGGCCTTGATCGGTTCTTGGCCATCTGTAATCCACTCCGCTACCCAACATTTATGACCAACAAAACATGTGGGCAGCTTGTGGCCTCAGCTTGGGTAGGTGGTTTTTTCATCTCCTTAACAGAGACTACATTGATCTTTTGGGGATCCTTCTGTGGCCCCAATCTTATCAAACACTTCTTCTGCCACATGCGAGCAGTGGTCAAGTTATCTTGCCTAAATAGAGGTATCACAGAGGTTGTTGTCACAATCATTTCAGTGTCTGGTTTACTTGGGACATTTTTATTCATTGTCCTTACATATATGTTTATTCTTTCTACGGTCCTCAAGATCCCCTCAGCTGAGGGGAGGAAGAAAGCCTTCTCCACCTGTGCCTCTCACCTTACTGTGGTCATTATTCACTTTGGGTTTGCCTCCATAGTCTACTTGAAGCCAGAGGCTGAAGAGGGAGATGACACCCTCATGGCTGTCCCCTACACTGTCATCACACCCTTCCTCAGCCCCCTAATTTTCACCCTGAGAAACAAGGACATGAAGAATGCTCTGAAGAAAGTACTGGACAAGAAAGTTTCCTTAAACAAATAATCCTGGATAGTTGCTATTGTTGGTAAACACTCAGAAGCAGTGAGGCATTTGTCTTGTGACCTGAATTTTCTCCCATTTTCCAGAGATGAAAAAGGGAACAATAGTGTCAGAGATGCTCAAAACTGCATAAATTTGTCTAGTATGCTCAAGGGAAGTGTTTCTCTTCTTGTAGGGGCAGCTAAGTGGCATCTTGATTAGAGAAATAGACCTAGAGTCAGGAAGATGGAAGCTGAAATCTGTCTAAAGACACTTACTAGCAGCATAACTTTGAGCATATCACTTAATCCTGTTTGCCTCAGTTTCCCCATTTGTAAAATGAACTGGAGAAGAAAACAGGAAACTCCTCTAGTATCTTTGTGAAGAAAATTCCAAATGAGGTCATAAAGAGCCAGGCATGACTGAAAGGACTAAACAACAACTTTCCTTGCCATTTCCCTTTAAAGAGAAACATCTACCATCTATTGACTCTTGGTAGGGATATACAAGCAGGCAGTGGAGCATCATTCCAGTTACCTGTGGGCATTTAGAAGGTACCCTTGGGAGGGTGAGTAGAGTGGCATGGAAGAAAAACTAATCAGTAGCTGAGACAAGGGGTAATCAATATTTGAGGATATAAGAAGAGAAGATGAGAATGTGCAGGCCAAATCTTCAAATCATGTGAAATAGCTCAATCTTCCCTGGCAGACAGTGCCATCTCACTTTTAGAAACTTCCTTTCAAAACAACAGTCCCCAATCCTAGTAAGTAGTGATGTATGTATTATTCCTTTCTGAAGTATCCATACTGTTAAATAAGATACACATATAGTAATCTTAAACAGAATACTATCAAAAAGACTCCAGCAAGTGATCATGAGGATTATCCACCATGATCAGGTGGGATTTATACCAGGAATGCAAGGATGGTTTAAAATTAGGAAAACCATCTACATAACTGACCATATCAACAACCAAACCAACAGAAATCACATGATTATCTCAATAGATGCAGAAAACGCCTTTGACAAAATACAACACCCATTCCTATTGAAAACCCTAGAAAGTGTAGGAATAGAAGGGCTTTTCCTAAAAATAATAAACAGTATATATTTAAAACCATCAGCAAGCATCATATGCAACGGGGATAAATTAGAAGCCTTCCCAATAAGATCAGGAGTAAAACAAGGATGCCCATTATCACCTCTATTATTCAACATAGTACTAGAAACACTAGCAGTTGCAATTAGAGAAGAAAAAGAAATTGAAGGTATCAAAATAGGCAAGGAGTTGACTAAGCTATCACTCTTTGCAGATGATTTGATGGTCTACTTAAAAAATCTTAGAGAATCAACTAAGAAGCTTGTAGAAATAATCAACAACTTTAGCAAAGTTGCAGGATACAAAATAAACCCACAGAAATCATCAGCATTTCCATGTATTTTCAACACAACTCAGCAGCAAGACTTAGAGAAATTCCTTTTAAAATCACCTTAGACAAGATAAAATATTTAGGAATCTACTTGCCAAGACAAACACAGGAATTATATAAACACAACCACAAAACACTTTCCACACAATTAAAACTAGCTCTAAACAACATAATAAAAATGATAATCCTAACCAAATTAATTTACTTATTCAGTGCCATAACTATCAAACTACCAAGAAACTTTTTTACTGAATTAGAAAAAATTATAACAAGGCTCATTTAGAAGAACAGAAGATCAAGAATATCAAGGGAAATAATGAAAAAAATGTGAAGGATGGGGGACTAGCAGATCTTAAATTGTACTATAAAGCAGTGGTCATCAAAACAATATGGTACTGGCTAAGAGACAGAAGGGAGAATCAGTGGAATAGACTTGGGGTAAATGACCTCAGCAAGATATTGTATGATAAACCCAATGATTCTAGCTTTGGGGACAAAACCCCACTATTTGACAAAATCTGCTAGGAAAATTGGAAAACAGTATGGGAGAAATTAGGTTTAGATCAACATCTCACACCCTACACCAAGATAAATTCAGACTGGGTGAATGACTTAAATATAAAGAAGGAAACTGTAAGTAAATTAGGTGAACACAGAATAGTATATTTGTCAGATTTTGGGGAAAGGAAAGATTTTAAGACCAAGCAAGAGTTAGAAAAAAATTACAAAATGTAAAGTAAATAAAAGGGTTTTGTACAAACAAAACCAATGCAACCAGCATTAGAAGGAAAACAACAAATTGGGGGAAAAATCTTTATAACAAAAACTTCTGACCTCAAATTTATAAGGATTTATAAGGAGCTAAATTTATAAGGAGCTAAATTGAATGTACAAAAAGCCATTCCCCAATTGATAAATGGGCAAAGGGACATGAATAGGCAATTTTCAGGTAAAGAAATCAAAACTATCAATAAGCCCATGAAAAAGTGTTCTAAATCTCTCATAATTAGAGAAATGCAAATCAAAACAACTCTGAGGTACCACCTCACACCTAGCAGATTGGCTAATATGACAGCAAAGGAAAGTAATAAATGTTGCAGGTGTTGTGGCAAAATTGGGACATTAATGCATTGCCGGTGGAGTTGTGAATTGATCCAACCATTTTGGATGGCAATTTGGAATTATGCGCAAAGAGTGCTAAAAGACTGCCTGCCCTTTGATCCAGCCATACATACCACTGCTGGGTTTCTATCCCAAAGAGATCATAAGGAAAAAGACTTGTAAAAAAATTTATAGCTGTGTTCTTTGTGGTGGTAAAAAACTGGAAAATGAGGGTATGCCCTTCAATTGGGGAATGCCTGAACAAATTGTGGTATCTATTGGTGATGAAATACTATTGTGCTCAAAGGAATAATGAACTGAAGGAATTCCATGTGAACTGGAATGACCTCCAGGAATTGATGCAGAGTGAAAGGAGCAGAATCAGGTGAACATTATACACAGAGGTGGATACACTGTGGTAAAATCAAATGTAATGGACTTCTCTACTCACAGCAATGATGCTATGCAATGATCCAGGACAACTGTGAGGGAACTATGAGAAAGAACACTATCTACTTTCAGATGAAGAACTGTGGGAGTAGAAACACAGAAGAAAAACTACTGCCTGATCACATGGGAGGATGGGTATATAATTAGAGATATTGACTCAAAATGAGCATCCTCACACAAATATCAATAATATGGAAATAGGTCTTGATCAATGACACAAGTAACACCCAGTGGAATTGTGTGTCAGCTATGGGAGGAGTCGGAGGAGGGAAGGGATAGAACATGAATCCTATAATAATGGAAAAATGCTCTAAATTAATTAAATAAAAATGCCAAAATCTAAATAAATAAATAAATAAATAAATAAAATAAAAAAGGAATAAAAAATAAAGACTAACATTCTCTCATCTTAAAAAAAAAAGACTGCCTGCCCTTTGATCCAGCCATACCACTGCTGGGTTTATACCCCTAAGAGATAATAAGGAAAAAGACTTATACAAAAATATTTATAGCCACACTCTTTGTGGTAGCAAAAAATTGGAAAATGAGGGGATGCCCTTTGATTGGGGAATGGCTGAAAAATTGTGGTATCTATTGGTGATGGAATACTATTGTGCTCAAAGGAATAATGAACTTGAGGAATTCCATATGAACTGGAACAACCTCTAGGAATTGATGCAGAGTGAAAGGAGCAGAACCAGGAGAACATTATACACAGAGACTGATACACTGTAGCACAATCGAATGTAATGGACTTCTCTACTAGCAGCAATTAAATGACCCAGTACAATTCTAAGGGACTTATGTAAAAGAACGCTACCCACATTCAGAGGAAGAACTACAGGAGTGAAAACACATAAGAAAAACAACTGCTTGATCACATGGTTCGATGAGGATATGATTGGGGAGGTAGATTCTAAAGCAGTAGTTCCCAAACTTTTTTGGCCTACCGCCCCCTTTCCAGAAAAAAGATTACTTATACACCTGGAAATTAATTTTCAAAAAATTTTATAGCAATTAATAGGAAAGATAAATGCACCTGTGGCTATCACTACTCCCCTGGATTGCTGCAGCACCCACAAGGGGGTGGTAACGCCCACTTTGGGAATCACTGCTCGAAAGGATCACCCTCGTGCAAATATTAATAATATAGAAATAGGTCTTGATCAATGACAAATGTAAGACCCAGTGGAATTGTTTGTTGACTGTGGGAGTAGGATGGAAGGAGGGGAGGGAAAGAATATGAATCATGTAATCATGGAAAAACACTTCAAACAAATAAATAAATAAACTTAATTTTAAAAAAAAGACACACAGAGAGGGCAGTATCAGACCAAAAGAATTATTGTCTTAGGTTGGAATTTTCAGGCTTTTTTAAGCAGAACTCATAGCAGAAGGGGAGATAAGAATAATATCTTTCTGAAACCCTTGAAGTAGTCCCTTTAAAGTAATCAATAATTCCACCCATGAATTGGGATAGTAAGATCCTGGTATATTTGAGTGAGTGTATATTTTGTTTAAAGTCATTTTTTTTTCAGAGAATCTTAATGAATGAAGGTCTGACTTATTTTGGAAGACATTCATTCCTTTTTTTGGATCATGCCTTTTTCCAGAAGGCCTGAGAAAATCTCTACAATGCCATCAATCCAAATTTGTCAGTTCACTGAATGTGGCAAAGAAAACTTTATTAACGAGGAATTAATAACAAATACCATTTCCATAGCACTTTAAGATTCACCAAATTCCTCACAATACTTGTCTCCGTGTGTTATTTGTGTTAGGAGCAGTAGTGTCGGCTTTCCTCTGGGCAATCTGGACTAGTCATTCCTTAAAAAGTATGGCAGCCATTCATTAGCATTGTTTGGTTCAGAGAACTAAAGGGTTAGACTATTGTCATCAATTCCTCAATGTGTGAATGTAAACTGACCACAAAGAGCTCCAGATTCTCTCTCATGGTTAGCTGATGGACCAAGATGGACAACTCAGGTAAAAGAGTTTAACTCAGCTGAGGACATTCAGGTGTTCTCAATGCTTATTGTTGCATAACTTCTGACAATGGCTCAGTATATCTCCTTTTGTGAACTGAAGAATGGCCTACAAATACCTCATTTGTTCTAATATTGAACCTAAACTTCTAGGGCACTGACCTAAAGTAGGCCTAAAAGAATAGAGAGAAGAGTAAAATTTTATTTTAGAGATGAGTAGGCTGAGATCATCTGAGAATAAATGACTTGTCTAGAATTAGATATATAATAAGTGTGACTGAACCTCTGACTTTGTTATTAAATTAAATAACATTGTAGTACTCTGTATTAAGTGAATTTGAATGCTCCAGTGTCCTCTTAAGTATCAAAATGCTCATTTTCCAGTACCTCCTTGCAGTTTTTCTCTGCTCTTTCTTATTGGACACTCTTCCACTCCATACCAAGCCAGGCCCTTGTGTGGCAATAGGAAGCCTTCTTTCTTTGGTCATCACTTTCAAAGGGCTTCCAAATTTCCAAGATTCTCCCATTTTTTTTCTTGTACCCAGATGGTTCAATAGGTTTGCCCCTGCAGTCCAC
Source organism: Gracilinanus agilis (assembly GCF_016433145.1). Taxonomy (NCBI): domain Eukaryota; kingdom Metazoa; phylum Chordata; class Mammalia; order Didelphimorphia; family Didelphidae; genus Gracilinanus; species Gracilinanus agilis. The sequence continues at coordinate 163,858,459 of NC_058133.1, read as the reverse complement.
ATACCTCAGGAACTTGGTCCAAACCTCAGCACAAGCTGAAAGCCACACACACTGTGCTTGATTCCAAGGTACCTTCTCCCTCTGTCTTCAAGTCTACACCCTCCAATCTCTTTCACGAAAAGTTTTGCAAACTGGATGAGAAGCAATAGAATGAAACTGAAAAATCTCTGGATTTGAGGGTTGGAATCCTCACTCTGCTAATTCTTACCTGTATGACCTTAGGCAAGTTGTTTTATATCTACTGACTCTAAGATCCAGGGGTTGGTAGAAATAATAGACCCAAACTCTAGCCTCTTATTTTGATGATAATACTATTAATTAATGGGCTTGAAATAGGTCTTTAAAGTTCGCAAAGCACTTTACAAATATTATCTTATTTTATCCTCACTACACCCAGGTAAATAGGTTCTATTTTTATCCTCATTAAATATATATATTTGTTGTTTTTTTCTGAACTCTTCTAAGTTCAGAAAAACTCTAGGGTTTTCTTGGCAAAGACTCTGGAGTGGTTTGCCATTTCCTTCTCTAGTTCATTTACAGATGAGGTAACTGAGGCAAACAGAGTAGAGTGACTTAGTTATTATATAACTAATAAATGTCTGAAGCCAGATTTGAACTCCAGAAGAGGAGTCTTTCTGACGCCAGGCCCACCACTCTATCAGCTGAGCCACCTAGCTGCTTTCTCTACAAAGAAATATAGCCTAGTTTCTGGAACATTTAAACCCTAACCACTATACTACCTTTTGAAGAGGAAGTATAAAAAAATAAAGGTTCTCCTCAGGCCGTTAGACACAAATGTGCCTGACTCTCCCTTGAAGATCTAAATTGGCTACTCGATTGTCTTCCATGAATCTTATCATTTTATCCAGATATTTTATCAACTGATTTCTATACATTTAATCAGAACATATCTGGCTCTGTTATTTAGACCAATCTTCTACAGAATTTTTTATTTTATATCTGTGTCAGCAAAAATAAAAACTAAATTTAAAAATGCCCCTCACAATATATTTAACTTTACTTATTTATGAAGTGTGAGGCCTTTTCACCCCTACTGCATCCTGTTGATGAGATTCTATCTGGCACAGGAGGGCTGAGAACACACAGGTGCTGTGAACATCCCTTTCTTCCAAACTTGCTGACTATGTTCTCTTCCCTTCCAGCTGGACATTAGAGACCTTCATTTGCCATTTGTACTCTCATTAATGGGAACTCAAATTCTCATATAAACACACCCTGTCTTTGACCCACTTTCTCCTCAATTATGATGAGCCTCTCCCCGTCCTACCTTGTAATGGGATGGACATGGTTGATTATAATACTTGGATGAACATAGAGTTATTAATTATAATCTTTTTAGTAAAACATTTATTTACCAAGCCCTACCATCTGCCCTGCAATTATGATGTTCAGATTTCTTGGCCTTACAGTCTGATCTTCTGATGTACCCCAAAGACTCCTGGACTTTGGCCTTGCCATAAAAATTGGCCTTGTCACTCTCCTTGGATATGAAGCACCCTTTATGTATTGTCTCTCTCATTTAAAAGGTGAACTCCTTGAGAGCAGGGACTCTTTTGTATTTGTATCCTGTGTACTTGATATGGTAAACATTTAATAAAAACTTTATTAATTTGTGTTGTTATAATAATTTTATATATTATAAGATATGCACAAATTAAAATTTTTAAAGGATGAAATTAAAATAGAATTTTGGTTTGCTATTTGAATCAAATTTAAAATTAAATTTGAAAATTTGATCCACTTACTCATTGTTTCCTCACCACCATGGTCCTACTTTGCAACCAACTCTAGTCCACTGGATATTTAGACTCCACCCCAATGTCCCTGAGGGTCCCTGGCAAACTTTTCCCTTAGCTTCCTGGGACCCATTCTTCCATAAAACTTCCTGTTTTCTCCTCAGCAACTGCTATTATATCAGCTGCCACCAAAAATTTCTCTCAGGACCAAATGACATGACACAGACCTTCTTCTCCTATGCAAAGAAAAAAATGAATAGTGAAACAAGCATTTCTGACTAAAGCTTATGAAAATAGTAGCTCTCCTGTATCCCTGCATACAAAACTCTCATCTTCCACCTGACTTCTCAGGGGGTTTTATGTCAGTCTTGGATTCACATTGCATGGAAATTATAGACCCTGCTATATCTACCTATCAGTATTCCCCTTTCTGTATGGCCAGCACATTCCATTTTGCTTCCCAACTTCTTTCCTTAATCTAGACATAATGCCTTATACAGATATCCCTTTCTAATGCTATTTATATTGGTGTACTAATCAGTATATATCACATTCCTCCTTTGTCTCAGTTCTTAACCTCCCAGCTTCTACTATTCACTTTGACACTTTTCTTGTCCACAAATTATTTAAAAATTTTGGCTGGAGTCAAGATGGCCCATTACGGCCAACCACCCAGCTGAACTCTCCCAGCATTCACCTCCAAACCACTTTAAAATAATCTTCAAATCAAGTTTTGGAGCAGCAGAAAAAGAGAAAAGCAGATAAGAAGTCATGGTGAAATATTTTTCCTGCCTAATAAACTTAAGAGGGTGGCAGAAGTCAACATCAGGAGAGAAATTTGGGTTTTAAAGTGGTGTGTGTGTGTGTGTGTGGGGGAACTGCATTCCCCAGCATGTCCTAGAGGTTTTCCCCCACTACTTCCTGGTGTGGGATTGGTCTTGAATTGGATCAATCCCATTCTAGGATGGGACACCCCCCCCCCATTTCTGGGTGTGGGATTGGTCTATATAAGGACCAATCCTGTGCCTAGGAGGGAACTTTGAATCTGAGAAGATTCAGGGTTTAGCAGGGGTAGTGAATTTCAGCCTAGTGAACTCTGTGGTTTTTTTCTTGAAATAAAGTTTTAAAAAGATCAAAGCAGATAGTTTTCTTTCATCATCTTCAAAGGTCTGTTCATATCTCAAACATGTGATGGTTGTAAAAACCATAAATGGCAGGTGGAGCAGTAACACTTTCTGGATCTCACAGCCCAGCAACAATAAGGAGGCCTGACAAATGCTTATAAAAAGATTACATAGGACCCTTTGGTTGGACTGGGTACTGCTGGTACTGATTGGCAATTCTATTGTCCATATACAGTTTCAAAGCAGAGAGGGAATCTGGTGATTGGTCAACAGGGAGCAGATGCCCTGGGCACAGTACCAAAGCAGAGAGAATTATTGGCATGTGCAGCTGCAGAGAATGGGGACCTTTCCTGGGTAAACACCAGAGCTCAGACCAGAGAGCAGTACTCATACCTATTCCCAGATCACATCACAGTGGAAATACCCCAAACTTGCAGACCTCCATAACTTGTTCTGAAAATAGCAACATGAAAAATCTTGAAACTTGGGACAGTGTCTTTCTACTCCCAAGTGAGCAGAGCCTAACTTTAACATAAAGTTCAAAGTCAAGAAATAGGCTGGAAAAAAATGTAGAAGTAGCAAAATAATTAGGCCATTAAAAACCACCAACAACAACATTATGGTGGAAGGGAGGAGCAAGACATAAACTCAGAAGAGGACAAGAATGTCAGAATAGATACAAGCAAAGCTTCAAATTAAAATACTAATTGGAGCCAAGCCTGATAAGAATTCCTAGAAAAGTTAAAGAAAAAGATAAAACTAGAAGAAGACAAATTGGGAATAGAAGTAAGAGTGATACAAGAAAAATTTGAAAAGAGAATTAATAGCTTGATAAAGGAGGCCCAAAAAATATCAAAGAACATAACTCCTTAAGAAGCAGAATAGGTCAAAAGGAAAATGAAGTATGAAAATTCATTAAAGAAAAGAACTCTTTAAAAAGCAAACCTGGGGGACATTTGGGTAGCTCAGTGGATTGAGAGCCAGGCCTCAGATACTTTCTAGCTGAGTCACCCTGGGGAAGCCACTTAACCCACATTGCCCAAACCTTACCACTCTTCTGTCTTGGAACTAATACTTAGTATTGATTCTAAGGCAGAAGATAAGGGTTTAAAAAAATTAAAAAATAAAAAGAAAGCTGGCCAAATGGGAAAAGAGGTACAAATGTTCACTGAAGAAAATAATTGCTTAAAAATTAGAACTAGCTTAGGGAAGCTAATTACTACATGAGATATCAAGAAACAACAAAATAAAATCAAAAGAATGGGGAAAATTAAAAGAAAATGTGAAATATCTCATTGGAAAAAGCAATCTAGATCTAGGAGAGATAATTTAAGAATTATTGGGCTATTTGAAAGCTATGATGAAAGAAAGAACTTAGACATGATATTTCAAGAAATTATCAAGGAAAACTGCCCCAACATCTTAGATCCAGAGAGTAAAGTAGAAATTGAAAGAATCTACTAACTACCTCCTGAAAGAGATGCCAAAATAAGAACTGCCCTGAATATTGTATCAAATTCTAGATCTCCCAAATCAAAGAGAAAATACTTCAAATAACTAGAAACAATTCAAATATTGTAGAACCACAGTCATCATCACAAGATTTAGCAGCTTTCACGTTAGAGAAGTGGAAGTTTTGGGATATGATATAGTAAAATGCAAAGTAGTAAAAAAAGAAAATTAAAGGATCTAGCATTACAAACAAGAATGGCCCCCAACAAAAGTGAGATTAATCCTTAAGGGAAAAAACAGATATTTAATTAAATAGAGGGCTTATAAGTATTCCTGATGAAAAGATCAGAGCTGTGTGTAAATTTAATATAAATTGTACCCCTTTAATCTGTTTAAATACCCATTTTGATTGGGTCCAACCAGAGAGACACAGAAGCAGTGACATCACTGGCCTAATAAAAAAGGGAATAGAGAAGGTGCTTGGTTTTTTGGGTGGGGCTGGAGTCTCTTGCTAGTGGATCTTCTATTAAACAAAAGCAAAATAAATCTAATTAAAAGAGCTAATCAGGGAAACTACATTTTACTAAAAGGTACCTTAGACATTGAAGTAATATCAAAAAATTGCAGCAAGCTTCTCTGATAAAGGCTTAATTTTTAAATTATTTACTGAATATAGAATTGATTCAAATTTACAAAAATAAGAGCCATTACCTAATTAATAAATTGTCAAAGTTTATAAAGAATCAGCTTTTAGAAGAAGAAATCAAAAATATTTATAGTCATATGAAAAATGCTCTGAATCACTATTTATTAGGGAAATAAAAAGTAAAACAACTCTGAGGTACCACCTTACACCAATGAAAAATGGCAAACACTAGAAAAAAATGAAGAAAAATATGTACATTAATACACTGTTAGTGGAGTTCTGAAATTGTTCCATAATTTCTGGAAGACAATTTGAAATTGTGCCCAAAGGACTATAAAATTGTGTGTACCCTTTGATCCACCAATACAACCAGTGAATCTATATCCCAGAGAGATCCAAGAAAAAGGAAAAGGACATATATGTATAGAAATATTTATAATAGCTCTTTTTTTGGATGCCAAAGAATAAGAAATCAAAAGGATATTCATTAATTGAGGAATGATTGAACAAGCTGTGTCACATGATTCAAATGGATTACTGCTGTGCTATAAGAAATGACAAAGGACATGGTTTCAGAAAAACTTGGTAAGACCTATATGAACTGATGCGAAGTGGAAATGAGAAGAACCAGATTATTATGCATAGTATCAACAATGGTGTAATAATTATAAACTATGAAAGAACTGGTTACTCTGACCTATATCATTATCTAAAAGAATTCCAAATGACTTATGATAAAAAATGCTATTCCACTACCATAGATGGAACTGATGAAATCTGAATTCAGATTAAAGCATACTCTTTTTCATTTCACTCATTCATCTTCTTTCACAACATGATGAATAAATATGTATTGTATGATATTACATGTATAACCTGTATATCACATTACTCTTCATCTTGAGGAAATAAGGAGGAGGGAGGGAAAGAATTTGGATTACAAAATGTCAGAAAGTAAATGTTAAAAATTGTTTCTACTTGTAATTGGGGAAAATATAATAAAATATGGGTGGTGATATTTGGGGGGGAAATGCTATTTACCATCAGAGAGAGAACTGAAGAATTCTGAAAGCAAATAAAAGTATAACTTAATCACTTTATTTTTATTGTTTTTTGTCATGTGAATAATTTGGGAATTTATTTTGTATGACATCACATGTGCAATTGATTATATTACTTGCCTTTTGTGGGTTGGAACTCAAAATATAAAAAGAAAAGAATGTAAAAAATAAATAAATAGTATTTTTAAAAGAAAAAAATCCTTTTCATCCCTTATTTCAAGACATCTTTCTTTGTTTTTCTTCCTATAATTATCTGAACAAACTGGAAACAATGTGGTTCACTTAAGAATCACATCTTTGATTTCTCTTAATCCAAAAGCTGTTTGAATTTGATATTCTTAAAATTAAAATATATAATATTATGAGGGTAAATTAGGGGATGTGGTGGTCAAAAACTAAACAGGGAAAAAGGTGATGAAAATTAATTCACAATAATAATAATTGTGCAAAAATCTTTGACAAGTAATCTCTCTAAAAAAGACCTCATTTCTCAAATACATAGAGAAATGAGTCAAATGTATAAGTATACTTGTCATTTCCCAATTGATAAATGGTTAAAGGATATGCACAAGCAGTTTTTAAACAAAGTAATTAAATCTCTTTATAGTTGTGCAAAAAAAATGGTCTAAATCACTTTTAACTAGAGGAATACAAATTAAAAGAATTCGGAGGGATAACACCACATCTATCAAATTGGCTATTATGACAGAAAAGGAAAATGACAAAATTTGGAGGGGATATGGGAAAATTGTGACACTATTCTCAGCAATACAATGAACTAAAACAATTCCAAATGATTTATGATTTTTAAAAAATGCCATCTGCTTCCAGAGAAAGGGCTTAATCCAAGAAAGAATGGATATGGGAAAATGTTTTACATGATTGCATATATAAACTACATGTGAGAATACTTCCCATTTCATCAGGGAGGGTGAGGGGAGGGAGGAAGGAAGGAGAGAGGAAGAGAATTTGAGACTCAGAGTTCTTTTAGAAATTTTGAAAACTGTTTTTACATGTAGTTGAAGAGAAATACAATTATATATGCATATATAGGCTTACATTTCAAGAATAATTTACCAAGAACAACTGAATATAATTCAACAGGGAATAAAAAGATCCCTTAATGAAATCAACCATTCCTGATGAAAAGATCAAAGCTTAGTAGAAATTTTGAAATATAAATATAGGAACAAAGAGAAGCATAAAAATAGCAAATATAAGGAAGCAACTAGAAAATATTCCATAAGGATGAAGTGATTTTACTCTAAAGAGGAGAAAGATGATATGTTTCCTTTCTAAACGGTCCTGCCTACAGGAACCATAGATTTTACCAGTAAGACAGAAGGCCTAGAAGGTTTTTGTTTTGTCATGTTTTTATGGATTTAAAAGGAAAGAGAGGTAGGAAATACACTAGGGAAGAAAAGAAGAACAGATGGGGTGAGTATTATTTCATATAAATTGAGGGATAATAGTTAAGGTTAATATAAGTAAGGAAGAGATTGAGGAAGCTAAAATCATTTGAATCTCACTTTGAGATGACACAGAATAAAACAGGTAGAATCATGAGAACAATTTTGCGAAAAGACTGGAAAAAAGAAAAGTTTTGAAAGATTTAAGAACTCTGAACAATGAAATTATTTAACATGCTTTAGAAGACTAATGATTTAGAATGATGTCCACCTCTTCACAGGTGATGGAAGAGATATGTGGAGTTCAGATAAGAGCATTTTTGGACAATATCAATGTGAGAATATGTATCCCTTCCACATTGCAGGGGTTAGGAACCTGGTTCCTCCACAGTCTGGAACACTCATGTCATTTTTTTTGGTCCTTCCTTCATAGCCAGGGAAGAAATCTGATTTTTTTCTTTTTCTTTTATGGGGCATTTATAATGCATTCTATGCATCTGTGAGTTACTAAACTTTTTTAAAAAAACATTTATTAATATTTATTTTTTAAAAAAGTTAACATAGTTACATAATTCATGTCCTTACTTTCCCCTTCACCCCCTGAGCTCTCCCCCCACCCTCCATGACTGATGCGTATTTCCACTGGTTTTAACATGTGTCATCGATTAAGACCTATTTCCAAATTGTTGATAGTTGCATTGGTGTGGTAATTTCGAGTCTACTTCCCCAATCATGTCCGCCTCAACCCACGTGTTCAAGCAGTTGTTTTTCTTCTGTTTCCACTCCTGCTGTTCTTCCTCTGAATGTGGGTAGCATTCTTTACCATAAATCCCTCAGAGCTGTCCTGTGTCATTGCATTGCTGCTAGTACAGAAGTTCATTACATTCTATTTTACCACAGTGTATTGGTCTCTGTGTACAATGTTCTTCTGGCTCTGCTCCTTTCGCTCTGCATCAATTCCTGGAGGTTTTAGTTACTAAACTTTTAAAGATATTTTTCTCTTTTTTCTAATCTTTATGTGTTGTCTGCTAGCTTTCATGTTCTTTTCACAACTTTTAATTTTTTACATATTTTAACTTTAAAAAAGAAATGGATATTTGTGGTATTAAAAGATAAAAATATGTTATTATACAACACTGAACATAAAGTTTATGTATTTCTAAATTTTCTTTATTTTCTGCTGGCCTTTGAGTATTATCTGTGGTTTCTGCAAAACTCTCCCCAAATTTCTTGGCTATGAGTATTTATTTCAGGTGATGTATTTTTCTATTTCTTCTTCTCAATGTAAGTAGGAAGTGAGGCAAAGGAGGTAGATACTTGTTAACTGAAAAAACTAATTAAAAAACCCTATAGAGAACTGACAAAATTAATGATTAAGAACAAGTTCTCATTGCTCAAAAGATATGAATTTAAAAATATATATCAATTAATTGAAAGACAATGTAAACCATACTAAAAGCAAGAATAACTTCCAAATTGAAAAATAAATAAAATACATTTTTAAGAAATTGGGGGAAGGGAAGGGAATAAAAGGTAGTAGGGTTGACCTTGAGAGTAACCTAGATATATATGTTATATACATTATTTTTATTTGATTCTTACACTACAAAACAGGTGCCTGGAACTGTCATATAATGAAAAGATCTAATTCAGATATTTCTACATTCTACTTTGAGCTCACTCTCCTACCTGCTCCCCCTCTAAACTATGTAGGTATACTATTCCTCCCTTCTACTTTCCAGATCTACTTTATGTTTTTACATCATTATCTATATAATTAAAAACATAATATATAGTCATATAATAATATCTTATTAAAATATAAACTCCTTGAGATTAGGGATGGTTTTTGTTTTTATTTTTGTAGGTCTAGTGCTTAAGGCAATTCCTGATACATAGTAAGTACTTTCTAAATGCCCTATTTTTTTACGTATACCTATTTATATATAATGTTTCCACCATTAAAATGCAAGCTTCTCAAAAGAAGAGATACTTTGTGTTTCTTTATATCTTCACTTCTTAGCACAGAGCCTGGCAAGTAGTAAGCATTCTAGGAACACCTTTAATTGGTTGAATTGGGGAGTGAGAGTGATGAGGTTCTACCCTCTGAGGCTAGACAGACTAGAGGAAAAAGTTCGAAATACACTGAGCTCCACTTTTAAAGCCCTTTCCTTTCCTCACTGTGCCACAAAGGATGGTCTGAGGTCAAAGTGGTGACAATGATGAAGCATAGAATTCCCAAACTGGAAAGTCATCTAGGTCAACTTTCTCATTCTACACGTGAAGATACAGAGGTTGGAGAGGTTAAGTGAATTATTTAAGTTCATCAGTATCTTAAATATTTAAAAATGTCTTTCATTGTGGCTTCTTGTAGGGCAGTTGGAGACACTGTTGATTCAGACCATTTTTGGCATAATGAGCTGTTCCACAGGCTGCATTTTGATAAGAATGGGCTGGAGGGCACCCAAAAGAGGACAAGTATGATGATGAAGAGTCTGAAATCCATGTCGCATGAGGATTGATTGAACGAACAAGAGATGTTTAGCTTGGAGAAGAGAAGATTTATGAGGGGCATAACTGTTTTCACAGAACTGTCACGTGTAAGAGAATTCAGACCAGCTCTGTTTGTTCCCTGAAGGCAAAATTAGGAACAATGAGTAGAAGTTGCAAAGTGACTAATTTAGATTTGATGTCAGTGAGGGGAAAGATGTCAGAGGAGGAAAAAAAAAACCCTTTATGTCAATAAGAGCTGTTTATATAGAAAGGTCTGCCTCAGAAAGCAGACGCTTAGGAGGTCTTCAAACAAGTATTTTTAAATGATCATTTTTAATTTTTACTTTATGGACTTATCATATTATTTTAGTATATTTTGATAATTATATTTAATAGGATTGGATTTTTTTGTGATCGTATTGTTTTGTTTTATGCATCTAAAATCTGAGAAAAAGTACATAAGGAGCATCAGACAACAGACTACCATCATAGGCACAAAGGGATTTATGATACAAAAAAAGACTAAGAAAATCCAGACAAATGACCTATGAGAAAGTGTGTAATAACGGAAATAGCACTGAACTTGGTGTGCTAAATGAGCTTGGGCTTGGATTTGAATCTGGCTCCCCCACTTTTTCTTGTGTACACTCTGTAATATTCTGGATACAATTCTTTACATATGACATTCATTCCTTTATTCCTATGCCTTTGCCCTGACTGTCCCCCATGTCTGAAATACTTTTCATCTTTGCCTTTGGGTCTTAGAATTTGCCTTCCTTTGGGACTCAGCTCAAATCTGATCTCCTGTGAGAAACCTCTCCTAGTTCCTGTGGCTACTAAAGCCATCTCTTGCAGTGCTACCATCCATCTAATTTGTAGGCATCTTGTATGTATCTGTTCATTTACATGTTGTTCATCCATTAGACTATAATTCCAGTCAGGGACTGTTTTTGCCTCTTTGTAGTATGATGTCTTCTACATAGTAAAAACTTAAAAATACTTATTCATTGATTAATTAATCCTGTGACCTAGGACAGGTCACTTCATTTCTGAGGCCTTGTTATATTGTTGTTTTGTTAATTCTTCATGTTCAACTCCTTGTGATTTCTTTTGGGGTTTTTCTTGGTACTGGAATGGCTTACCATTCCTTTCTCTGGCTCATTTTGCAAATGAGGAAATTACTCATCTATAAAATAAAGGGTTTGACCTAAATGACTTCTGATCAATTGGTAAAGAATTACAGGTAGTCCTCCCATTTTCACTCTCTGATGCTCATTGTGTAGGCAAATCCCCTTTCTGAGATATGGTGGATACCAGGATGGAGGAGAAGAGTCAATTTGCTTTCTTCTCTTGAGGAATTCCTGGATTTAATAGAGGGAAAAAAACACCCCCCCCCCAGGACACAGGCAGATGTACATGCAGTGAAAGTCAGAGTGACAGATGGAGTAAAGTGATGTGGGACAAATTAAGCCCACAGATCTTGTAATCTTTGTAATGTAGCAATTATATATGTATAGAAGTAGAATTACATAGACTTTTATTTATCTATGTCTCCATATACATATCCACAGAAACATAGATATATTTGCTCCTGTAAATGTTATTAGTCTAAGGGATGTAGTTCTAAAGTACAAGCTAAACTTCTGATCACTGTTTATTAATAGAGAAAGGATACAAGCTTTATATATATATAAGAGTTAACTCCCCACAAAATACCAATTACATATTTGTTGTTATTCAGTCATTTCCAACCCTTCATGACTTCATTTGGGGTTTTCTTGGCAAAGATCCTGGTGTGGTTTGTCATTTCCTTCTATAGTTCATTTTACAGCTGAGGAACTGAGGGTAAACAGGGTTCAGTGACTACCCAGGGTCACACAACTGGTAAGAGTCTGAGACCAGATTTGAACCCAGGAAAATGAGTCTTTCTGGCTCTATCACCAGCACTCTATCCCCTAAGCCGCCTAACTGCTCAGTAGGTGGTAAATAAACCCATTTATCCAAGCTGATAGTAAAATAGAAAATCAGAGAAAACATACATAGGAGAATATGTACCAGGCAAAACAGAGCAAAGGGGTTTCAATTGGAAGTGAGGTAACTCAGGTCAATCAAGAGAGTTGCATAACTCATCCAAAGTAGAAATTCCCCAAAGCCTCTAGTGTAGCAAGCTGGGAAGAGGGTTATGATGGCGATCTCTGGCTCTTCTCATGTTGGCTTTTCCCCAGAGTCTTATTTTCCCTTCTGTGATCTGAAGTGATTTGGCATTGTCCATGTTTTCTCTTGAAGATGGAGGGCAAAAGTGTCCAAAGCAACTGTGGAGCTCCAAGAGACTGACTACAATTAAGACACTGGCACTCTTGCCTTTCCCATCCTTGCCCTCTTGCTGGAGGCATTGATCTTTACCAATGAGGAGAAAGCCAATGAGCTTTGGAGCTTGAGCTACAATAATAAAAGATTGATTGGAGCTGGCTGTGTTCATTTTTTGAACTTAAACTATCTTGTATTAAAAAAAACAACTTTTATCTAAATTATTACGTAATTGAAATCTTCCTGACTTTTTAGTGAGGAGAGACTTAGATTCATGTTCTAAATGGACTTTTCTTAGTTTTGTCATCAAGTCCCTTGTGAGCCTCAGTTTTTCTCTTATGTGTATAATAGCAATAATAATATTTTAGTATGAATTGAATGAAGGGAAATGAGAAGACACCCCCAATCTACCATGTTGTAGAAAAAAACAATTCCATTCCTTAAGGAAATCACAATCCAATTGGAGAAAATAATACACAAAAAGGATGCTTTGTGGAGGTGGGAGGTCCGCAGCTTGCACCTGTCTTCAGACTTTTTCAATATTATCTATCAGTTGTGCTGACTTTCTCCCATCTATTTGTTAAATGAGGTAGCTCTCCTGGAGGAGGAGGGATAACTATGATGATCTAAGACACAAGTATCAAACTCATATAGAAACAGGAACCATTATACTGTTGTTGTGGGTAATATATTGACTTTGAAAATCACACATATATAGATGGTTGAGTGGAGAAAGTGTCAGGTCTGGAGTTAGGAAGATCTGTGTTCAAATCAAGTCTCAAATACTTTGTATCTGTGCGACCCTGGGAAAGTCACTAAACTTCTATTTATCTAAATTTCCTCACCTGAAAATGAAAATAATAATAGAATCTATCTCACAAGGTTGTGTGAGGTTCAAATGAGAAAATAATTGTAAAGTACTTAGCATAATAGTTAGTACATAGTAAGTACTTAGATCTTAGATATTATTATTATTGTTTTATTAATGTATCAACATATTAAAATCAGATAGGAACTTTATTTTAATCTGGTTTTGACCTCACCCAAGAGTGTTCTTTGGCTACCTATTTTATACTTCTGATCTGAGAAACAGAGGATATTAATAAAATATGAAAAATAATTTTTGCAATACATAGCTACATAGATGAGGGAAAATGTTATATAAAGTTTAAAGTATTATATAAATGTGAGGTATTTTTATTATTAACCTCAATAGAGGAGCCATTTTTTTCAGACAATAAGAGCTATATAAATATCCTGCTTTACAAATATGAACAGAGGTAGCATGATAATAGTGGAAAGTCAGGGAGTCCTGGATTCAAATTCCTCCTCTGACACAAATGGCTATAGGATCCTGGGCAACTGACAACCTCTTAGCTCCCTCTGGCAATTCACTAAGACTATACATTTCTGAGCAGTTACCTATCTGCATTTATGGAAGGAGTTTTTTCATCTAGAATTCTTTCTACAATGAAACCCCAGGTTCTGGACCTAATAGAAACAATAGCCAATTAGAATAATTCTGTTAAATACCATATGGAGGAATACTGTACTAATAAGGTCCCAGAAATAAATTATTGTTGTTCAATCATTTCAGTTGTGTCTGACACTTTGTAACCCCATTTGGGTTTTCTTTTTGGGAAAAATATAGGGGTGATTTGCCATTTTCTTTTCCAGTTCATTTTATAGATGAAGAATCTAAGACAAACAGGATTATGTGATTTGCCCAAGGTCACGTAGCTAGTAAGTTTCTGAGGCCAGATTTGAACTCCAGTTTTCTTGCCTCCAGTTCCTGTGCTCTATCTACTGAGCCACCTAGCTGCCTAGAAATAGTTAGGAATACATAAAAAATAAGGGCTACTTAGTTTCTGGTTTCCTCAAATACTTCATTATGCTTACAACTTTGACACTCCACCTTTTTAAAATCTGTTCTCTTTGGAATGCAAATCAAAGCAAAGATTTTTAACTTTATTTTATTTGGGTATTTATTTTGGAGTTGTGGTTTTATATGATTATTCTCTTACAAAAATGAACAATATGGAAATATGTTTTGCTAGGTTATACATGTATAACCAGGAATGAATTGCTTGCCAGCTTCTGGGAAGGAGGAGGGAAGGAAGGAAGAGATACATTTTGAATCATATAACTTGGGAAAACTTATGTGGAGATCTGTTATTACATGTAGTTAGCAAAATAAAATACAATTTAAAATATCAATAGGATATTTGTTTCTTAATTGATTTAAATCAGTTATTTATTTAAGTGTATTATGAAGAAGTCTGTAGTTTCTTAAGATATAAATAGTGTTTTGGTAACAAATTGTCACTGCTAATGATATTGTTCCTTCTGAAATTTCAAATAGGAATCAGGGTTCCTATAATATATGGCAAAATAGTTGAGGAATGGTGGAGGGAGGATGGACATTCAGTTATTTTGTTTGACTTTCCTCTGAAATGTTCTTTCCTTTTTTTATGCTGGGGTCTATAGAAAGGTCAAGACGAATACAAAATTGAATAATGTGAAATTCAATTTTGTGTGAATTATGAAAATATTTCAGGTCACATTTAATGAGAGACAAAAATTCAACTGATGAGATGCATGTGAGCTCGGTTGAGATTTTAACACACCACTACAAAATCAGTCCACATTTGCTTATCATTTCTTGTGGATGTGATAAGCTACAACCATATTACCAAAAGTTTGGTTGATTTTTTTTTAAGAAATTCTAGGCAAAATGGTCAAAAGAAAGAATTGTTTAAAGAGAAACACTGCCAGCATGCAAAAAAGCTTATTATTATTATTAACAAAATTTTGATGTACTTGGACCACATGAACATGGTCACAATAACTCAAATATAAGACAAGTTGGTATGGAATATAACAAATATGCATGCAAAAATAACAGAAAAAGTCAAACTTGCATAAGCTTTTGTGTTTTGCAAGTAACTACAAGGAATTGCTATAATTATAAAAATGGAGCATCTTTTAGCTATATAGATTGAAGATGGCAATAAAAAATGTGTTTCTCTGAGTAGAGCAGCCATTCCAACAAAAGCTTCAAGTTTATTTAAGGTCACAAAAGAAAATAGAAATGAAGTGGATAGTGAAAAAGCCTATTAAAAGCATTGGTTGTTTTTAATCATTCTAAAACTCAAGTTCAAGTATACAATGTTAAAATTATGGAAGATGAGTATGCAGAAGCTAAATGCTCTGATGTTTTGAAGAAAATAATCAGAAAAGGTGGAGAGAGCCTTGAGGCAGGGACACCCACCAGCAGGCTATTACAATAGTTGAGGCATTAAGTGATAAGAGTCTGTACCAAAAAAAAAAAAAAGAAGGATTACATATACATACATACACAAATACACATGGTATGAGAGGTGTTACTATATATACTATGTGTACATATTAATATATATGTTTATTTATGTATGTGTATTTATATGTGTACACACACACACACACACACACATATATATTATAAGGTAGAAAGAGAAACTGATCACTTATTGGATATGAAGGTTTTGGGGGGGGTTGGTAAGAAGTCAAAGATGATATCTTGGTTAAGACCCTGGGTGACCTGGAGGATATTAGTATTCTCAACATTGAGAGGGAAATTAGGAACATTTGGCAAGAAAATGATGAGTTTGGTTTTGCAATGCTGAGTGTCTAGAGTTGAATAATCAGGATGATGAAAGGCTTTGAGTTCATGACATATGAGGATAAATGAAAGGAAAATTAAAGGCAGATATCCAATCCAATCCAATAAACATTTATTAAGCACCTACTATGTGTTAGGTGTTATGCTAAGTGCTGGGGATACAATTAATATAAAGAAAGATTGTCCTTGTCATCAAGGATTTTCCGTGCTCAACACACATGAAGGAAACACACAAGAAGATGTAGGAAAGGGATGGAGGGAAGGATACTAGAAAGGACCCATCCATGGGAACATCTTGTCACGTGGAACTGAAACCAATCAGAGGAACAGACGGAGAATGAAGTGAGTCCAAAAGTCCAATTTCTGCTCTCTCTCATTGGGAGGAGTTTGGTTCTCTACTTTTCAACCCTGGAGTCTGGGGAGAGGAGGCTGAGGGAAATAGTGTCAGTCCAGACTTTAATTAGCAACAAGGTGATGAGATTAGAGGTGATGTGCTTAACCTGGGAGGGGCATCTTGTTCCATGGAGTTGAAACTAAGACTAGCAGCAGATACAGAGTGGAATGATATAACTCTTCAGAGGGTTGCCATGTAGAGGAGTGAGTAGAATTATTCTGTTTGCCTGTTTCAAAACGTGTCTCATATATATCTCTTTTTCTCATTTGCCATTAGCACCACCGTGGTACAAACTCTCATCACCTTAAACCTGAACTATGTAATAGTTTCTGGTGGTCTTTCTGCCATATACCTTTCTCTACTCCAGTCCATACTACATTCAGTCATCAAAGTGATCTTCCTAAAATACATCTGTGAGCATGTCACTTTCCCTATTTAATAAACTCCCAGTATCTCCCTATAATTTCTAAGGTCAAATGCAAAATACTATTTAGTTTTTTAAGCTGTTGATAACTTGGATCCCTTCTGTTTTTCCAATATTCTCAAATTTTACCTCCACATATTCTTTGATGCAGCAACACTGGCATCCTCCTTCTTCTTTGACTATAATACTTAATCTCCTTATTCTGGAATTTTCCACTTCCCATATCTCTAATTCCTGGAACTCTCTCCCTGCTCTTTTCTGCCTCTTGGATTTCTTGGCTTTCTTAAATTCTCATCTTAAATCTCATATTCTTCAAGAAACCTTTCCAAATCTTGCCTATCATTCCCTCTAAGATTATCTCTAATAGATATTACCCAGTATATATCTTCTCTGGGCATAGTTGTTATCATGTTGTCTCTCCCATTAGACTGTGAGATTCTTGAATGGAGGGATTATTTTTGTATATGTGTATAGTTTTGTTTGTTTTGCTATTTGCCTTTAGTACTTAACATGGTGTCTAGCATACAATAGATGCCTAATAAATGGTTGCTGACTTGATATGAGATGACGGAACCAGAAGCAATGAGTTGCTGTCAGACTGAGGCTAACTCAAAGCAAGTTCCTGGTAACTTAAATCTGATACTGGATTGAAAGAGATATTTAATCCCAATTTAAAAATTAACAAAATGTAGTTTACTTAGCCCCAACATAAAAAGGATACTGAATAAAGATAGAAGACTCAGATTAGTTAGATGCTCCCCATCTCACCACCATAGGGAACCTGTCTGGTTATCAGGGTAGAAGGTGGTAACTGCATTGGCTTGAGACATCCCCTATTAAATCTAAAGAACCCCAACTCCATGAGGTAGGATCTTAGATGAAGAAGTCATATTAATATTATCCAAGGTCACCAAGAGATTTACTGAACATTTAAGGGACAAGAGTTTTAGTCCCTTTAATCAGTCAACTCATGTGGATAGCTTCCGTGACTTTTAGGAAAAGATTTAGCTTCATATATATGGGACTGGGGGGTGTGTGGAAAACACTGTTTTATCACAGTTGCAAAGAGGTACATGTAGCCTCAATGCCAAGGCTTCCTTATAATTATTTCCATTCAAAAGTGGATTTGGCTGCCACAAAAGATGCTAAGTTCCCTATCTTTGAAGGACTTCAAGCAGAAATCTCAAGATCTCTTGTAGGGTATTATAATAAGGATTCCTTTCATATATGGCTTTGATTAATTAGCCAACAAGGAGCCTTCCAACTCTCAGATTCTGTGATTTAGTGTTTCTGTGAGAGTCTAATCCTTTCATTTAGTAGAGAAGACGGGTCAAAGAAAGGAAATGACTTTCCCAGTGTTTTACATATAATAAAGAGAAGATGTGCTATTACAATGTTCAAGGGTCTTAGCCCTGAGAGTTGAAAAAACAAAACTTTCTTTCTTTGCAGAGGTTCAGGGCATATGGAGGTGGTGCATGTGCCATTAGTCTTGACCGATATGTTTATTGGTTATACTGAGATTGTTGAATTCTTTTTGTAAATTTCTTTCAAAAATAATTGTTGTCTTCAATGCCTGGCTCAATGGGTAGGGGATGAAAAGTCTATTCAGAAATGAAGGTGAAATAGAAACAAAAAATATAGCTAAAAACATAATAGAATGAGGTTTCAAATCCAGGTCCACTGACGTCAAATCCAATGCCCTTTCTTCTCCAAAAAATGAATTTTCATGCTGTAGAATCTTAGACCAGCATGTCTAGCTTCCCTCAATAGCATTTCAAACCCCCAAATTATTCAACGCTTATATTAGTTTTGGAAACATCAGTCTGAATTATGACCTGCCTCAGTATGTATAGATAGTAGGCAGCTCCATTCATAGTACTTGATTTGAGTTTGTAGCAATGCTATACTAGGAGCAGGGGTGGGGGAAGGGACACAAGGCTCTTCTCTAGGTTCTGGGATTTTACATTTCCTCCCTCTTGCCCATCTGGTCTTCCCTTTGTTCTAGGTCCCTGAGGTGACCACAGTCTTCCTTGAGCAGGCCATGACAATGAGCCTTGGGAGTCATAGTCCCTCTGGAGAGGATAAGAGTGTTGGCACTTCCCTCATCTATCTCAGACCCTGCTAATGTATGGCAAAAAATACTGGGAGAAAAGAGTGAGGACCTGACCGCTGATTCAGGACTGAAGCTGACCACAGAAATACAAAAGTGTATAGCCAATGGCCAAGAGCTTTCCAGGGGAGTGGGTAAGTGGGCAGGAAAGCCTAACTAAGGAATGGTTTGGTGCTCACATTATTAATTTTCCTTCATTGGAAAACGGTAGGCAGCAGCAGGAGTTATACAGAGAGATGAATGTTGTGGAACTAGTTAGTTTAAGGACCATTTTAGACAGAAAACGATCATGTCAGGGATCTTATGAAGAAGGGGTAAAAGAGGCAAAACAGTAAGGCAGAGATAGAAGGAAAGAATGGAAAGGAAGAGAGGGAAAGATGAGAAGAGGAAGGAAAGGAAGAGAGAGGAAGGAAGGGAATAGAGAGGAAGGCAGATAAGAAAAAAGGGAGATAGGGAGGGAAGGCAGGGGAGCCTAATAGTTTAAGGAAATGCCAAATGACAAGTATAAGGTTGAGAAGAATTAAAGAAGGGTTCCTTTTCTACCCTCTTTCCTGTGATTCTATCCCAAGTGTTCAGCTGATGACTTTGCCATCATTCCCACACCCAGAGTCACAACTACATAATTTATTTAAATAGTTTCTGCTCAGTACAAAGCCAAATGGAGTTCTATTTCTATCATGTAAGACCACATCAAGAAATATCTTAGGAAGACAGTAGAAGGAATAACATTTCATATTTTCCCGACTATTCTATAGGACTAGAGAGAATCAAAAAGTGTTTAACAACAATATCAAGACAAGGATTGTTTGAATGAATCTTATCTTAAAATTTTTCACCTAATTTGCTTCTTGTTTCTTTTCCTTTTAATTATCCAGGGAACTGCTTTATTATTGTTGCTACTACTACTGTTATGTGTTTATCTGTGCATTTCTACTGTATATGTGTATGTGTATGTTTGTGTGTTTGTATGTATGTGTAGGTGTATGTGAACTTTCATTCAGGAGAGGAGAGTGAATGTTACAAATGTGTTAGGACAGTTGGGAAAATCCTGTTAACACAGAGACAGAGAATCATGACAGTAAAGACAGAGGAGCCATCACCAGTAGCAGATTTGGACTTTGGATTTATTATAGAATAAGGAAAGCCCAGAGAGGAGACTAGGGTTCATATGGGCTATCACTATTCCTTTCCTCTGAAGGTCATTTATTTTTTGGACTTGTCAAGATGAAAAAACAGATTTTCTACCTACAAAATAGCCAAATTTGATTTATCATTTGATCCATTATAGATAATAAATGACATTTGTATGTAATTTAAAGATTTACAAATCATTTAGATACATTATCTTATTTGACTTTCAAGGCAACTTCGGAAGGCAGGTACTGATAGTCATTTTCATTATTTTATAGAGAAGATAATTAAGGGTAAGGAACCAATAAATATCAGAGGCAGAATTTGAACCTGTGACTACCCTGATTCCAAGTCCAAACCTTTCAACCATATCACTCTGATTCACAAATATTTCTTCATTGTCAAGAAATCACTTAAAGTGGTGAATTTGGAGTTATAAGATTTGGGCTTAAACAAAACAAAAGCAATGTGAGTTTTATCAGTTGCATATGAGGAAAATTACATCGATATTGACTCCATTGAAAGCTTGCTCTGAGTATGATAAAATTATGTCATTACATATGATTAAGTACAATAAAAATGTCAATTATTAGACCCAAACTAAGATTTTATGAGGACAACTGACTGTGTTGGAATCCATCCATTGCTTAGTACCCTCTATGCCAACTACAAAAATCAATAGAAACACACACACACACACACACACATTCATGAATCTTGGAATTGTTAGGAGCCTTCCAGTTCACCTAGCCCAATCTGTGTCTGATATAAGAATTCCCTCTTCTGCCTATCTGTAAGGAAACCACATGATCTTCATTTGAGGTCATGTACTAAGGAGCAACTGATTATCTTTCAAGATTACTCATTCCCAGGTCTGGGTAAATTCATCCTCACATCAAGCCTAAATACGACCCTTTAAAAGTTTCATTCATTGTCCTCAGTTATGTGGTTTCTGGTCACTCTTTACTCATTGATTTGTGCCCTTCCAAACTGAAAACATAATTAAAAATAGAGGCTGAAGGGCTCTTTGAATTATCATTGGCTAGGAATGAAGTCGAGGTTTAGGGAACATGGCTTTGCTCTAGCTGTCATTTTAGAAGCTTTTACCCAGGGAGGTCTGTCTGAGGAGGTCATCATAGGGTATGGCTATGGGTATAGACCATCCAATGAAGTGGAGATTTGATCATCACAAGAGGTGAGTTGGTCTATGTAGGCAACACATTTGAACCTAGGACCTGAATGATCTAGTTCAGAGTCTGCACCAATCGCAACCAGCTCATCAGAGCAATAAATTATCTTCAGTTCTCTTTGTGCTATGTAGATTCAGCCTAGAGAGAGAAGAAAAGAGTTATCTTCCAGGTGTCTACTTTATCTGCTGGAACTAAAACTGGAGTCCCCAAGGTGAGGGAGAGGATTAAGACACTTGCTATAGTAAGGAGGACGAAAATACACATCAGGTCACTACACCCTAATGATGGAACTGTTCTGTTGGTCCTTAGGAGAAAGCAATTAAAAGTTAGAAGGAAGAAAGCTTCTGACCTAGAGACAAAAGAATGCTTGAGCCTCTTATAGGCTATAGTTAAATTTTGAATGGTACTTACACTTTGGAAATCAGAAAATATTACAAATAAAGGCTTGGTTTATAACTTTGTTGATTATAATGGATAAAAATGTTAAAGGAAATTAAACTTAAGTGTGCTATGATTTCCAGAGATCTGGTTGTTAAATATTTACCAGAACATCTCTACCTGAAGACATACATTAGCAAGAGCACCTGACTTAAGAGTCAGGAAGCATGTTGAAGTCAGAGATAAATCTGACATCCACTTCATGTGACCCTCATCAAATTTCATTTGTCTTTTAAGTCTCTATGCATAAATGTCATGATCTGTAAAATAGACTAATAAGGAAAGAACTTTGTTTTAATGTGTAGAGGGCTAGTTGACCCTTGGCCAGCTGATTCCAGATCTTCTCCCAATGATCCAGATAATACAGTCACAGAAAATAAGGGGAGGGAATCAGCTAGTTAGAATCCAACTAGCCCCCTACACATGAAAATTCAAAAGATGCATTAATTTAATAAATATTCTTAATCAATTACATGCACAGCAGAGAAGACATTGTTACTATTCTTAAGAAATTATTATCTCAAGGAAGATGAGATATGAGTATGAAATAACTGGAGAAGACTGTAAAGGAATGTTTTTCTCTAATTGAGTACTGATCTTGTACAAATAAGAGAAGATAGAAGATTAGGAAGAGAGAGAGATGGTGAAATGTAGTATAAAGAACACTTGATTTGGTGTCCAAAGACTTGAATTTTAATCCTTTTTTAAAATTTAGCAGCAAAGTTCCATAGTCTGTCTTATGCTTTAGATAAAGTGTTTGGTAGCTGTGTTAGAGGATGGATTAGAGAAGGGAGAGGCAGAGAGAAAAGAAATCAATTAGGAGACTATTTCAGAAGTTCAGGAAAGAGGTGATGAGTGCCTGGACTAAGGCAGTAGATGCATGAATGGGAGAGAAGAACATAGATGTGAGATATTATAGAGGCATAACTAAAAATACCAAACAACTTGAATGAAGAAGGAGAGGAAGATGCCAAGCCAGACTCTAAGGTTTTGGGTGCCTTTGGATATTGGTGGCCTGAATAGGAGCAGGAAGTTTGAATGAGTGGCACATTGCAGGGGTTCAAGGTGAGGGGAGGGAGAGGGAATGATAGCAAGCATGGCATGACACATTAAGATTTTGCAAAGATTTTACAAATATCATCTTTAATTCTCACAACAACCCTGGAAGGTAAGTGTGCTATTATTTGTTATGTTCATTTTACAGTGGAGGCAAATGGAGGTGAAGTGATTTGCCAATGTCATACTAGTTAAATGTTGTGGCATTTGGACTCAGTCTTCCTGACTGCAAGTTCCTAACTCCAAGTCCAGCATTCTATTCACTGCACCACCAAGCTGCCACTATTAAGTTTTACTTTGACATATTGAGTTCAAGATGCCTCTGTGACATCCCTAGATATTCTAAGTGCTCAGCTTTTTCTTTCCTTCTTCCTTCCTTCCTTCCTTCCTTCCTTCCTTCCTTCCTTCCTTCCTTCCTTCCTTCCTTCCTTCCTTCCTTCCTTCTGCCTTAGAATTGATACAAAGTATTGATTTAAACAGAAGAGCAGCAAGGGTCATGTAATTGAAGTTAAGAGACTGACCTGCCAGGATCACATAGCTAGAAGTTGTCTGAAGCCATATTAGCACCCAATCCCTCTGTACTCCAGGTCTAGCATTCTATCCATTATGCTTGCTAGCTGTCTCACTTATATACTTTCTGTGTGACTGTGAGCAAGTCATTTAACTGATGATTATCTCACTTCCTTCAACTGTAAAAGTGGGATAATAATAGTGTCGGCTTCACTTAAAAAGGTGTCTGGCACATAGAAGGTGTTTAATAAAGGCTTTATTATTTTCCTCATGGAAAATACTTTGGGGATGATTTTATTGCTATTGAGATCTCCCGATGAGGAAGTTCCCTCTGCTAGCACAGATAGATAAAACTTCTGCACCTTAAACTCCTACATGGTTGCCAGGGGCACTGAGAAATTAAGTAACCTGCACAGAATGTGTTAGTATGTACCAGAGGTAGGACTTGAACTTAGTACTTTCTGGCTCCAGAATCAACTTTTTGTCTAGTGTAGCATATAAAACATTGTGTAAAATCTAAATAGGAGTTGTTATTACCATTTGAGCTCTTGTTTTTGACAGTTTATTTTTACTCTGTAGATTTAGAGAAAAGGAATGAGGAAGATATGGGGAACAAGGAGTCAATTTAGGATAAAAAGAAAAATACAGAGAAATGAAAGGGTCAAAGAAGGTCTGGAGAAAACCTTCTTATCAGGAATCAAACTTGTTCTGACTCTTCAGCTCTTTCTTGTTACACACATTCATCTTGTGTGTAAAATATCTACCCTGTGCTTCTTATCTACCCTTGCTTCACACACACACACACACACACACACACACACACACACACACACACACATGAGAGTCAANACACACACACACACACACACACACACACACACACACACACACACACATCTGAGAGTCAATACTGTGAATTGATTCTAAGGCAGAAGAGTAGTAAGGGCTAGGCAATGGGGGTTAAGTGACTTGCCCAGGGTCACACAGCTAGGAAGCATCTGAGGTCAAATTTGAACCCAGGACCTCCTGTCTTTAGGCCTGGCTCTCAATCCACTGAGACACCCAGCTGCACCCTTCTTCCTTATTTATTCACCCATTTCTCCTACATTTCCATCCAGAAAGCCCCTAGTCATAACAATCCAAAGGCCCAAAGCTCATGCCCTTGTCCAGAGATGACACAAACTATATTATTTGAAATACACGTATTTAGGCAGAGATGTGCTGGAGCCCTCTCAAAATCTACATAAGAGTGATTGTTAAATTTTCTGTGAGAGAATTTACACCTCAGAAATGGATAAATACTACAGATAAGGAATTCATTGACTATTTTGCTGACTGTTTAGATTTAAGAAAGTGATGGAGAAAATGTTAATGCTGATTAAACTGTAATTATGTCCTGTTTTTTTTTTTATTTTGAGAGCCAATTGTTAAACATTTATTTACCAGCACCATGCTGCATTGGGGTCTGAATGCCTTCCCACCGGAGCACACAGTGACACATATTAATACTGACCCTCTGTGCATGATCCCCAACTCCATTATATTCTCATTTTAGACTCAATTTCAGAAGGATCCTTTCATAGCAGTAATAGAACTTGGGTCACCACATATTTCCTACATAAAGACAATAGATACTATTACAACTATTAGTCTAGTAGTTTTCCCTGTTGACCTCTTTGATGTTTATTTTGAACTTTATTTTTTTATTTTGATTTTTACCAATTACATGTAATAACAAATTTCCAAATAAGTTTTCCTAAGTTACATGATCGAATTTATCTCCCTCCCTCCTGGTGCTGGCAGGAGATTCAGACTGGGTTATACATGTATTATCACACAAAATATATTTCCATATTGTTCATTTTTATAAGTGAGTAATCTTATAAAATCAAAACACCAAAAGACAAACCCAAATAAACAATTGAGGAATCGTATGTTTTGATCTGCATTCTGACTCCAACATTTCTTTCTCTGGTGGTGGATAGCATTCTTTGTCATAAGTCTCTCAGAACTGTCCTGGATCATTGTAGTGCTGAAAGTAGCTAAGTCTCTTTGATGCTTGTTTCAGAGAGCTTTAGGAAATTTGCCTATTTATTCTTTTATTTTTCTTTTTACCTCTCCCAGTAACATTCATGACGTGAAAGACCATGGGAAATTGGAGTGGGAGCCATGTAGAGAACTTCGTCCTGGTGGGCTTTCCTACCTCGCAGCCCCTCCAGCTATTCCTTTTTGTGCTTTTTCTGATCTTCTACCTGATGACCTTGCTGGAGAATGCTCTCATCGTGTCCACTGTGTGGCTCACCCCTGCCCTTCACCGCCCTATGTATTTTTTCCTGAGCCACCTGTCCTTTTTGGAGCTGTGGTACATCAATGTTACCGTCCCCCGGCTTTTGGGTGCCTTTCTGACCCAGAATCTTTGGATCTCCTTTGTGGGATGCATGACCCAGCTATACTTCTTCATTGCATTGGCCTGCACTGAGTGTGTCCTTCTAGCTGTCATGGCTTATGATCGGTACCTGGCCATCTGTGAGCCCCTCCGCTACCCTAGCCTCATGTCTCCATCTCTAGCTACCCGCCTAGCAACTGCTTCTTGGGTTAGTGGCTTCTTTAGCTCCATGATGAAGCTCTTGTTCATTGGCCGGCTATCTTACTGTGGGCCCAACGTCATCAACCATTTCTTCTGTGACATCTCTCCTCTCCTCAACCTTACCTGTTCAGACAAGGAACAGGCTGAGCTGGTAGATTTCCTCCTGGCCTTGGTAATGATCTTGCTGCCCTTGCTGGCTGTGGTGTCCTCCTATGCCGCCATCATTGTGGCCATCTTGAGGATTCCCACTTCCCAAGGAAGGCAGAAAGCCTTCTCTACCTGTGCCTCACACCTAGCAGTAGTTGTCATCTTCTACTCTTCCACCCTCTTCACATATGCTCGACCGAGGGCTATGTATGCCTTTAACTACAATAAAGTCATATCTGTGTTATATACTGTTATTGTGCCTCTCCTCAACCCTGCCATCTACTGCCTGAGGAACAAGGAAGTGAAGGATGCCCTGAAGAAGACAGTGCTGGACCGATGTCACCATTGTGGTGATTCCCAAGATTGACAGTGAATAGATTGTGGGAAGAAGTAGGGAATAGGGATGGATGAAATGTGAGAAGCTCCCCAAAGAAGGCAGAGAAAATTCTCTTTGTTAGGTGGTGATCTCAGGGATTTGAACAGTGACTATTATTTCTTGTGTCCTGAAAAAATGCAAAACTAGGTTATACCTCTAATCCATGGATAAATTCCTGTATATCTATAACCACTAATCAAGCAAGCTTCATTCCCTCAGTGTAAGTAAAAAGAAGGGAAATATTGCAAGAATGAAAAATGCCCTATCAGGAGTGTGTGGGACAGGGTAGAGAATATCTATGCTACCTGCTAAATGAGGTGACAGATGAAGGGTGAAAACCCCAATACCTAATTACCATCTAGTGCCCTGGAATGCTGAGAATTTTCTCTCCCTCTTTAGGGGAAGATGCCCCATCCTTCTCACCTTTTTGGTTTAAATTCCAATGTTTTGCATCAGGAAGGATTAAACCACATGTCTTTTAGAAGCAAGAAGTGTGGTAAAAAGCTACTTTCCAGGTTGGATGACAGTGTCAGTTTTATGTTGACATAATAGTCTGCATTTCTGATATTGAAATGGCTGTTGAATAAAGCTATAATTTGCCTAGTAAATCTTTTCTTCTCTAAGCTAAACATTCCCAATTCTTTCAACAGATCCTTCTCTCACACAATCTTAAGACTCTTCAGCATCCTGTCTACTATTCTTTGTGTGACTTTAGTTTGTCCATATCTTTCTTCAGATGGGATACTTATGAAGAACATTTTAATTTCACATATGATTTGATCAGGATGGAATATATAAGGAACATCACTACCTTACTTATCCTGGGACACTCCAGAATTGAAATAATCTCTCCAAGTATAGGCTCTCAGTGTGACAATGGCAAATGTAGAGAACAGAGGTTAAAGATAAAAGGGAAGGAATATTGGAAGGCATCAGAATTTTCTCATTTTATGCTTTGATCTTTATTGAGCATCTCCCAACTAGAAGGACCTGTCAAAGGGAAATGTCAGTTAGCTCTCTCTCTCTCTCTCTCTCTCTCTCTCTCTCTCTCTCTCTCTCTCACCCTTGCCTGTTATATTTGAATTGATACTAAGTATTGGTTCCAAGGCAAAAGAATGGTGAGGGATAGACAACTGGGGTTAAGTGACTTGCCCAGGGTCACACAGCCAGGAAGTACATGAGGCTAAATTTGAACCCACTTTTGTCGCTAGGCCTGGGTCTCTATCCACTGAGCCACATAGTTGCCTCCAATTAGCCGTCTCTTATTGCATTTACAAGGTGAAAATTTCCATACATGGAGGTATGAAACCTAGTAAGGGATCAATTGAACAGTCTATCAGTGCAGCAGAAGTATACTATTTCAAGTAGAATTATCTTAAGTCAAGAAGATATATATATATATATATATATATATATTTAAAAAGTGGTTAATAGGAAATGTAAATTCAAGGTAAGAAGAGGTAGTAAAAGGACATGTAAAAATGAGCTCCAGTCACCAGACTCAGGCAAAATATGTTATTCACACAATTGATAGGCATGATTACCAGACAATAATCTAAAAACATAGCACAGAAGAAGAAACAAAGGGTACCTATTTTTTCATTTTAAAGGGTAAAGACTAAAATTCTGAAACTACAAGCTGGTGAAAATAACTGCAATTCCTGGATAATTCTGGAGCACATCAGTAATGGCACAATTTATGCCTTTTATACAGCTTGTGAGCCTTTAGAAAAGGGAATGAGCCAGCCTAGTTTCATCAAAAAGAGACCAGGCTGACCACATTTCTATTATAGGAGGGTAAGTTTCACATGCCAGATTAGTGGATCAGCATCAGTTGGCTTGGATTTCAGTGAGGCATTTGACTAAGTTCTTGATAATACCTTTTTGGTTAAGATGAAAAAAATATTGTATAGAAGATAGTTGAATTTGGAATTGACTGACCAGAACTCAAAACTAGTCATTAATGAATAATGTAAACTTGGAGAAAGGTCAGTAATAAAGTATTTCAGTGATCAGTCCTTAACCATTTACTATTCAAACTCTCTCTCCATATATATATTATCAGTGGCTAAAGGTGTATATGGAAGGCTTATCAAAATTATAGATGACACAAAGCTGGAAGGATAAGCTAACATGTTAGATGCCAGAGTAAAGATCCAAAAAAGTATTTTCAACAGGAAAGAGCAATGGCCCAAATCTAATAAAATGAAATTTAATATGGTTAAATATAATGCATTGGGATTTAAGGTATAATAGCTGCCTCCAGGTATAGAGAAGTTAAAGAGAGATTATATTTATTTTGTTTGGCCCAGAGGGCATAACCGAGAGAAATAGGTGGAAGTCTCAGAGAAACAGATTTAGGCTCCTTAAATAGCATGCATTTTATGAGAATTAGAGCTGTCCTTAAAATCAAATTGACTACCACAAGAAGTAATGACTTTTTTAATATCACCATTTAAAATACATTTTAATCAATACAATTCTATTTTCTCTTCTATCTCAACTCCTCTTATTAAAAATAAAAGATAAATGCAAACAAACCAACAAAAACCAGAAAAAAGAAGGAAAATACTTTATATCAAAACAAATTCCTGAATTAGATATGTCCAAAAATGTCTTATTTTGCATTATGAATTCATTACCTCTCTGTCAAGAGGTGGGTTGGGTAGTTTTATCCTCAGTGTACTGTACTCAAGGTTAGTGCTTGGTCAGAGTGGTGAAGTCCTTCAAAACTATTTATCTTTACAGTGTTGTTATCATATAGGTTCTATTGATTCTACTCATTTCATTCTACATCAGTTCATGTTAGTCTTCCTAGGTTCCTTGTAAACTATTACTATCATCATTTCATACAGCACAATAGTGAAGCCATAAGCTTTCTAAAAGCTAGATATGAAAGCATAGGAAAGACAATCACTTTTCATGTATTTCATGTATTTTTGAGAGGATGTTATCTTGATATGGGTTCAGTTATGTGGTCTCTGAGGACCCCAACTAGTTATAAGAGTCCATGAGCCAAAATGGTCATATAAACTGAATATTAAAGGCCATATATTTTTCCAAAAATGAAAAGAGAAGGAAGTAAGGTACCTTTCACAACTTTGGTTTGATGAGAGACAAGGGAGTTCCAAACCAAACAAAAAGATAACTTATCACAAATGATATAGAAATAACTTTAATTCATAAAATTAAAAACTGTTCTTCCCCAACAAAATAGTGCAATTTGGATAAGAAGGAAATAAGTCAATTGGGGGAAATATTTATATCAAATTTATCTGCCGAAAAGCTGAGATCCAAAATATATGAAGAGGCAATATAAATAAATAAGGTATGAGTCACTTAATGGATACATTGTCTATCATATACAATGGTCAAAGGACATAAACCAAAAATTCTTCAAATTATTGTAAATTATTAACAACAATATAAATCACTCAAAATTACTGAGAAATATAAATTAAAACAACTCACAATCACCCAAACAATTGACAAAGAAGACAAAAGATTAAATAGCTAGTTTGTGTAAAGAATAGATCTTTGGACTGGAAAAGAAAGAACTGAGTTCAAATCCTATCATGGGCACTTAATTTGTGACCTTGGGAAAGTCACTTAGCCTCTAATGAAAATCCCTATTTCATATGGTTGTTGGGAGGACCAAATAATATGGGATATGTAAAATCCTTTCCAAACCTTAAAATTCTATACAAATATTATTATTGTTATTACTATCATTATTTCATGCTATAGTGGGGGCTGGGTTACACAGAATACCAGGCAGATAATACACTATTTGTTTAGTTGTGAATTGGTCCAAGAATTCTGAAAAACCACTTTGGAATTAATCTAAAAAGATGGCTTACATAACTATAAATTTGACTCAGATATCCCATTGTTAAGTATATTTTCTAAAGTCAAGGATAGACAAATATTAAATCTGCCAAAAAATTAGTAGTAGTACTTTTGTTGTAGCAAAAGGAGTAAAAACAATCTAGGACACTAGCTAATTCAAATGAGCAAGGTGGTAGAATGAATAGGGCATCATGTCTACAGTCAGGAAGATCTGAGTTCAAATTTATCCTTGGACACTCACTCACAAGTTCTGTGACTATGGGCAAGTCACTTCACTTTTGTCTGCCTCATTTCTTCAACTGTAAATGAAGTTCAGAATATCATTTACCTCCTAGTGTTGTTGTGCGGACTGAACAAGATAATGGTTGTAAATGTTTAACAGAGTTCCTGAAACATAGTGGGTGCTTATTATCTTCTTTTCCTCATTTGAAAATGAGAGAACTTGACCACAGAACCTGTGATCACCTCACTATTCTATGCTGCCATTAAAGTAGATGCCCATATGTTGGGAAATTGATTTTAAAAAGGTGAATGAAATTAAGTGGATGATATTGTGCCATAAGAAACAATGAAAATGAAGAATTGAGATAATAGGGAAGAGTTAATATGAACTAATTCAGAGGAAATTAGGTAGAACCATAAAAACAATATAGATGATTACCACAAAAATATGAAGGGAAAGAATAACAAAAGAGAAATTGTATAATTATAGTGACCATGGTTGGTCCCAGAGAACAGATATGAAAATGTACTTCCCTCTATTCTATGAGGAGGTGGGATACATACTGTGTGTGTGGATCATAGCATAGGAGGTAAATTCTGGACAGTTTGTTGATTAGTTTTGTAATTACTTGTCTCCCTCTTTGTAATTATTTTATCCTAGAGATAACTTTCTAGGTAGGGAAGGAGAGATAAGTTTGTAAATGAAGGACATTAAAAACAATAGATTAAAAAATAAAATAGATTAATATAAATAAATATTTTAGGAGTCTAAGCCGCTCCTAGTGGTCATTTGTGATGCTTATTTTGTTGTTTTAAGGTTTATATCTTCTATATAATTAGACTCTGCTTTTTTCATGAAAGTTTTAAATAATGTTTAAATAGAAGTTTTGAAAAGAAAAACAGTTGTTTTCTGTAAAATAGGGAAGAGTGGGGAAGATTTCAGACCAAGAAAGGAAAGGGAATCTTTTAGGTCATGCTATTTCCTATTTTGTTTAAATTTTTGTGCATTCAAAGGATTTCAGACATCTTCATCTTTGGAAACAGAAATTCAAATATGGTCAACATAAAACCAAAAATAAATAAATGCATTTTGAATCTTCCACTATTTGGAATTTTTTTCTCTTTTCTCAAGTGGTTGTCTAGACTTAGTAGAAATAAACTTTTTTTCCTTTTGATTATTGAATGGTATTGTTACATTGGGGTTAGGGCCAGGAATTATAGGATGGACAATGTTGATGGGATGTAACAGCAAAAAATATAGTGGAATAAATACAAAATGTCAGGGGAAAGTGGATGCAAGAATCTATCCTCCCTTGGAGGGGTCCTGGATCAATTTATTCCCATACCTCCAAGATCAAGTTTAGACAGAATCAGGGGATCAAAAGGTTAAGATTAATTTTGCCAAACATGTTAGACATTTTCAGTATTCTTGACTCCTAGAAAGAATCCATTATGTTACAAAGGGTTGGAGGGGAAGGCTTCCAAAGATTAGGGGTGTCTTGGGTACTGTTACAGAGGAATTGTGTAAAGGAAGCTAGGGAACTTCGTTGAAAACTTAGGTAGTATTTCCCCTTTGGGAAAGTGGTCTCTCAATGAATAGGTACAAGGTAACATGTTACCTAATATTCTAAGGTGAATTCCAAATGGAAACATGACTTAGAAAGATTGACATTATAAGCAAATTAGAGATACAAGGAAGAAATTACCTTTCCAATCTATGCATAGGTGAAGAATTCATGACCAAAGAGGATCACAGAAGACAAAATGGACAATTTTTATTTCATAAAATTTGAAAAGTTTTGCATAAAGTAAAACAATGCAACTAATATTAGAAAGGAAACAGGTGACTAGGGAAAATGTTTACAAAAAGGCTCATTTCTAAGATATTTAAGGAACCAATTCAAATCTATAGGAATAAGAGTCATTCTACAACTGATAAAAATTATCAAGGAATAAATACAGGCAGTTTTTATTTTATTCTAAAAATATTTTTAAATGTATTCTGTTCAGCAATGCAATAATCCAGGACAATCCAGAGGAATTTATGAAAGAATGCTATTCACATCCAGAGAAAGAACTGTAGGAGTAGAAATGCAGCAGAAAAACGTATGATTGATCATGCGGTTCAATGGGGATATGATTGGGGTTTGGACATTAAAAGATCGCTCTATTGCAAATGCGAATAACATGGAAATAGGTTTTGAACAATGATGCATGTATAACCCAATGGAATTGTTTGTCAGCTCTGGGAACGGGGAGGGAAGAGGGGTGGAAAAATCATGAATCATGTAACCATGGAAAAATGTTCTAAATAAGGAAACAAAAATTTTATTTTGTTAAACATTTTCTAATTACATTTAAAATTTTGTTTAACATTCATTAAAAAAGCCAAACTCTTCCTTCTGTCTTAAAAATCAATAGCATTTATCAGTTCCAAGGCAAAAAAAGTGTTAAGGGTTAGGTGTTGGGGTTAAATGACTTGCACAGAGTCACACAGCTAGAGACTAGATGAAGCCAGATTTGTATTAAGGATCTCCCATGTATATGAGGCCTGGATCTCTATCTCCTGATTCACCTAGATGCCCTCACATTCCATTAACTTAAAACTTTCACATGATCATTGGGAATCACTAAGAAGGAACTGCCTGTATGTTATTTCACTGAGCCACCTGGTTACTCCTAACATTGATTTTAAAAAATAAATTCCAAATATTTTCCCTCCTTGTTACTCCTCACCACCACTGGAAAAGGCAAGCAAAATGATATCCATTTTATATTAGAAGTCACGCAAAACACATTTCAATATTAGTGATATTGTGGAAGAAAACACACACATATATACAAAATAAAGTAAATGAAAAAAATTTGCTTTTATCTGCACTGAATGTTCATCAGTTCTCTATCTGGAAGCAGACAGCATTTTTCAACATGGGTCCTTTGGAGTTATTTTCAATCATTGTATCAATTAGAATAGCTAATTGATCATCAATACAATATTGCTATTACTGTGTACAGTATTCTTCTGGTTATGCTCACTTCACTTTGAATAAATTCATATGATTTCCCAGATTTTTTCAGAAATCATTCTACTAATCATTTGTAATAGTGCAATAGTATTCCATCACTATCATATGCAAAAATTCATTCAGCAATTCTTGAAATGATGAGTATCCTTTCAATTTCCAGTACTTTCCCATAACAAAAAAGTTGCTATAAATATTTTTGTATATATAGGTCCTTTTCTATTTTCCTTGACATCTGTGGAATACAAGTTTTGTAGTAGTAGTATTGAGTCAAAGAATATGAATAATTTTATAGTCCTTTGATTGTAATTACAAATTTTTAACCAAAATGGTTTGACTGGTTCACTATTCAACTAATAGTTCATTAATATATCTATTTTCCATAATTTCATCCAGCATTTGTCATTTCTAACAGATGTTAAGTGATAATTCAGAGTTACTTTAATTTGTTTTTTTTTTCTAAGCAAGAGTGATTTTACACACTTTTCCTCATATGACTATGATAGATTTGATTTTTTCTTCAGAATATTGCCCATTCATATCTTTTTGGAAATCGCTCTTATTTTTATAAACCTTTTATTTTGCTGAGTTTCACATATATTTGAGAATTGAGCTTTGTATCAGAAATTTATTGCAAAGTCCTCAATATTTTCTTGAAATATTATATCTATGCTTTTTCTTTGATCTGAACTTTCAGGTAGTCTAATAATTCCTGAATTACCTTTTCTCAATCTATTTTCTAGGTTGATTGTTTTTCTGATGAGATATTTCATATTTTCCTAGATTTTCTTTCATTCTTTTGACTTTGTTTCTTGATTTCTCATGGAGTCATTAGTTTCCATTTGTCCAATTCTAATTTTTTTCTTTTTAATTTTCTTTTATTTCCCCCAATTATATGTGAAAACAATGTCCAATATTTAAAAAAGAATTTTGAGTATTAACTTCTTTCCCTCTCACCCTCACCTTTGCCCCCTGCTTCCCCTGAGATGGTAAATAATCTCATGTAGATTTTACTTGCACAATCATATAAAACATTTTTCCATGTTAAACCTTTTGTGGAAGAAAAACAAAAAAATACGAAAGTAAAAAAGTGAAGTTTAGTCTGGATTCAGACCCTATCTGTTCTTTCTCTGGAGGCAGATAACATTTTTTATCGTGTGCCCTTTGGTATTGTTTTGGATCATTGTATTGCTGAGAATATCTAAGTTATTCACAGTTCATTATATTGTATTCCTGGCTCCATGTAAAATATTCTACTGGTTCTGCTTATTTCACTGCACTTCAGTTCATGTAAATATTTCCAGGTTTTTCTGAGCTCCTCCAAATTCTAATTTTTTAAAATTATTTTTTCAGTAAGATTTTATGACTTTTTTCATTTAGGGAATTCTTTTTTGTAAGGTGTTTTTTTCTTCATTTTTTGTGCCTCTTTTACCAAGTTCTTAATTGTCCTTTCATAATTTTCTTCTTTTGCCCTCATTTCTTTATTTTTCCTTTATTAGTCTTATTTGATTTTTTGTTTTCCACTCCAGAATTCAACCCTAAGGCATTATTTTAAAATTGGAGGAGAATACTAGGAGAACTTGGCTGAGTGCTTTCTCTTCCCTTCCATCAATTATACCACAACCTTGCAAGACCTAGTTTCCTTATTTGCAAAATGAGGCAGATGTACTTGATGCTCTCTGAGGTTCCTTGTATTTCTAGGTCTGTGATCACATATATGTAGATATGAAAGGTGAATCCATAAGAAATAATGGAATCACCAAAAAAAAGTGGATAGACAAGACGTCCTAGAAAGAGCACTGAGGTCTATTCATACCCAGGGGTCAGGATATGGAAGCTGTTCTCACACAGGAGACTGAGAAGTAGCAGTCAGATAAGTGGAAGGATAATCAGGATAGATCAGAAACAGGAAAACCAAGTGTCATAATTCAGGCCTGACCTAGTCTGATCCAATGTTCAGGTTCAAGATTCAAATGGAATGAGATCCTGTCATTTTAGCAATTAGCAAAATTAGCAGAATTCTAGTAATTAACAAAAAAACCAACACACTCAATGTCATAGGAAAGATATCCACTAAGGAGACATCATTAATTCAGTTTAGCTTTAGACTCTCTGCCTCTGTGTTGATTATGCCTAGTAACACATCTAAGAGGAGAAATGCTCACTCCTTTTGAATTTAAGCCACCAGGAAACTAGAGCAATGCTCTAAATCACAGTCCCAAAGGGTAGTGAGAGTGTCTAGTAGGAAGGTATGGTCAACAGTATACAATGACACATAGATAAGGTCTGAGTAAAGACTTTTGGATTTATGAATTAATTATTGGCCTTGGAGAGAGGGTAGTTTGAGATAAGTAGTAGAGTCTGAAGCTGATTCACAAGAAGTAAGTGGGAAGTGAGAAAGTGGAAACAAGGGACATAAGCAAATTTTCCCCCCTAAGAATTTGGCTGTCAAATGAAGAAGAAATATAGGACCATTGCTTGGGAAGAAAAGTAGAACAAAGGCTTCATTTTTTTTATATTCATAAAGGAAATTTGGGGATTTTTTCATAGGTACCAGGAAAAAAAGACAGTGGAAAAGCAAAGATTTAAAATTAAGGTGATGGGGTGTTTGATTGAAGGTCAAACTCCCAGAGGAGACAGGGGCTGGTAGCATCAGGGGTCCAAAGTGAGGGATTGGTGGTGGCAAGGAGGAGGACCTTATCATTCTCAGAGATTGGAACAAAGAAAGAGGTAACTGGGGAATGGTGTTGAGGGGTTTGAGGTATAGAACTGGGAGATGAAAGCTCCTGACAGATGGCCAAGCTATCTTACCAGTGACAGGCTAATGGTTTTTATTTTTAGGAATTCACCTAGCCTTCTCTGGGGATAAGATGTTCCATCCTAGCATCTGCCCCCCCCTTATTTTTACCATTGGAAATATGTAGTTTTCCCTAAACTAAATGGCTGCACAAATACTGGAGTTTTCCTTCACTGACATTCATGCCTGGCCACACTTCTCCTAAGCTTGCTCCTTGGCTCAGAGGGCTAATTAGTTTGCTAGGAGAGGGACTGGTACTAAGGAGGCTACTTATCTCGATCCACACTTGGGCAGATGGCCCCCTTGGGCCTCCAGTTTCACCATGCCCTTTAGAGTCTAAAGGAAGCAGTATAATGAATGCTTTATTCTGTACCTCTGTTCTGCACCTGTCGTGTATTATTATCTTTTGCAGTTATCAATGTTTATATCTTATCCCTTTCTCAATGTAAATCTTCATGAGGTTAAGGGCCCCATCTTTTCTAAATTTTGCATCTCCCCCGGTAACTAGCCCAGAGTGCCACATGTAATAAATGCTTAATAAATATTTGTTGGATTGAGTTAAATAAAATTGAATGACTATGTACAGGGTTCCCGATAGAAAAAAATTTCAGATTTCCATTTTATTTCATGCACCATAATCTTTCAGCCCATGATTCAGACTGCATAGAAATTTGTATCTTGAGTGGGGATTATGTCTACATGTGTATGAACATGCATGTGGGCATACTCATGTCTCTGCTTGTTTGCATGCAGTGAGTCCTACTGTGGATGCATGCAAGGGCAAAGGTGCAGGTTGTTTTCCACTCCAAGCTATGATAATATGGTTAACTTTATCCTTTTTTGCTTTCCTCTGCATGTCCTCTGTTTATTGTCCCTCTCTGGAGATTCTTAATCTATGTGGAGACCAGCCAGAAAAGGATGGGATTTTTTGGGGAGAGAAGGTAATCACCCCCTCCCTCCCCACAGCCCCCTTACATTCACAGCCTGGTTTAGAAATGGGTCTTGGGCATTATTCATTGACCTAAGCACTTTCTTTGCCCTGGGGTACAACTTAAAATAGTTCTATCCTCAACTCTGCCCCCATCAAACTCTCATTCCAAGTCCCCCTCAGGGCCTTTGATTGGCCAAATCATCTTCTCAATTATCTCTCCCGGGAGGGCCCTTCTGAGAAGTCAGGGAATTGGTCCTTGGCCTCTCACTAGGGACACAGGGGCAGGAGGTGCACAAAGAGTGCTTGTTGCAGTCTTGACTCCAGCTTAGGAGAGATAAAGCACAGACCAGCCCAACACTGCTCAGTCCAGCTCTGCTTAATTCAGCCCAACCTAATTTGTGACTGTTCATCCAGGACCAGCAGTCCTACCCAGGTTTGGAGATTCACTGGTAATGTTCAATATCTAAGGACTTATGTTCTTCACAGGTTTGAAACTTAGTTGAATTCCAACATGCAAAAAATGAGAGTTAGGGAACTGATCCCAAATTTTAAAAAATTTGACTTTGTGCAAGGCTAATTATAGCAACACTTCACTCCTTCCAGAACACCAATGAAGCTCTTTCAATTATTTATATTAATGATGAGGAATGTTGACCTGGATAATCCAAAATGACCTTTGTCTTGAGAATGCATTTATTTTATTTTTACTGTTTGTTTTAGCATATCCCCATCCCTAACATATAATGACGAATGCCAGTGAATTAGAATCTATAACACAATGAGCCATATTTGACCTGAGGTCTCCCTGAGGACTGATGGGAAAATTCTCATCTTTGTAATATCATTCTTCAATTATACAAAAGGAACATAAAAATTATTGGAACAAGGGGGAAAATTATCAATTCATATTAAGCTATACTTAGTCATGTGAGGAAAGGAAATAACCAGAGACAAGAAAGGTCAAAAGCACTTAGATCAGGGGCACTCATTCTGGTTTATAGATAAACCATAAGATTTCAGAGTTTTGGAACTTGGATGGAGAAAAATAGCATTTTTGTTTTCACTAACTAATAGCATTTTTCAGTTATTTAAAAACATTTTAATGAGGGGTCCTTACATTTCATTAGACTGCCAAAGAGGTCTTTATCACAAAATAAAATTAAGAATCTCTGATTTAGATAAAGACCAAGAGAGAAGAAGAGATATTATTGTTAAAGTATATTATATTATAGAGAATTTGGAAAACTAGCCATAAGTAAGAGGGATTTAACTTATCGAGGTTTCTAGAGATGCTCTTGCCATAAGCAGAGCAGTTAATTACTATATAGAAGATAGCCATCTTTGAAGTGCTGTCATGAAGAAGAAGGATTAAATTTCTTCTATTTGGTTCCAGAGGCAGGAATCAGGAGTTATAGGAGGCTATGGCCAATTTAGGATTGATTTCAGGAAAAATTTCTGAAAATGAAAGCTATCCATAAAAGAAGGGGCTGCCTTAGGAACTAGTAGGTTTATCTTCCCTCCTTTGAGGTCTTCAAGCAGAGACTATGACAATTTATCAGGGGTGTTATGGTAAGGATTCTTTGTGGGGGGTTATGAGTTGGAATAGAGAGTCTCTCAGGTTCTTTTCAACTCTAAAATCTATGATTCTGTGAAATGGAATAAGAATCCATTCCATGTGGATAATTGAGAGTTCACTCTAATGGTCAGCTTGGTTGGGACTCTGGAAGAGAGCAGCTGGGCATTTTTGTGCATGTGTGTGTGTGTGTGTGTGTGTGTGTGTGTGTGTGTGTATGTATGTACATATTTATGTGTGTGATACTTTTTCTTGTAAGGGGAACAATCAGGGACTTGGGAGACTGTCAAGTGTCTCCCACAGCTATGACCAATTGGCTCACAGGAAAGAGTTCCTTCCATTCTTCTCATCTCCTCCTGGAGTCAGTCAAGGGCTTTTCCCTTGGGGAATCACATATATGAACAATACTACTTAGTAGGAAGGCTACAGTGAATAACATTCCTGTTGTCCCTATAAATAACAACTACAACAATAATAAATAACATTTATATTGGTGCAGCTAGATGACACTATGGAGAGAGTGCTGGGTCTGGAGTCAGGAAGACTCATCTTCCTATATTCACATATGGCCTCATCTATAAAATAAGCTGGAGAAGAAAATGGCAAGCCTTTCCAATATCTTTGCCAAGAAAACCTCAAAGAGTGGTATAAAGATTCAGACACAATTGAAAAAATGGCTGAACAACAAAAACATTTATATCATAATAATAGTAGCAAATATTTATATAATACCTATGTGCCGGGCATTTACAGACATTGTCCCTTTTGATCTTTACAATTTTACAGATATTTTACGGATATCGCTTTTGATCCTCACAACAACCCTGGATGGTTGGTCCTATTTTTTATCCCCATTTTACAGATGAAGAACCTGAGGCAGACAGAAATCAAGCAAGTTATCCGAGGTCATACAGCTAGTAAGTGCCTGAGGCTGGAATTAAATTCAGGTCTTCCTGTGATCCCTCTGCCCCATCTCATTAGACCTAAACAATGCCAAGCTTGAAGAAACCCTATAGATCCCTGTGTACTAATCTCGTTATTTAGGAAACTAAGATTCAGAGAGACAAAGTGAACTAGCAAAAATTATACAGCTAATTAATGGCAGAGCTGGAGCCTATGTCTTCTGACTTCCAATGAGGCATTCTTTCCCTTACCACCATTTGGCCTTTGTATCTCAGTTTCCCTTATGTCCTTTACCATCACATGACTTCCTCTTTTATACTCCAGAACCAGGCAGAATGGAACTAAAAATCATGTAAGTTAAGCAGTTTTTTCAAACTCACTCAGTAACTGAAGGGTGGAAGTAGAAAGAAAATTCAGTTCTCTTTACCCTAATGCCTAGGTTAGGGTGGATTGTTCCAAAGGAGGAGCAGGATCACTAAAATGGATACAATTAGATTTTCTTTCATGGGTACTTTGCTAGTAAATTGAGGAGATTGGATTATGAATTCTCAGGTCCCTTCAGCTCTAAACTTCCATGTTTTTCTGTGAATCAACAGGTTTCTCCTGAGCCCTCTAATACCTTCAGTGAAAGGTATCTCAAAGTGGGTAAGGCAGGCTTAAGAATGGAGGTGATTACATCCCCAGATGGAGGGGTGCATAAATAATCCCAACACAAACTTGGATTTGTTATTGAAAACAGTTATCCACATGGGTTCCTGTTTTTTTTTTTAAAGAGAGTTTTCTGAACATTCAGAAACAGGTTTATAGACTCACGGAGTCTCAGAGTAGGAAAAAAACTTTAGCTACTTTTTAATACAAGCTTCATATCTGAGCAAATAACCTCACTTATAACATTTCAACTAAATTGTCATCCAGCATCTGCTGGATGGCCTCTCCTGATGGAGAGCTTATTACCTCATAAAGCAACCTGATCCAATTTTTGGATGTTTCCTGCTGTATGAAGTCCTAGAAATAAGGACTGTATCACTAGTTTTGATTCCTTCTCCTTCTACTCAGAGCTTGGAGAGATGTGCCTGTATTTCCTGGTATATATTAAACAACATAGTTTTCATCCTCTTACCGCCTCATGATATATTAGTGAACTACTTGATGGAGCCTGGATACTAATTTTGTCGATTTTCACTGTCTTGAGTCTCATTTTGAGATTTCAAGAATTTCCTTTCAGGGATAAGTATAAGGGAAAAAATTCTTAGCTGAATAGGCTAGGAAAATCCCCAGCAGGACTTTCAAGGTCTAAGGCCATATCTTGAACCTCTTCTCTGGACAAAAAGTCAGTCAATAGTTTCCCCTATAGGCAACAAGCATTCACCTCATCCCTATGGTGACATAGTTCTATATTTTTAATTCTTGCTGCTTTTTAAAAATATTTTCTCTATCTCCTGTTGACTGCTTATTGCATTTCCTATTGTGATTGTTTCAAACCTTTATAAATCTCCTCATTTCCTTCCTACTCCTCCTCACTCATAAGACTTGAACAACCTCCTACTTATGAACAATTAATTAGGTGGTATAATGACTAGAGCAAGGACTTGTTGTTAGGAAGAGCTAAGTCTCACACACCAGCTGTGGGACACTGGGCGATCATTTAGCTTTTATCTGTCTCAGTTTCATCATCTGCAAAATGGGGATAATAATAATACCTACCTTTCAGGATTTTTGTAAGGACCAAAGGAGATGCTATTTTAAAGTATTTTTCAATCTTTAAAGCTATCTTTGAATGCTAGTCATTGCCATTATTTCTTTGCTGAATGTGAGACCGTCCAAAATGAGATCCTGTATCTTTCTACTCTCTATCCTATAATCTCACTTTATTTTTCTCCCTCTCCTTCTCCTCCTCTTCCTTTGCCTCTCCTCCCATCTCTTAAGTTGTACTTTCTTTTATCTTTGCTTAGGTTTATCCTCCATTTGTGCCTTCAATCGCATCCCTAGTCTCTACCATTATCTCTTTCTTTTTTGTGTATCATTTTCTTTTCAAGGTTCCTTGTCTTTTGCCTACAAGCACAATTTATTCTGTCCATCTTAATAATGAAACAAAACAAAATTCCACCTCTTCACTTATACTATCATCTTTTTTTCTCATCCATTTTATCTCCAGATTTCTAGATAGAATTGTATATAATTGCTGTCTCCATTTCCTTACCATCTGCTCATTCCTCAGTCTTAAGTATCTATTTTTTGTCCCCAGTCTACTAAAAAAACTTCAAGTGTCATTCATAACCTCTTTATCAAAGATTTGTATCCCCCTTGAAATTCTCTCCTTTTATTTCTATGGCACTATACTCTCCTAATTTCTTTATTCATCTAGAGTTCCATTAACAAATATTTTTTAGGTCAATTGAGCAATCAATAAGCATTTAGGAAGCACACATATGGAGAGCACTGTGTTAGTCACTAGGAAGTAAACATGGAGAAATTATACACTTGACCTTAAGGAATTTATGATCTAATGAAAATAATAGAAATAATAATAATAATAATATAGTTTACTTCTGACTCTTTTTTACATCTTCTA
The DNA here is from genome assembly GCF_016433145.1 of Gracilinanus agilis. Classification (NCBI taxonomy): domain Eukaryota; kingdom Metazoa; phylum Chordata; class Mammalia; order Didelphimorphia; family Didelphidae; genus Gracilinanus; species Gracilinanus agilis. The sequence continues at coordinate 163,816,316 of NC_058133.1, read as the reverse complement.
ATAATTTTCCTCCCATTGCTACTTCTTAAATATAGATATTCTATGAAGTTATATACTATCACCTCTCTTCTACTCACTCTCTATGGTCACTCCTTCAGTAATCAAGCTAGGAGTATTTTGACTATTTTGCTAAGGCCTCAAATTTAAGATGTTCCAAACTTAATTAAGTTTAGAAACCCTGGAGTCATATTTTATTTCTTCCTCTCTTTGCCCCCCATTTGCCCCCATTTGCCAAACCTCATCCATTCTACTTTCTTACTGTTGCAACTTGTTCTTTCTTTTATGTCATCACTACTTGGTTAAGCCTCTCAACACCACTCATCTGAACTCAAATGCTCTTCCTCTTTCCAATCTCTTTATCTTTCAGTCCATCTTATATGCTATTACTGCCGTAGGAATCTTTTTATAGAACACCTTTAATCATGCCCTCTCCTCAAAAACTTTTGGTAGTTTTCTATTGCTTAGAGAATTAAGTACTTCTTCTCACTCAAGACCCTCCATGATTTAACTCCCATTTATCTCTCTATCTCATTTGTAATTACTTCCCTAAATTCACCCTGTGATGTAATAAATAAAATTACTCATTGTTTTCTGAATATGTCATGCTTCTTTATTTCCCTGCCTTTTCCTCATACTCTTTTCCCACTGAGATAATATAGATAATCCAAAATACTGTACCCACTAGAAAAAGCTGATTCTTTGCTTTGTCCTCCCACCAAAGAGTAGGAAGTGAAATGCTTTGGAGTCCCCAAATTGAGCTCTGTCCCTTTCTCTAACTTCTTTTCTGGCCTCATGTAAATAGCTTTACCTTCACTGAGGTTTCCTCATTTAATATATAGGTATAATAATCCATGAGCTACTTATTCCCCCTGGGGATTATAAGAATCAAATGAAAATGAGGATAATACTTTAAATTCTCAACCTCTGCCATTCCTTTTTTTTGCAGTTAAATGGGATGTTTTTCTTTATCAGCTTCCAAATCAGCTTCAAGCATCCCTTCTTTGTATGCTGATACCTGCCAACAATCAGAGAACAGGTTTTCTTGTTGCCCAAGGACATGCTAAAGAATCCGTAACTAAGGTAGGTGTTCCCAGAAGGTTGACTGGATGAGGATGGGGATGTGGTGGGAGATTAAGGGACACTTGTACTGTCAGTTTTTTCAAGGAGTAATTCTGGCTCCCATTGGCTTATTTAGCAAACATTTATTAAGTGGCTTTTGAAGGTAAAGTACTGAATAAGGCATTGGTGAGATCTAATCCAGCATTGAGATGAAACAGTCAAAGAGAACTATAATACATTCCATTGTAAATTTTGGCTCTATTTTTTTGTATTCCCATTAGGTAGATTAGTACAAGTATTATTTCCCTCAATTTGGGCATCTTTGAACCGATCCTGTGATTCCTCTAGTAAAAAATAATTCCTTTTAAGGAAACTCTAGCCATCAATGCAGATTGTCACCTACTCTGCAATTCATAGTCTAGCAGTGATGGTGAAACTTTTAGAGATGGAGTGCTAGGTCCTGTCCCCCTACCCCCAGACCAAGTGCCATGCCTGCCCCCTCCAAGACACCACATGCTGTGCCTCTCACATAGGGGAGGGAGGAAGCACTTCCATTGGACTGCTGGGTGGAGGAGCTGGTGAAGTGAGGAGTGTCCTCAGTGAGTGTAGAGAGGGGGAGGAGAATGACCAGAGTGCTCTGCTCCCCTCCAGCTCTGCTATCTGTGTGTTGCCCACCTTACCTGCTGTGCACTCCCATGGAGCTGTTGGGCAGAAGGATGTGGGATGTGAAAAAATGTTGTCAGGTGTGGTGGAGAGGGAGAGGGGAACAGCTCCACCTGAGTCCTTCTGCCTTCTAGTAATGAGCTGTAGAGTAGAGCGGTCATATGCCCACAGAGTGCACTCTGCCTGCCATCTTTGGCACCCATTCCATAGGTTCACCATCACTGGTCTATAGAGAGCTGCCTGGGGAAACTGAGAAAGTATGTGATTTTTTCAGAGCCAGAGATATAGAAAACATATGAGTCAAACTTGAACTCACATCTTTCTGACTCAGAGGTTACACTTTGTTGCCAATACTCTGATCATTTTAAAGATAAGAAATTGAGGGAAAGTTATTAATCCCCAGCTAGATAGCTAATAAAAGAAACTGACAATAATCCCACCAAGGTTTTTTTTTTATTGCAAATCAAGTATTCTTTCAACTCTATCAATACATTTCCCCTGGTGCTATGCTACCCCCTCATTTCTTCATCTGGAAAATTAGAGGATTAGACTAGATTAATAGTAAGAACAACATTTATATAACACCTTAAGGTATTCAAATTGCTTTACAAATATCAACTCATTTTATTCTCACAACCACCAAAAGAAGTAGGTGTTATTATTATGCCTGTTTTACAGATGAGGAAACTGAGGCTTAGAGAGGTTATGACTTTGCTCAGGATTACAAAACTAGTATCTTAGGATAGATATGAGTTCAAGTGTTCGTGACTCAAGGACCAGTGCATTGTGTAACCTAGCTGTCTCTGACTTCTATTATCTCTTTCAACTCTAAATCTTATCTTTAATGTGAGCAGGCAAAACTGATGTTACTAGCAACATCAGGGAAAAGCAGGAATGAATATTCAGGGCATGGCATAAATTGACCCTACTTGTCCCCACAGTTCATTATGAATGCCAGACCCCAAAGGGAGGACAACTGGACAGCTACCACCCAATTCATTCTTCTGGGATTCCCTACACAGCCTGCTGTCCAGCTACTCCTCTTTTCCCTTTTTCTGATAGCTTACCTGCTGACCTTGCTGGAGAATTTCATGATCATTCTTGCCATCCGCAGTGATGGGCAACTCCACAAGCCCATGTACTTTTTCCTGAGTCACCTCTCCTTCCTAGAGATGTGGTATGTCACCGTCATCAGCCCCAAAATGCTGGTGGATTTTCTCAGCCATGACAAGAGTATCTCATTTGCAGGCTGCATGACTCAACTCTATTTTTTTGTTACTTTTGTCTGTACTGAATATATCCTCCTTGCTGTTATGGCCTTTGATCGCTACGTGGCCATTTGCAACCCTCTCCGCTACCCAGCCATTATGAGCAACCAGCTCTGTAGCATCCTGGCTGGGGGCTGCTGGATCTGTGGCCTGATGACAGCCATGATCAAGATGGTCTTTATTGCCCGACTCCGCTATTGTGGCATGCCTCACATCAACCACTACTTTTGTGACATCTCCCCACTCCTCAACGTCTCCTGTGAGGACTCCTCCCAGGCTGAGCTGGTAGACTTCTTCTTGGCTCTGATGGTTATTGCTGTCCCACTCTGTGTGGTGGTGGCATCTTATGCTGCTATCATTGCCACTATCCTAAGGATCCCTTCAGCCCAGGGCCGCTACAAAGCCTTCTCCACCTGTGCCTCTCACCTCACGGTTGTCACTCTCTTCTATTCAACCACCCTCTTCACCTATGCCCGACCCAAGCTCATGTATGCCTACAATTCCAACAAGGTGGTATCTGTGCTCTACACAGTCATTGTCCCCCTCCTCAACCCAGTCATCTACTGCCTGAGGAACCGAGAGGTAAAGGTAGCCTTGAAGAAGACCATTCTTTGCAGAGCTGGGGGGACTGGGGAGGATGGGGCTTTGCATGCTTGACTGTCAGACAGAGTCTTTCTCAGTCAGTAACAGAATTGAATCTTGGCATTATCGTTGCCTGGACCACAAACACTTAACTTACTGCTTTTCCCACTTCCCATAAATTTCTAATTCTTTGTTTCAATTATCAGAAATTAGTGTGCATCATGAAGAATCATAGAATATAAGCATTAGAAGAGTCTTCTGAGGATGCCTACTCCTTATTTTCTCTTCATGAGAAAATGTGGGCTAGTAAACAAACACTACTCTTGGAATTAAAAGATTGGTATTTGAAGTCTGACTCTCCCACTGCCTTTGAACAGTTCACAAACTCTAACCCTAGGTTTCCTTATCTGAAAAATGGGGTTAGGAGGATGATAAAATATGCTATCTACTCATAGAGATATTTGTAAGAATCAAAAGAAAAAATATGTAAGGTACTTTATAACTCTGAAGTACCATAAAAATGTAATTTTTTAGACTTTTTACTATCTACAAATCCCAAGAAAATTTTAAAGAAATTGGTCCAGATATTTGTATAATTTGGAATCTATTACCACCTCCTTGTTTCCCACACACACTTTTGCTGCCATCTCCTTCTGCTTCAACCCAGAATTTAGTCTATGACTAGCCATCTTGACATATTTTAGGAGGAATCTTGTGGCCAAAAATACTGAAGGACTTGAAGTGTAGACAACAGAATGGCCTCTATAGGTGATCCCTTGGGGCTCAGAACCAGCCACCATTAAGCTTGGGTGATGGTTTCTCATTGTTCACATGAGGGTCAAATTCCTTCAAAGGACAAAGGGTCTTCATCACAGATCTTATGGTAGAAATGACATTTGAACTTTTCCTGGAAAGAGAAAATAGCTGTGAGTAGCAAGGAAAGGAGAACAGATTCACCAATTGCTGCTGAAGAGAACTGAGTTAAAAATTTTTTTTCAGTTATTTTTCAGTCATTCTTCAACTCCGTTTTTCCCTTAATAGAGGTGATATGCTTTGGTGTAGAGATTTAAAGTCAGAGGGTCTGGCCTTGAATTTTAGCTCAGCTATCTAACTATCACTCACCTTCCCTTTGGGCAAATTTCTAAGCTTTGTAGCTCCTAATTTCCGTATCTACAAAATTGAGACCAATGTATACCACCCACCTTTTAAGGGCATTGTGAAGAATAAGTGATCCATTCATTCATCAATCTATCCTATCAATAACTATGTACAGGTAATGAATAAAGCTCTGAGGATAGACAAAAATGAACCAGTACCTGATATCAACTAGCTGACATTCTGCTAGGAAGATGCAATTTAGTCAAAGATAAGTAAATATAAGATCTTTACAAAATAAACATACAGTAATTTAGAGTTGAGGCACTAACAACTAGAATATTAAGGAAAGGTCTTTTGAATGAGGGAGCACTTGAGTTGAACCTTAGGAACTAGGATTTCCAAGAAGTAGAGATGAGGAGGGAGAACATTCAGGGTACGGTGGACAGCTTGTTCAAAGAAATGGAAATAGAATGTCATATACAGTGAACTTAAAGAGCCCGGTAATAGAGAATCTGTATGTCTAAAATGACAGAGAAATGTGATCTCTTTTATTATTTTGCAAGTGAGAAAAAGAAAGAGCTCAGTTCCTCAACCCAATAGCCTCATAAAAATAGTGTAAAATGCTCCCAAATTATAATAAATTAATTAAATAGGGAATGAGGATAAATGGACCACTTGGGATCTTTAAAAAAGAATAGTCTCTCAGATAAAGAAAAGAAGTTAAAAGAGAGAATATATTTAGACATTTTGTTTTATTCATAAAAGACAATAGCTGAGCATGACAGAGAGAAAACAACTACATTGAAAAATCATAATTTTTAATCTAACTTTTAAAGATAAGTGCCTAGGGCAGCTAGGTGGCTAAGTGCTTAGAGTATCAGTTCTGGAGGTAAGAGGTTCTGGGTTCAAATATGACCTCGAGTATTTTCTAGCTGTGTGACCCTGGCCAAATCACTTAACCTCAATTGACTAGCTCTTACCAATCTTCTGCCTTGGAACAGTATCGATTCTAGAATAGAAGGAAAAGAGGTTTTTGTTTGTGTTTAAAGCCAAAGGCCTTTTAAAGGCAGCAAGTCATTGGACATCATAATTATACATATGTTAATGTATAAGTACATCTAATGGGTATTTTGTATTTGTAATGTGTTTGTAAACACATAATACTTTAATAATAGCCCCAAAGTTGTGGGAGGACCTATAATAAGACATATCCAGTTGAATAATGAACACATTAAAATAAGTTAATTTGGGGTAGTAAAGAAAGTTCTGATTTTAGCAAAGCAAGATCTGGCACCTGTAATGAAAAATCTATCATCAGTGAAAATAGGATAAGATAAGTCAACAACAAATGTCAAAAATAGAAAAAGTGATGAAAAATAAGAGCAAAGTTATGGAGTGATTTGGGAAATAAAACTAAAGCTCAAGTCAAATGAGCTAGAGTGATAGGAAATGCAGTAAAGTCTCCCACCTGACTGAATTGGTCACAATACACAAATGTTCTAATTCAATTTATAAAATGGCAGAAAGCAGAGTTATTTTAATTGACAGTGGTAACAAATAGGCTAAGGGTATGTGTCATTAAATGAATAAAAAATATTTATATATTTATAACAGCTGCTACAACAATTTTTTTAATGGAATCATGGAAATGAATGATTCTTTGTTGGTATCACAAAAATTAAGCCATAAAAGTGGAACAGTGAAGAGAGGAATGGGTAGTCTTAAAAATAATACTCCTCTCTGGATTGGAGAGGAAAAGAAAGGGATGATAAACAATAAAATATATTTAAACAAAAATTATAGAGTTCATTGAACCTATTTAGATATTTAGACTAGTATTCTATTATCCCCCATCTGAGTGTTATCTACATTTATTTGTAAGGAAAAGAGAGATAGTAGGGGGAAAATCAATTTTTTAAAACTAGTTAAGAAATTGGACTAATAAAGAAACTGGTATTAGTTCTGTGGATATATTTTATGTTAAGTTTCTGTTATTTGTTAAAATTAAGATCAGAAGGCTCAAATGTAAGAGGAGGCCAGCAGAGAGATTAGGGCTGGATAAGTAAATCTGAAAAAAGTAAGCATAGAGAAGATAATTGAATCCCTGGAAGCTGGTGAGATCACCAAGTGAAATAGTATAAGGAGAGAAGAAAAGAGTCCTGCAGGATTCTTGCTATTATCGTGTGTATTGAATGAAGATCTATAAAAGGAAACTGAGGAGTGATCAGAGAAGGAGAATCAGGAGAGAGGAGTGGTACAGAAACCTAGAGAGAAGAGAGTATCATGTGGAAAAAAGTGGTTACCCATATGAAAGATAGCAGAGAGGTCAAAAGGAATAAGGATTGAGAAAAGGCTTTGGGAATGAAGAGATATCATTGGTAACCTTGGAGAGAGTAGTTTAGTCAGAATGATGAAGTCAGAATTATGACAACTGTACAAGGGAGAAGGAGGAAACATATAGAAGAAAAGTTGTGAAGGTAGATATAAGACGTGGAACAAATTAGTACATGGTATGAGTGAGAACAGGGAGTCAAGGATGGGACAAAGTTGAGAGCTTGCACAACTGAAGGATGGTGGGTTGAATTTATGGGAAAAGATAATGAGTTCAGTTTTGATTATATTAAATTTGAGATGTCTTCAGGACATCCAATTCCAATTATCTAGTAGTAAGTAGTGATGTTAGCCTGAAAGATAAGAGAGAAATGATTTTTACCACCCTGATACAAATTATATTAAAAATCAATAATATATACAATATTTTAATATAATATATATCATGTTAAAAACCAATAATGAATAAAATAATTAAAATAAAATCAATGGAATGAGTTAGACAATAAAGTACTAGAACCACAGTAGTACAATGTTCGACAAAAATAGGAACAGATTTTTATTATTTGACGAATATTGCTGTTTTAATCAATGGATTATAGCTTGATGAAATTGTAACTAGAACAACATTTATCTCCATACACAATAATAAGCATCAAAAATGTTAATATGCTAATTATAAAAACAAACTAAAAGATAGGAGTTTGCTATGTCTTTCAAAACTTTAAAGAGGGGATGAATTCTTAAGTTATGCTTGTGAAATTTCTAAGAGACAAAATAGATTTGTTTGTTTTTTAAATTAAGGATTGTTTTCTTAATAAAAATCAATGTGGCACACAAAAAATCAGTCTGAGATAAGGATAAAAACAAATTGAGAGAATCTCTCTTTCTCTTTGTCTCTATCAAACACCTGTAGTAAAATTTTGATCTCTAAAATGTATTAACATAAATGTACATGAATTAAAGCCATTCTACAATAAATGATCAAAAATATGAGTAATCAGGTATCCAAAGAATATATACACAATATATATGTATATATGTATGTATATAAATTAACTTGCTTTAATGCTTTGACAAGACCTGTAACCTTTGGTTCCATAAATGTACAAAATCTCCTCTGTAAAACCCATTCATACTGGAGCACTGGTCAATGTTTAACAACCTACTCTCTATTAAAAAATGTAATTATGAAACAGTCGAATTTAATTTGCATTATTAACATTTTCTCCATTACCTTCTTAGATCCATGCAATCAATAAAACAATAAATCAAGCACTGATTTGTATTATTTGTTTATTTCCAAAAGTTTAAATGTTCAGGAAAAACATTTCCAATTGACTCTTTCCAGTCAGTGTGAGTTGGCTTCAGTATACCTCATCTTCATGTTCTTTCATTATGTGAGACTTTAGGTCATATCCTCTCATACATTATCACAGTGGAGCCATAGTGGCCGTCTTCTAGCTATCTAAACAAAGTATTCCTACCCTTGGTGCACATGGGTTTGTTACTTGCTCTGAACCCATTGACAATCTACATTCTTTGTCTAAGCACAGATTTTGGTAATAATTTTCATGTCTCTTCCCTTGCATGATTCTTGTATAAGACATCTTCAGTATCATTGCCCTCCAGAAGCTAAGAAGAATTAGAGACTAGGATCGAGATGCTTTCAAATGGGGTATTTTCTTATTCTCACTGTTCTGGGAAGTGATGGAGTCGTCTATAACTCTAAGCACTAGAGCTGAGAATTTGATATTGAAGACTGAGAAGAGTAGAGGTCTGAAACTTGCTTATGCATAACTTTTTTTAGCCCTGGGTTGAGTTACATATTCTATTTTATCAAATGAGATAATAATTGTAAAGTGCTTAGCATAGCACCTGGCATATAGTAAACACTATATAAATGTCAATTATAAAAAATTATCCTAATAATAATTGTTATTCTCTTCAACTGTTGACAGACTAGAAAAAGAAAAAGAATCTAAAACAAAACAAACTAAAATAAACCAGATACATGGAAGGCAGAAGAAGCATTTCAGAGAATGCTAATGTGAATATTTTATTATTTTATGAAACCTCATGGGTCTGTTAGTAAGACTAGCATTAGAGAGTGTTGAGGGTGGTGGATCTCTTTTTAGGAATAAAAATCAACTCTTCCCTTTTATCTGACATCATTTCATACCTTTTACTTGTAGAAACTGAGAATTGGATGAGGGGAGAGATGCTGAACAGTTAGCATTAGACCTTTTTACATATTGAAAATATATCAAGACTAAATTTTCACATACTTAACTATACAGTATATTAGTTTTTAAAGAAAAATATAAATGAACTACAGGGAGAAATAGGTAATAAGACAATCATTATTAAGGAATTCAATCTATGCCTTTCAGACCTAGATAATTCTGACAGAAGGACAACTAGGAAACAAGTTAAAGACTCAAATAGAATTTTTAGAAGGTTGAATATTATCCTGTTGATTACTGAATGAGAGTCAAAAAAGTATATACATTTCTCTGCTCTGAATGACAGTTTTACAAAAATCAATCTAGTAGGATGTAAAAATCTCTTAAAGAACTGCAGAAGAATAATTAAAAATATTTCTATCACCCATTTCTATTATATCCCTCCCTTGCCCAGAGAACCATATCTTATAAAAGAGAAAAAAATAATTTCATGAATAATAACCACCATATTGAGAGTCTGACATTAAATGCAGTATTTTAATATTCATCATTCCTTTCCTCTGCAAAGAAGGGGGATATATACATTTTCATAGCTTATTTGGAGTCACATTTAGTCAATACATTTTCAGCATTTGGTTTCAATTATTTATTATTCTTTTGACATATTATTGTAGCAATTTTCATTGTTTTCCTAATTCTGCTTACTTCATTTTTATTGATCTATATATTTTCCTATGCTTCTCTGTACTAATCATATTACTTTTTATAGTACAGTGATATTTCATTACATTCAAGAACTAAAACTTGTTTAGCCATGTCCTAATCACTGGACATCATTTTATTTCCAGGTCTTTGTTAATTAAAAAACATACTACAACAAATATTTCAGAATATTTAAGGATCTTTCTTATTGATCATTAACTTCATTTGATTTTGTTGCTATTATAAACCCCCAAGTCAAAGACAAAGGGAATATACTCATACAAATAAAATACATTGGCAGCAGAACATTTTGTTGATGTTATTGTAATTTGTCATTTTGGTAGTGTTTGAAAAAATTTGGCATACAAATGTTATTTATATTATTTTCCCATATGAAGTAAGACATTAAAAACTCAGAGAAGTCTGAGAGTACTTTTATGAAGATATGGGGTAAAATGAAAGCACTTTATAAAACAACTACCATTACATAAGGAGAATTAATTTTGATAGGGCAAAGAGAGAAAGTCAAAAGAAAAGAATATTAACAAAATTTTAAAAAATATGTACACACAGTGAAGAAAAGCATAAGAAAGTGCAAATAGAGCATAAGAAAGTACAACTACATTAAATGAAATACAACTAAAACTGTATATAACAGAAGTTCAGAGTTTTATATTCAGTCCTTGCTTTTTGCATAATGAAATATTCATATTTGTTGATAGTGAAGTATATAATTTTAAAAAATTAAAAGGGGTAAATAGTTTCAAGAAGGCCTACTGCCTCATCATAAAAGTCAATATAATTTTGGGAGCATCTTAGCTTCAACCAACAGTATCAACAATCTATCTTTCTATCCCCTTTTCCCCAATAACTGATACAGAGACTCTTAGGTAAAGGGGAAGGGGAAGTGACATAATCAGCTGGTGGGAAGATTGTTAAAAAAAAGAATATGGAATGGATTCTAGAAGTGGAGTTGAGAGCCCCAAGAAACTGAAGCATGAAATTGAGGATTTATTCTCTTAGATGTTCATATTTGAGTTTCCTAGGTCCCACAGTCTGGTTATCACATAAATATGAGATTTCCCTTCAGGTTAAATATACAACTGTAGCAATAGTGCTTACCTTTGGATCACATTTTTCAAAGTCACCCAGGACAAGGGAAAGCAAGAAAAAATGATATCAGTCTTTTTCTCCAGGGCAGTGACTCCCATCTGGAAGCTTAAGGTTTCTCAGGGTGAGTATTTCTTTACTACCTATACAAGATCCACATCATCCATCATTTTCCTACCCTTGAAGCCTTGAATGAGTGCAAAGGCAAAAAAAGAAAAAAGTGGTAGTCGTGGGAAGATATTGGATGGAAAGGAAGAGAATGAGAGAAAAACAAGTAGATGATAAAGAGGTGTAGGGGAAGATAATATTTCTCTTCCACATAGTAAACATTGATTTAATCAAATATAAGTGAATGGTCTATGGAAAAAATCAGGTAGTATTTAAAGCATTGGCTTGGTGAAAAAAATACCTCATGTTGGGGTCCAATTGAGGAGGTTTATAGTTTGGACTTAAAGGGGTTGAACAGAATAATTAAATGAAAAAGTGCTAAAAATTGGTAAACCTTTTTATTTATTACGTTTTAGAGAAGACTATGGTGGCTTAACTAGAAATATCCAAGGACATGAGGACAAGAATGAAATCTAAATTCAGGGATGTCATTTACATCAATCAATCAAGTAGTCCAAAACTATTACGAATTTTATACTATGTGTTAGGTGCTTACTGCTGCGGTAGAGACTAAGGATGCAAAAATGAAAAAGAAATGCTCTCAAGAAACTTACAATCTACTAGAGAAACTACATACACAAATAAGTGAAAAATAATGAGATCAGGGGAGAGATTAAGAGCACCTGGGGCAGATCAAGTATTGAAGGTGACATTTAATATGAGCTTTGAAGGAATTTAGGGATTCTAAGATATAGGAGGAATTTATTTAGGGTATAGAGGTCACCTTGTGGAAAGGCCAACAAAGGCAAGATGATAGAATTTTGGCTGGGAAATAACAAGAAAGTCAATTTGTCTAGGGCAGCTAGGTGGTACAGTGGATAGAGTGCCAGGTTCAGAGTCAGGAGATCTGGCCTCTGACACTAGCTGTGTGACCCAGGACAAGCCATTTAACCTTGTTTGCCTCAGTTTCTCCATTTGTAAAATGATCTGGAGAAGGAAATGGTGAGACACTCCAGTATATTTGCCCCAAAAGAAAACCCTAAAATGACTAAACAATTTGTTTAAACAATATTTTTTGACTAAACAAATGACTAAAGAAAAAGACAACAATTTATCCAGTCTGTGAATGAGAGTAAAGGGAATAATAGTAACAAGCTCTTTACAGGATGTCTGGAATTTGAGATACCTATGGGAATGAAGCTAGAGAGAGATGAGAGCTGAATAAGTAGAATAAGGAGCAATCTGCATAGATGTGATTGCTGAACCTTGGAAGTTGATGAGATCACCTAATAGACAGAAGGGCCAGACAGAGCCATAAGGTACACAGAGATGTATCTGAATGTGAATAATGAGTCAATAAAAAGGAAGAAGAAGCAGTTGCTTGACAAATAGAAGGAAAAGCACGAGATGTCAATGTAATAATAGAAATTAAGAGGAGAGATTATTCAACCTGGCCAGCATTATAATGATGCAAGAGGTTCAAAAATTATGTCATTGGATTTGATTTTCTTTTTTTAACTTTTAGAGCAATTTTAATTGAGTGATACGATCAGAAGTTAAGTAACAAAAGGCCAGAAAAGTAAAGCCATGCAGACCACTGGTTTTTTTCCTCCCTAGGAAATTTTGACTTGTAAAAGGAATTAATAAATATGAAATGAGGTCTTTTGTTGAAATGGGAGATGATGGTGTAGATGAGGAGAACCAGACCTCTAAGTTAGCACTTATACCTTTTCTCTATATAGCATCAGGCCTCTAAGTTCTGGATAAAAGGCTTTTCCTTGCCTTCGTTCTCAATAGCAGATCTCAATTTAGACCCCATGCTGGAAGACTCCATCTAGTAACCTTCTGGCTAAACCCAATCCTCATATTTCACAGGCATCTGTCTTCCTTCTTATGCAGAACTTGGCTGAGGAGGAAAAAAACATGATCCAGTTTGATTTTCCTTTGGATTTCCCAATCATGACTCATTGTAATACTTTTTCTAGGTCTAACTGCTTCCTTCTATTCCTGAATTAAATGATTTTAAAATTATCTTTCAAAAAATATTCAATCCAATAATGTAATCTAATAAATATTTATTAAGAACCTACTATGTGTCAGGCACTGTGCTAAGTATTAGAAAAAGAAAGACAGTCTCTGACCTCAAGGAGTTTATAATAGAAAGAGATAATACCCAAAAGGAGGCAGAAAAGTGGAGGTGAGGGAAATGAAACACAAAGGCTATGGGTCTAGTGGCATCTTGTTCTGTGGAGCTGAAACAAATCTTAGTAGCAGATGCAAAGCAAAGTTAGCTGAGAGTCCAATTTCTGTACTCTATAAAGGAAGGCATTGGTGGGGGGGAGTGTGTTTCTCTGCCTTCCAGCCCTCCAATTAGAGGGGAAATGATACTGAGGGAGGTGGTATCAATTATAGCTTTAGTTAGTAGCTTGGTGATGAATTAGATGTAATGAGCATATCCTGGGAGGGGCATCTTGTTCTGTGGAATTGAAACCTGGCAGGGCAGCAGATGCAGAGTGAAAATATCTCTACGTTTTCTTCTATTTTTGTCAGCTGGATGATTCAATGGAGAGATCACTGAGCCTAGAGTCAGGAAGAATTGGTTCAAATCAAGATTCAGATACTTAATAGCTTTGTTGTCCTGGGCAAGTCATTTAATCTCTGCCTTGGTTTTCTCAACTCTAAAATAGGGAATAATAACAGAATTAACCTCACAGGCATGCTAAAAATTAAATGAAATGTTTGTAAAGCATTTAGCACAGTGTCTGAGCATAGTAGATGCTTAGTAAATGTTTCGTAGTTGGATGTCAAGGTGGATAGAGTGCTAAAGTCAGGAAAACCTGAGTTCAAATTTGACCTCAGACATTAGCTGTGTAACCCTTGGCAAGTCATTTACCCTCTTTGTCTCAAGTTCCTCATCTATAAAATGATCCAGAGAGGGAAATGGAAAACCATTCCAGTATCTTTGCTAAAAAAACTCCAAAAGGGGTTATGAAGTCAGATGTAACTGAAATGACTAAATAACAACAACAACAAAAAATGCTTACTCCCTCCCTGTGCACCTTTTCATCAGGTCATCCACTTCTATTTGGTCTATTCTATTTTCTAGAGAATTTATTTCCTGAGTAAGGTTTACTACCTTCTCTTCTAATCTATTTATTCTTCCTCCTAATTCTTTCCTCAAGAACTTTTAGTCCTCTTATTAATCTCCTGCTTAATTTATTCTGGCTATTCATGTAGAAAAACCAATTTTTTTCCTTTGCAACTCTGTTTACAATTGTTACAGAGTTAATTTTTTTAATATTTGTGGACATTTCCTTTGATTTATTCATCTCCAGTTTTTTAGTTCTTGACTTGGTATGCTCTTTGGGTGAGGTGGTCAACTCTACTTGGTCACACCTTGATTGTCTTGGGTTTTTGAGCTGAACTCTAATTTCTAGGGTTTAGCACCCATGAATCTTGGAGCTTCAGAATGTTATATTTTAAGGTCCCCACTCTGGCACTTCAGACCTACATATCAGGGACCTCAGATCCCTAAATTGTCCAGGTCATACCACCCTGTCACCACAATGTTACTACCACAATTTTGAGGTTCCCTACTCTGGAACTTTCTGATAGATCCTGAGGCTTTCTGTTCCCTCTGCAGCTTTTTAGGGGGAAGCTTTCAACTCTTGCTGCCTCTAGACACAGAGCATTATAAGATAAATGTGTCCCTGGATGTCTCTGATGTAGAGTTAGCACTAGTTTTATTTGGGTGAGTGGGGGTAACAAAATATTTCTATTACCACTGGGATTTTTGGCTGACTTCTTGTACAGTTCTAGGATGGAAGAAGTCACATTGTATTTTCATGAATGATTTCTTGATCATTGTTTTATTGCAAATTTCAGATTTGCTGCAGTTGGTATAGGGAAGCTGGAAAGCCTGCTTCCCATTCATATGGCCGTCATGGAAGAAAAGTAATATATTTGTATTTTCATAGCCCATCTAACACTGGCTATTTCCATATTTTTATCATGTTTTCTGATTTCCTGGGTATGTGGTGAAACACAGAATTGTTCTAATATGTATTTCTTTTATTAATGATTTGAAACAATTTTTCTTATATATGTTAAGAATTTATAAATCTTTTGTGAAAGGCTTGTTCAATATAGTAATATCACTATTTGGGCTATCCCAAAGAGATCAAAGAAAAGGGGAAAGGACTTATTTGTATCAAAATGTTCATAGCAGGGGGCAGCTGGGTGGCTCAGTGGATTGAGAGCCAGGCCTAGAGTTGGGAGGTTCTAGGTTCAAATCTGGCCTCAGATACTTCCCAGCTGTGTGACCCTGGGCAAGTCACTTGACCCCCATTGCCTAGCCCTTACCACTCTTCTGCCTTGGAGTCAATATAGAATAGTATTGACTCCAAAGCAGAAAGTAAGGGTTTAAAAAAAAAGAAAGAAAGAATTCTTCTTAAATATGAACATAATAGAAACCGTTCCTCTGGTGTCTTGGAACAAAGACATTCTCAAACATATCTAAAATAATCTGAAAAGACACCCAAGAAGATTCAAAACATCCTACACTGAGGCTTCTGATAAGATTCTATGCCCTCTTCACTTTTCATATGAACAACACTAAGTCTTTCCTAAGTTATCAATAGCTGTATTAAAAGTTGCTTAAAAATAATTCATTAATAGAAATGCAAATTAAAATAATTCTGAGGTCTACTTCATACTCCTTTGGCAAATTTACATAAAAAAGAAAATGGCAAGAGATGTAGGAAAATAGGTACTCCTTTATGCACTATAGGCTCTGGATTACATCACAGAGAGTGGGAGTAATTGCTACTATTTCATCAACTATTTGTTCCATCTAGATTTTTTCAAACAAAAATTCTCAGTTTGTTACCTGAATATAGGCACAAAGGATTCTGTCTTGAATTATATTGAAAATAAGGGCTGGATGGGATAGTAAGAAATTAAGATACTTGGAAATAGAATTTAGAAGTCTTGACCTTCCCTACTATCCACCATGCTCAATTCTAAGCTTAGGAGAACATTTAAGACTGAAAGTTTAAATCTGAGAGATCCATGAACTTTAGGATACTTATTTTCCTAATGAAAATGCCAATATTATATCTCAACAACTCTTGCTTCTTGTAATTGCCTCAAAATCAGGAATTCTGATTTATTCTCTTCTTATATTCCCATCAGAAAACAGGACTTTTCAAGGAAAAGGAACAATTAGCACCAGCATCCCAGCGCTGAGTTTAACCTTTGCAATTGCTGCTCTGATCCAGTCTTGAAGGAGCCAACAGAAAAAGCCTCATTCTAACCATTTGAACAGAAGCTGTTCCCAGAGAATCCCAGAGTCCCTTACTTATATAATTAGGCAACATCATCAGGACCAAGACCCAGTCCTACCAAGCAGACATAGAGTCCCAGTATCTACCTTAAAGAGATTCCCTGCCTCCCACTTTCCTTCTCTGAGACTAAGATAAAGGAATTCACCACATTGCTTTGCTGCTTTAGCAAGAAACAGAGCTGTGATAGTTATCATGTAAAGGGGAGAGGAAGTTAGACAAGGAGTTATGGGGACAGATTAGTCTAAGGTCATCCAATTAGAGCTATCAGAGAAGTGACACTGTATACCAGGAGAATCTGGGATGTTTGTGAGGAAGGAACAAATTCTTTTCCACGTGGATCAATATCCACTACTGGTTAATTAGAATTTCTAAAGGAACAAGTGGAAGCAAGTTAAGAGATTAAACTTTTTATCCTTTATGGAACCAGTTAGAAAAAGCAGGAAGAAGAGGAAGGATCCCTGAGAGTAAACAAGTAAGAGTCCTGTACATGGACTTTGGAGCTCTTGCTGAGATGCTCTATACTGCGCTCTAATGGCTCCCCTTCTTTATGAAACAAATTAGGTTGCTAATGCTAAGAAAATTAATGGTATATAATAAAGTTTGAGAAACAATTGCCATTTTGGAAATCAGAAGAACAAACATTTCCTTCTCAGTCTTGAGAACATCCTTGAACCATAGAAGGAAACTGAGTCAGGTTTTAAAGTTCTTTTTTTTAAAAAAATAGAATTTATTTACAAATGTCTCAGCCCTTCCTTCCCCTCTCCATATTATAAAAGGCTAAGCAAATATGTATGTAAAAGTATTTCTTTTTTTTCCATTTTTAAGTTCATTCTCTGGAGATGACATTCATGATTTATTTTTTGAGTATTAAATCTATAGCTATATATAATTTTCTCTTGGTTCTTTTCACTTCACTATTTGTTATCCTATGTAGTTCTTTCCAAGTTTTTTTTTAATTAGGCTGCTCATTGATTCTTATGGTGCAGTAATATCCCATCACAATCATATACCACAATTTGTTTATCCATTTCCCAAATGATGGCTATTCCCTCAATTTCTGTTTCTTTGCCATTACAAAGAGACCTACTATAAAGATTTTGGAACATATAGGTTCCTTTTCTTTTCCCCTGATCTCCTTGGGGAAAAGACACAGCAATTGTATTGCTGGGTTTAAAGGTATATATAGTTTTATAACTCTCTGGATGCAATTCCAAATTGCTCTTCAAAATGGCTGAATCAGTTCACAGTTCTACTAACAACATATTAGTGCCCCTGTTTTTCCACATCTCCTACAACATTTGTCATTTTGCTCTCTTTTCATTTTAGCTAATATCTCAAAATTGTTTTGGTTCACATTTCTCTAATCAATAGTGGTTTGTGGAATTTTTATATATACCTATATATGGCTTTAATTTTTTTCATCTGATAATTGGCTGTTCGTGTCTTTTACCCACTTACCAACTGAGGGATGCTTTAAAGGTTTTAGGAAACAAATATAATCTATGAGATATAATGAATAAAGAAGAACCTGAAGAACTGAGTTGGAAAGAATCAATGACACAGAGACAATATAGTAAAAAAGAAAGAAAAAAGTATAGTTAAGCTAAGGCAGAGAAGGAAAAGATCAAGGAGAGCAATTGGCCCCTACAGACATTTCAGAGCAGAAAATTTCAAGTGAAGCTACTAGATGTGCCCAGCAATTCATGAACAGATGGGAGTTCCAAGAAAAGTTCTACTCTTCATCCAACTATCTGGTGCCTGTCCATTAATAAAGAAGTGTAAGATATGCATATAGTCCACAGCATTCCCTTGTGGAGCTGTGTACCAGACTAAAATGAAATTGAAAAGTATTTAAAAATTTATAAAGAAAGGGGAACATGGATAATGTTAATAACTGATTAAGCCAATAGACTAAGCCAATACGTGGTCATCAGGGATCCTTATTTAGTGGGTCCTGCTTCTATCTAATTATGACATGACTTCATTAACAGATATTGTAATATATCCTAGTCATTTCTTTACCTCAACATTTCTAGTGACTTTTTTTCCTTCAACCATAAAGAAGTCAGGTGTTAATTAGATATAACATAAATTCAAATTAGGACAGAGATCCAAACCTCTGCCTAAATATTATGATTTTCCTCTGAGCTATTTTGTGATTAACTCATGATTTAATATGAACCCTTTAAAGTAGCAAAGAAGAGAACAATGTGGCCTAAGGGGCCATTATAATGCCCCAAGCTAAAAAATGAGCTAATTATTGTAATAGGATGCAGCTGATTAAATATGCAGAGGAAAAAGAGATGGAAAAGAGAGGATAGTGATAATATCTGATGGCCAATTGAGCCTCCATAGCTATACTCACAATTACTAGTTTTATACTTGTTTTTATACAGAGAAATAAAAAGCAACAGAAATAATTAGAAAATCTTTAATTTACAGTGGTGAGTCTCTCAAAAGGAGTGAAAGAGAGAAAAGAAGAGGAATATAAATATATTGAAGTGAAGGACAAACTGGAATAAGAAAAGCAAAGTAATAAGGGTAAAGGAACACATGATTTCTATACAAACAAAATGCATTGATCTTGAAGACTACACACAGATACCTTGACATTTATAAATCTCCCAGAAAAACATGCCAAACCGAAATACTTAACCATCATAATAAAAGAAATTAAAAAAGAAGTTTTCTCAGATCTTTTAAATGCTATGAAAACTAATTGCTAATTGAAAAAATCCAAAGATCATTTTGAGGGAAAAAACAAAAAACAAAAAAACAACCCTGTGCTTCAAACTCCAAGATACATAATCTCTTCTACATCATGTGAGTTAGGGGCAAGGTCATTCCTGAGATCTGAAAAATTCATGTAAAATTTTTGGACTCTCCATTTGTACCAGAAAGGTCTGCATTTTATTTTTTATGGAGTATTTACAGTGCCTTATATGCATTTATGAGTTACTAAGCTTGATAAAATGTCTCTACATTTCTAGTCTTTCTGTATTGTATGCTGGCTTTCATGTGCTTTTCACAAATTTTAACTTTTTACTTACTTTAACTTTAAAAAGAAAATTGTATATTTATGGTATTAAAAATAAAATATGTTTTTATACAATATCATACATGTATTTTATGCATTTCTGATTTTTCTTATATTGTCTGTTGGCCTTTGTATGTAATCTACAGCTTCTGCAAAACTCCCCCAAATTCTAATTTAATTTCTTAGGCTGACCTGCAATATATTGATAGTGCAATGGAGAAAATTGTGATGTGAAGTGATGCTTGCAGTTAAATTAAAGAATCCCTATGACAAATAACTAATTGCAAAAGCAAATAGTAGAAAGAGATTCAAACTAAAGAGTAAGGAAATTTGAGTAATATGATGCTACTGTATACCTACCAGGAAGTGTTAAAAGGAATAGAATAATTTGAAAAACAAGGGAGCTCAAATTGGAACTCATAATGATATAACCTTCAAACGTTGAGTCTAATCATCAATGAAAAAATATGGAAATTAATTTAATATGAAGCATTTGAAGCATTCTTGGAGTGGGGAGGCAGATGTGAACCTATTATCAGACTTGCAAACAGAAAATAACCAAGATATAAGAAATTTGAATAAATATAACTACCAAGGAATGAATAAGTTATTAAATAAATTACCTAATTTCTAGAGAATAATAAAAGAAAAAATCTAGAAAGAGAAAATCTCCTAGTGGGTTGAACAACAATAAAACAAAGTTTCTATAAAGAAATTTATTTCCAAGACTACACAAGAGGATAAAGATGAAAGCAAAATTGAAAGAGATAGATGAACTGGTATTAGAGGAAAAGCCCTGAAACAGTGTGGAGGAAATTACGCAATTCAATCACAAAAAGTGAGTCAATGTGTTTTCTGGGACTAAAGTGCAGAATGGGACAATCAATAAAAGGAGAGGGAAAGGGAAAGGTATTGGGAAATGTGTGGCATATATTAATTACTAATAAAATCCATGAAAGAAAAATAAAAGAAGATAGCTCTTGTCATCTTTCATCCAGAAAAGAGGCTATAGGATAATAGAAGAGTGGCAAAAGGAGGGAATGAATAAGAAGAAACAAAGGAGATCTTTACCTAAGTCTAGGGATGTCCCACTCAAGAGCGCTATTACTAAGTAAGTTATATTCAGTATGGGAGATGGGAACCATGTGAAGGGTCTAATCTACAAGAAGTTGCTGAATAGGAAAACCAGTTAAATCAGATAGGACCAGATAAAATGTATCACAGGATTTGGAACATAGAACAGTTTTTACCATGAACAACATGTTTAACTTCATTACTTTCCTCATGAATTGACACAACTAAAAGTGAGGCACAATAGAAAAAAAAAGATGAGAGTGCAAGATCTAGAAAGGCAATACTATAAAAACTGGTTAGAAAAAAGTAGACATGTTTGATACTTTAGACACTTTAATTTCTCGAATAACATGAAGAGCATAAAAAATGGAATAAGTAAATATCCATGTTATGAAACAAAGAATAATGGTGAAGATGAACAGAGAACAGAGTAAATATTCTCCTTAGTAAAAGGCACAGAAAATTACCTATAAGATGGATAATTCGGCTTTTCCAACCATTCTGGAAGGCAATTTGTAACTATTCCCCTTAAAGGGCTTTAAAAGAATGCATACCTTTTGATCCCACAATACGACTACTTTATTCCAAGAAGATAAAAAAATGGGGAAGGACATGTTTGTACAGAAATATTTATAGCTGTGCTTTTTGTGGTGGCAAAAAAAAATGGAAACTAAAGGGATGTCCTTCTATTGGGGAATGGCTGAACAAATTGCAGTATATGATGGTGATGGAATACTATTGTGCTATTAGGAATGATGAACAGGATGACTTCAGAAAGAACTGGAAAGACCTACATGGACTGATGCAGGGTGAAATAAGCAGAACCAGGGGAACATTATACACAACAATTGAAATATTGTAGGATGATCAAATGTGATAGATTTTGCTGTTAACAGCAATGCAATGATCCAGGACAATTCTAAGGGACTTATGAAAAAGAATGCTATCCACCTCTAGAGAAAGAACAGTTGTAGTAGAAATGCAGATGAGAACATGATTTATCACTTATTTATTTGGGTATATGATTTGAGGTTTTGGTTTTATAAGATTATTCTCTTACAAAAATTAATAATTTTGAAATATGTTTTGAGTGATAACACAATAACAAGTGTATAATCCAGGGGAATTGCTTGTCAGCTCCAGGAATGGGGAGGGAAGAGGGGAGGGAGACAACATGAATCATGTAACTTTGGAAAACTTTTGTGTGAATTTGTTATTGGAATAAAATAAAGATAAAATAAAGGGGAAAAAAGATGGAAAATTAGACATTGTCTCACATACTCTTGACTTCTTAAACTTCTCCAAAACAAGAATTATGCATAAAATCAAACTAATTGTTGTTGTGGGCATAGTTAAGAAACCATGATCCCTAAAGATGCAACAGTCAATTAAAATAACAATAAAAGGTGCTGACCCTAATCCCTAATATGCACTAATTTTCGATTGCAAAATAAGCATAATAATAGCACCTTCTACCCAGGGTAGTTGTGAGAATCAAATGAGATGATACTTGTAAAGTGCCTAGCACAATACCTAGCCCACAGTAGGTATTTTATAAATGCTATTATTATACTAATTGCTGTTTGTTGTGGTGCTGCTGCAGAAGCAACTAATCATTATCTTCATTCACCTAATAGTCTCTCTCCTCCAATCCTTTTTCCAAATATCTGCCAAAATAATCTGATTTAACCACTTTGTTCATATTATCCTCTACTCAAAGGCCTTAAATAGCTTTCTCTTGCCCATCAGATAAAATACAGACTTTTCAACTTGACACTACTAGATATGAATACCAAAGAGATCAAGGAAAGGAGAAAACGACCTACTTGTTGAAAAATATTTATAGCAGCTCTTTTTGTGGTGGCAAAGAATTGGAAACTGAGGGGATGCCCAACAATTGAGGAATGGCTAAACAAGTTGTGGTATTTGGTCATAATGGAATACTATTGTGCCATAAGAAATGATGAACAGGATGAGTTCAGAAAAATCTGGAAAGACATATAAATTGATGCAAAGTGAAATGAGCAGAACCTGGAGAACACTGTATGTAGTAACAAAAATATTATATGATGATCAGTTGTGAAGAACTAAACTGTTATTAACAATGCAAGGATCCAAGATAATCCCAAGGGACTCATGAAGAAAAATGCTATCCACAGCCAAAGAAGGAACTGTCAGAATCTGCAGATAAAAGTATTTCTTTTTTTCCACTTTATTTCCTTCATCCTTTTTTTGTGTGTGTATGTGTGATATGTCTTCTTTCATGACATAAGAAATATGAAAATATATATTGCATGACAGCATTGGTATAATCTACAAAAGACTACATCCTGTCTGAAGAGGCAGGAAGAGAGGAAGGGAGAGAATATAAATCACAAAATGTCAGACAATCATTGTTAAGAATTATTTCCACATGTAAATGAAAAAAAATAAGTTTTTCAAAAATAGTGATTTGGAACATTTTTTCATATGACTAAACATAGTTTTAATTTCTTCATCAGACAATTGCCTATTCATATCCTTTGATAATTTATCAATTAGAAAATGACTTGCGTTGTTATAAATTTGATTCAGTTCTTTATATATTTGAGAAATAGAGCCTTTCTCAGAAACATTTCCTATAAATTATTCTTCCATTTTTTGTTTCCCTTTTAATCTTGATCACATTGGTTTTATTTGTGTGAAAACTTTTTTAACTTGGTGTGTTCCAAAATTATCCATTTTACATCTTGTAATTATCTTTATGTGTTGTTTGATTACAAATTTTCCCTTATTCATAAGTAATAATTATTAAATTACCTCTCCTGGATTTATTTTGTAGGTCAACTATTTTTCCAATGAGATATTTCACATTTTCTTCTATTTTTTATTCTTTTGACTTTGTTTCTTGATGTCTCATTGGGTCACTAGTTTTTACATGCCCAATTCTAATTCTTAAAGAATTTTTTTTTAAATTTAAATATTTTATTTTCCTAGAAAAATTTACCATGGTTACATGATTCCTGTTTTTACTTTCTCCTTCACCCCCTCCTTCAACCACCCTCTCCCCATATCCAACATGCATTTCCACTGGTTTTGACCTGTGTGATCAGTCAAGACTTATTTGCACATTATTGATAGTTGCATTGATGTGGTCATTTAATGTCTACATCCCCAAACATGTCCGCATCAACCCATGTGTTGAAGTGGTTGTTTTACTTCTGTTTCCACTCCTGCAGTTCTTCCTCTGAATGTAGGT
Organism: Gracilinanus agilis; assembly: GCF_016433145.1. Lineage (NCBI taxonomy): Eukaryota > Metazoa > Chordata > Mammalia > Didelphimorphia > Didelphidae > Gracilinanus > Gracilinanus agilis. Next base: position 163,792,515 of record NC_058133.1, on the reverse strand, counting down.
AGTGTTCCTTTCCATAAATCCCGCAGAATTGTCCTGGGTCATTGCATTGCTGCCAGTACAGAAGTCCATTACATTCTATTTTACCACAGTATATCAGTCTTTGTGTACAATGTTCTTCTGGCTCTGCTCCTTTCACTCTGCATCAATTCCTGGAGGTCTTTCCAGTTCACATGGAATTCCTCCAGTTTATTATTCTTTTGAGCACAATAGTATTCCATCACCAGCATATATCACAATTTGTTCAGCCATTCCCCAATTGAAAGGCAAACTCTTGTTTTCCAGTATTTTGCCACCACAAAAAGCGTGGCTATAAATATTTTTGTACAAGTCTGTTTATCTATGATCTCTTTGGGGTACAATCCCAGCAATGCTATGGCTGGATTGAAGGGCAGGTAGTCTTTTAGAGCTCTTTGGGCATAGTTCCAAATTGCCATCCAGAATGGTTGGATTAGTTCACAACTCCACCAGCAATGCATTAATGTTCCAATTTTGCCCTCCAAAAAAGGAATGATTTTCTTTAATAAGCTTTTATACTTCCTTTTCCATTTAGCTAATTCTACTTTGTAATTACTTGGTAATTCTTTTCCTCAGTGAATTTTTGTACCTCTTTTTCCCAAAGGGTCAATTGTGTCTTTCAAGAAGTTTTTCTCTTCAGTGCATTTTTGTATTTCTTTTTCCACTTAACCAATTCTACTTTTTTAAGTTCTCTGCTTTGGATTTCTGAAGATCTTTTGCTGATGTCTTCTCTTTTTAAAGATATTAATTTCTTCGTTATTTTTTTGTGCTTCCTTTACCAATCTGCTAATGCTTTTTTTTTCATGATTTTCCTGTACCATTTTCATTTCTTTTCCCAATTTTCCTTCCACATCTTTTATTTGATTTTTTTTTACTGTTTGAAGTTAGTCCCTGAGAAATGCAGGGACAGTTTTTTAAAAATATTTATTAATATTCATTTTTAACATGGTTACATGATTCATGCTCCTACTTTCCCCTTCACCCCCCGCATTCCCCCCACCCATGGCCGATGCACATTTCCACTAGTTTTGTCATGTGTCCTTGATCAAGACCTATTTCCAAATTGTTGGTAATTGCATTGGTGTGGTAATTTCGAGTCCACACCCTCAATCATGTCCACCCCAACCCATGTGTTCAAGCAGTTGTTTTTCTTATATGTTTCCTCTCCTGCAGTCCTTCCTCTGAATATGGGCAGCGTTCTTTACCATAGATGCCTCAGAATTGTCCTGGGTCATTGTATTGCTGCTGGTACAGAGGTCCATTACATTCAATTTTACCATAGTATATCAGTCTCTGTGTACAATGTTCTTCTGGCTTTGCTCCTTTCGCTCTGCATCAGTTCCTGGAGGTCTCTCCAGTTTGCCTGGAACTCCTCCAGTTTATTATTCCTTTGAGCACAATAGTATTCCATCACCAGCATATACCACAGTTTGTTCAGCCATTCCCCAATTGAAGGACATACCCTCCTTTTCCAGTTTGTTGCCACCACAAAAAGCACAGCTATAAATATTTTCGTACCAGTCTGTTTATCTATGATCTCTTTGGGGTACAAATCCAACAATGGCATGGCTGGATCAAAGGGCAGGCATTCTTTTATAGCCCTTTGAGCATGATTCCAAATTGCCAGCCAGAATGGCTGGATCAGTTCACAACTCCACCAGCAATGCATTAATGTCCCAATTTTGCCACATCCCCTCCAACATTCATTACTCTCCCCTTCTTTCATTTTAGCCAATCTGCTAGGTGTGAGGTGATACCTCAGAGTTGTTTTGATTTGCATTTCTCTAATTATTAGAGATTTAGAACACTTTCTCATGTGCTTATTGATAGTTTTGATTTCTTTACCTGAAAATTGCCTATTCATGTCTCTTGCCCATTTATCAATTGGGGAATGGCTTGATGTTTTATACAATTGCTTTAACTCCTTGTATATTTGAGTAATTAGACCCCTGTCAGAGTTTTTTGTTATAAAGATTTTTCCCAATTTGTTGTTTCCCTTCTGATTTTGACTACATTGTTTTTGTTTGTACAAAAGCTTTTTAGTTTAATATAATCAAAACCTTTTAATTTACATTTTGCAATTTTCTCTAACTCTTGCTTGGTTTAAGCAAGACTTTAAGTCTTTCCTTTCCCACAGATCTGACAAGTATACTATTCTGTGTTCATTTAACTTATTTATAGTTTTCCTCTTTATATTCAAGTCGTTCACCCATTCTGAATTTATCTTGGTGTAGGGTGTGAGATGTTGATCTAGACCTAATCTCTCCCATATTGTTTTCCAGCAGTTTTTGTCAAATAGTGGATTCATGTCCCAAAAGTTGGGCTCTTTGGGTTTATCATACACTGTCTTGCTGATGTCATTTACCCCAAGTCTATTCCATTGATCCTCCTCTCTATCTCTTAGCCAGTACCATATTGTTTTGATGACTGTTGCTTTATAGTATAGTTTAATATCTGGTACTGCTAGGCCCCCTTCCTTCACATTTTTTTTTCATTATTTCCCTTGAAATTCTTGACCATTTGTTATTCCAAATGAAATTTGTTATAGTTTTTTCTAATTCAGTAAAGAAGTTTTTTGGTAGCTTGATAGGTATGGCGCTAAATAGGTAAATGAATTTGGGTAGAATTGTCATTTTTATTATGTTAGCTCAACCTACCCATGAGCAATCAATGGCTTTCCAATTGTTTAGATCCAGTTTTATTTGTTTGGAAAGTGTTTTGTTGTTGTTTTCATATAATTGCTCTGTTTGTTTTGGTAGATAGATTCCTAAGTATTTTATATTGTCTAGCGTGATTTTAAATGGTGTTTCTCTTTCTACTTCTTGTGGCTCTAGTGTGTTGGAAATGTATAGAAATGCTGAAGATTTATGTGCATTTATTTTGTTTCCTGCAACTTTGCTAAAGTTGTTGATTATTTCTACAAGCTTCTTAGTTGATTCTCTAGGATTTTTTAAGTATACCATCATATCATCTGCAAAGAGTGATAGCTTAGTCTCCTCATTGCCTATTTTGATACCTTCAATTTCTTTTTCTTCTCTAATTGCTACTGCTAGTGTTTCTAGCACTATGTTGAATAATAGAGGTGATAATGGACATCCTTGTTTTACTACTGATCTTATTGGGAAGGCTTCTAATTTATCCCCATTACATATGATGTTTGTTGATGGTTTTAGGTATATACTGTTTATTATTTTTAGGAAAGGTCCTTCTATTCCTATACTTTTCATGGTTTTCAAAGGAATGGATGCTGTATTTTGTCAAAGGCTTTTTCAGCTCTGTTCCTGCGCTCTGCACCCTGCGCCCAGGCTCTGTGCCCTGCGCCCGCGCTCTGCGTCCTGCTCCCGCGCTCAGAGTTTGTGTGCTTTCTTTAGCATTTTGGGGTCCTAAATCTTGCTGCTCTCAGGAACAGGCCCCGGAGCTGCCAATGACTCTCGATGGGTGCCCCAAACATGCTCTATTTCTTTTTAGCTGGCTTTGGCACTATAGGTGGTGTGCGTGGAGGTGGTGGAGGTGGGGTGGTTGCTCAGCCTGCAATTTAGTGAGAGTTGTTTCACCCCTTTATAGCATGGAAATGCCCCGATTCCACATATCTTCCACTCTGTGCCCTGTTGTGGGGTTCCTCCGTTCGTCTGGACTTGTTTTTATGTCCCCTTGAGGAGTTTTGTGTGTTTTGGTCAGGAGAGGTTAAGAGCTGCTTCTTACTCTGCTGCCATCTTAACCCGGAACTCTCTTATTTGATTTTTAAAACCCCTTTTAAGCCCCTCCATTAATTCTTTTTGGACTTTAAAGCAAATAATATATTTTCATGGAGGTTTTAAATGCAGGAAAAGGGTCTAGCAGGGCCATATCTAAAATTTTTTACAAAGAGTAATAATAAAATTGATTTGGTATTGGTTAAAGAGATTTATCTGTAGAGTATATTGGATATCTGACATACTGAAACAAATAAATCTAGTAGCCTGTTATCTGATAAACACAGAGCTGCCTTGCTTCTGGGAGAACCCAATGATCCACAAATATTTTTGGGAAAACAAAGTCAGTTTTGAAAAATTATTTTTATTTTTGTTCTTTTAATAAAGAATTAAATATATATAGGTTTATATTTGTATATACATTATATATATGTTCTTATTAGAATGCATATAATTAAAATTAGTGTAATGAATATGCAAATTATGCATTTAGTATTACTAATATTGAATTAGCTTTGTAATCCTCATAAAAATCCAACCTGGCCAAAGCATATAAGCTCTGTGATAATTTACTATATTCTCTATAAAAATATTTTGTTAAAGATTTTTGTGTCCATGATCATTAATGACATTAGTTCATATTTTTCTTTCTCTGTTTTAACATTCCTTAGTTTAAGTATTAATTTCATATTGCTATTACAGATAGGGTTTCTTTAGATCACATTTTCTCATTTTTCCTATCTATATCAGTGATGGCAAACCTATGGCATGGGTGCCAAAGATGGTACACAGAGCATTCTCCATAGGCTCAGGAACTCCCCCCCAACTCTCTCCATCTCCGTACCCCCACACCCCCCCTAGTTCCTTACTGAAAAAAAAAGGCAGAGGTACTTGGACAGAGCTGCTTTCTTCTCCCTCTCCCCTGAGTCTGCAGACATGTTTTTCACAGCTCCCTCCTCTCTGCCCTGAAGCCCCATGGGATTGCACAGGGGTAAAGTGGGTAGCTCACAGGTGGCAGCTCTGGAAGGGAGCAGAGTCCCCCACTTCACCTGCAATAAGGACATTTTCTCACTTTATCCACCCCTCCACCCAACAGCCCATTGGGAGTGCTTCCTCCCTTCCCTATTTGGAGTAAGGTGGTGAGGCTAGGGAGTGGGAAGGAGCATTCAGTCTTTGGAGGGAGTGGGCATGGCACTCCAGCTCTAAAAGTTTTGCCATCCCTGGTCTATATAATATTGGGATTAACTGTTTTTTGAAACTTTGATAGGATTTCTTTGTAAATATAACTGATCTCAAGGTTGTTGGCATTTTTTCCTCCTCCCAAACCCACCCCTCCCATTAGATAACTCATTTGTCACTTATTAAAGTTTCTTTTTCTGAAATTAGGTTATTGAATTCTCTTTTTATTCTACTAATCTTTTTTATTCTACTAATCTTAATTAGGTTATTGAATTCTCTTTTTATTCTACTAATCTTTGCATTTTATGTTTTCATAAATATTTTTTTCACATGAGTTCATGATTTTATTGGCATATGGTGTGATAAAATAGTATCCAATATTTCCTCTTATTTCTTCATTACTTATTAATTCTTCTTTATATCTATGAGACTAACAACTTGGTTTTCACTGGTTAAAAATAAATCTAGCCTTATTTATTAATTCCAGAAATTTTTTCTTGCTTTTATTTTATTACTAACTTTTTGATTTTCAGAATTTGCTTTGTTGTTTTTTTAATTTGGATTTTTAATTGATTAATTTTCTCATTTTTGTTACTATTTTCATTTGGTTTTATTTATTTTATTTCACGCTTTGGTATAAAAATATTAGAATGTTCTCATTGTTGTCATTAGCTCTAGATACTTTCTCTTGTTTCTATGATATTTTCCTCTGATTTACCAATTCTTTAGAATTTATTTAGTTGCTATTGCTTTTAATTATTTCTTCATTGAATTTTTATTGAATACCATCTTATTGCGTTGGATCAGAAAAGAATGTGTTTGATATTTCTGTTTTCTGTATTTGTAGTTGAGGTTTTTTGTCCTAATTCATTGCCAATTTTTGTTAAAGTATTACTAATAGCTAATATATATATATATATATACATATATATACCCTTTTAAAAATTCCAATTCAACAATCACTAGGCATCTATGGTATCTATGTGTGTGTGAGTGTATGCCCATGTGTTTGTATGTATGTGAGAGAGAAATAGAGAGAAAGTTGTATACCTTTTCCCCCAATCTTTCATTCATATTGGTTTCTACTGCTGCATCCTAATAAGTTCCCCCACTTTCTTTACTTTCTTATCACTTTTCCCCTCTCTTTTCTTTCCTTTCCCAAGATCATTAAAACATAACAAAACCTGTATGTCTTATTTAGCTACTGATTCTTGATCATGGGAACAGCTAGTTTGTGTAATGATTAGATCATCAGGCCTAGAATCCAGAAGATCTGAGTTTAAATCTGGATGCAGATACTTTATAGCTACATGACTCTGGGCAGATCACTGCCTCCTTTTTTATTGTCTTCTAAAATAAGAATTATTGTCTTTCATCTCATTTCATTTATACATTTAATTTCTTTTCTAGTTTTATTACTGATTCCTCTAGTTGTTAATTCTTATCTTTTTATATATTCCCAAGGGAATGTAAATTCCCTGAAGATAGGAGCCATGTTTTTTTGTTTTGTTTTGTTTTTGAATGTCCAGTGCCTAGTATAATTTCTTATTGGCTCTTAAAAAATTGGCAGGAGAAAACTGAAAGAGAGAGAGAGAGAGAGAGAGAGAGAGAGAGAGAGAGAGAGAGAGAGAGAGAGAGAGAGAGAGAGAGAGAG